>NC_064643.1:337202014-337534097 GCF_023864345.2 Schistocerca serialis cubense
CAGTGCTCTGTCAAACTCTTCATGCAGTATCATATCTCCCATTTCATCTTCATCCTCATCCTCTTCCGTTTCCATAATATTGTCCTCAGGAACATCGCCCCTGTATAGACCCTCTATATACTCCTCCCACCTTTCTGCTTTCCCTTCTTTGCTTAGAACTGGGTTACCATCTGAGCTCTTGATATTCATGCAAGTGGTTCTCCTTTCTCCAAAGGTCTATTTAATTTTCCTGTAGGCAGTATCTATCTTACTCCTAGTGAGATAAGCCTCTAATTCCTTACATTTGTGTTCTAGCCATCCCTGCTTAGCCGTTTTGCACTTCCTGTCGATCTCATTTTAGCGACGTTTGTATTCCTTTTTTCCTGCTTCACTTACTGCATTAGTGTATTTTCTCGTCTCATCAATTAAAGCCAGTATCTCTCCTGTTACCCAAGGATTTCTACTAGCCCTCGTCTTTTTACCTACTTGATCCTCTGCTGCCTTCAGTATTTCATCCCTCGAAGCTACTCATTCTTCTTCTACTGTATGTCTTTCCTCCATTCCTGTCAATTGTTCCCTTATGCTCTCCCTGAAACTCGGTACAACCTCTAGTTTAGTCAGTTTATCCAGGTCCCATCTCCTTCAATTCCCATCTTTTTGCAGTTTCTTCAGTTTTAACCTACAGTTCATAACCAATAGATTGTGGTCAAAGTCCACATCTGCCCCTGGAAATGTCTTACAATTTAAAACCTGGTTCCTAAATCTCTGTCTTACCATTATATAATCTATCTGAAACCTTCTAGTATCTCCAGGGTTCTTCCATGTATACAACCTTCTTTCATGATTCTTGAACCAAGTGTTAGCTGTGATTAAGTTATGCTCTGTGCAAAATTCTACCAGGCGGCTTCCTCTTTCATTTCTTAGCCCTAATCCATATTCACCTACTACGTTTCCTTCTCTTACTTTTCCTACACTCGAATTCCAGTCACCCATGACTATTAAATTTTCGTCTCCCTTCACTACCTGAATAATTTCTTTTATCTCATCATACATTTCATCAGTTTCTTCATCTGCAGAGCTAGTTGGCATATAAACTTGTACTACTGTAGTAGGCGTGGGCTTTGTATCTATCTTGGCCATAATAATGCATTCACTATGCTGTTTGTAGTAGCTTACCTGCACTCCTATTTTTTTATTCATTATTAAACCTACTCCTGCATTACCCCTATTTGATTTTGTATTTATAACCCTGTTTTCACCTGACCAAAAGTCTTCTTCCTCCTGCCACCGAACTTCACTAATTCCCACTATATCTAACTTTAACCTATCCATTTCCCTTTTTAAATCTTCTAACCTACCTCCCCGATTAAGGGATCTGACATTCCACACTCCGATCCATAGAACGCCAGTTTTCTTTCTCCTGATAACGACGTCCTCGTGAGTAGTCCCCCCCCCCCCCCCGTCCCCCCCGGAGATCCGAATGCGGGCTATTTTACCTCCAAAATATTTTACTCAAGAGTATGCCATCATCATTTAACCATTCAGTAAAGCTGCATGCCCTTGGGAAAAATTATGGGTGTAGTGTCCCCTTGCTTTCAGCCGTTCGCAGTACCACAACATCAAGGCCGTTTTGGTTAGCATTACAAGGCCAGATCAGTCAATCATTCAGACGGTTGCCTCTGCAACTACTGAAAAGGCTGCTGCCCCTCTTCAGGAACCACACTTTTGTCTGGCCTCTCAACAGATACCCCTGCATTGTGGTTGCACCTACGGTACAGCTATCTGTATCGTTGAGACACACAAGCCTCCCCACCAACGGCAAGGTTCATGGTTCAGGGTGGGGGATTGTTTATGTAGTTACATTAATTCTGCTGGTAATGGTATAAACAAACATTATCGTTCGCTACACAGCTGAACTGACAGTCAATATGCAGGTTCCATATGTTACATTTATTTAAGTTATCAGTTCACTGCAGTTCTAGTTCCATTAATCTGAAATTTATTAACAATTAATTATTTGAATAAATAGGTATTGAACTCCAATTCACATATTTTGACATGGGCTACTGCTGTCATAGCCAACGGCCTTGCTGCAGTGATAATACTGGTTCCCGTCAGATCACCGAAGGTAAGTGCTGTCGGGTTGGGCTGGTACTTTGATGGGTGACCATCTGATTTGCCGGTCGCTGTTGGCAAGCGGGATGCACTCAGTCCTTGTGAGGCACACTGAGGATCTACTTGATTGAGAAGTAGCGGCTCCGGTCTCGGAAACTGACTTACATCCGGAAGAGTGGTGTGCCCATCCACATCCGCATCCAGTGACGCCTGTGGTCTGAGGAAGAGACAGTGGCTGGTAGATACCTGTGGGCCTTCATGGCCTGTTCTGGTGGAGTTTCGTTTTTAGTGCTGTCATAAGACAGATGGGGTTAGGTTCCCATTTCATAGATAGCAAGTCACTCCTGACAAAAGTTTGTGCCATCTTTTGGATTGCATTTCAATCTGCTTTTGCTAAGAGGAGGTGGCTTACAGCTGCTAATGCAATATGTTGGCGGATATGGCTCCACAGCAAATCCTTACCAGCAAACCGTGAGCTGCCTTAGATAGGTTGTGGTTTACTTTTTACTATTAACTCAGGCTCCACGGCTTCCTCCATAGGTATGACACAATTCTGTAAGTTCCTTCCCCCAATCTACATCTTTCTTGTGAAGCTAGTTTCACCTCACATGATGCACATAAAAAAACTCATAGCAACTGCCTGAAGCCAAGCTGATGTTTGCTCCTTAATGTTTTAAGATAGTATACAAATTTTAATGCTATCCATACCCTTAGAATTACTCAGTGTAAACTTTTAACATAAGAACTTTCATTTTGCAGAATTATTATGATACAATTACTTACCTTCATTGCAGAATTATACATAGAAACATATAAAGTAAAATGTCATGAATCACAGAGTATTGCGATAGTACATCTTTACAATGTTTGCACAGATTTACACAAATTGAGAAAATGTTATCTGGTGGAAACGAAGTAGATCTCTGTGATGTATCCTATAGATGTATTTAAGCCTGCACTCAAACCAGTGTCCAGTAGGCCAGAGCAACCAATAGCCTGCTGGTGCAGGCTTTGGATAGTAGATCAAATACGAGATTTTTAGATGTCATCGTAGAACTGCTGGAGCAGCCAAATTGCCAACCCATTACAGAACATGTTTGACTACTCCGTGACTGCCGACTGACATTCTTGAATGGAACGAGAATAAGTTTCTAAATTTACTTGATATTTTCTTGTCATTTCGAAGGCTTATTCTCAACAAATCTTACGTAAATGTGACAGTGAGTTAAAAAATTTAATTTTCCACCTGCATCTCGGTATTTTACATAAACTACAATTGCCCTCATCTCTATACATACAAGATATTTGCCTCTCTGTGATAGCCAATGCTCCAGCAACGCCAGAGTGTTCACCTCAGCACTGTCTCACTAGACGTGTGTCTCCCCTTAAGCGAAATCTAACCCAAAAGTGGACAACAGTGCAGAAAGACTTAATTTTCTTACAGCGTAAAGTAATAGTGAAAGGGGAAGTTATCATAAATTAGGAAAGAAGAGCTTCAAACTATAACCTTTGCAACAGATCTGTCGCACTTAGCTACTAACTATCTGCTTTAGTGAATCACACCTTCTAGGAGTAGAAGTGATATTGCAATGCAAATGGACTTAAACACTCTATACTACCACAACTAGCTAAAGAGCAACGTCTTTGTCATTGCAGACATTTTCCTTAAAGCTGCAATGTACAGTGCCTCACCCTCCTTCAGTAATCTATCTTTGTTAGTTTTGTATTGCTACTCTGAGAATAGCACAGTCCCTAAAATACTTGGTAATGTGTATTTCATTTCAGCAATCGAAAGTAAACTGTGTGTGCTGTGATGGAATCACATAAATAAAGGGGGGGAGGGGGGGGAGGTCGAACACCGCAATGTCATACACTAAAATCATAATACGTGGAAGTGCTTATTAACACCTATGGTAAAGTAAACGGTCCCCAGCACTGTTTAGCCTCAAAATCTTTGAAACGTTCAGGTCACTCATGCGTTACATGCATATACTCTTAACTGTAAAACCTCCCTATTAACTCCAGAAACACCATCCACATACATCTAAAATCAACATATAGTCTAAGCACAGTAACTAATTATGGATTCTCCCCTAAAAGAACATATACACAAAATATTATAGTTATTACAAACAAGCACTGACTCATTTTCTGATCAATATTACAAAATGTTATTTCTTAGACCATGTGAACTGTTAATTATCTAAAGGTTCTCTTTCTGTCTTATCTGTCAACAATATATCTACAAACAGCCATTCTGCAAACTTGATCTAAAGTATGTTACTGGGATAAGCAGCCTTAACTTCAGCTTTAACTGCTCTTGACAACTTTACCAGTAGTAACAGGTATTTAAAATAAAATACCACCTGCTTAACAATTTGGAAAGTGAGTGTAGCTCAGTTCAATTTTCTAGACCACATTAAAACAAAAATCCTTCCACTCACTTGAAGTCCACATAGGGCCCTCTCACAGCTGGGCAAAAGTTTCATCATTTAAACAGGACTCTTTGATCTTCTTCTAGCAGCACTTAGTAATGTACACTGCCCTCCATAAGTTTGAAAACACCATTCTGCGTATAACAACGGAGCAAGATAGAAGTGATCTATGTGAGTAATTGCTTAGAATATGGAATAGCAACCTCAAATAATGGTTAACAATGACACATGCAATATTTTACACTTAATTATTGTACATATACATACATATTGGAACAAACTAGTATTGCTTCATTTTATGTAAACCGACGTTACCTGTCCAAGCAGTTCTACTAAATACGCCAGGTAGCACAAGTAGATCGCATGGCTATGTAGAAGTACGCTGTTACATTTCTGTCACTTGTAGTTGCGTTTGCATAGAGGTATAACATGCCACGAAAGTAATTGAAAATGGCTCCAAAGTGCCAGATTCCTTATGAACCATGGGTAATGATAATCACTTTGCACCTAGAAGGCAATACTGTCTGCCAAGTTACAAAGAAACTGATGATTTCCATCAGCGAAGTTGTCAAAACCATACACCGGCATGAAGAAACAGTCTCCTATGGAGATCGTCCACGCTCAGGAGCACCCAGGAAAATATCAGAAAGCCAGGAAAAGTATTTGGTAGCGACCAGTAAAGGTAACAGATTAAAAACTGTCCGTGAATTGACTGCTGAACTAAATGCAATGAGGGATACACTGGTGAGTGAGTCAACAGTGAGACGATGCCTGGCAGACAACAACCTTCGAGGTTATGTAGCAACAAGGAAACCACTGTTGCGACCTGTTCACAAGAAGAAAAGGCTTCAGTGGGCTAAGACACACCAACATTGGATAGCGGGGGATTGGGAAAAAGTCTTATTCACTGATGAATCCAGGTCCGAAATTTTTGGAAGTAAATGCCGTCAATTTGTAAGCTGTTTACCCCATGAGCACTTGAATCCTCAGTGCATAATTCCAACTGTAAAGCATGGAGGAGATTCTGTGGTGGTATGGGGATCCATTGAGGGAATAAAGTCGGAGATTTGGTGAAAATAGATGGAAAACAGAACCAAAAGGATTATCATGCGATTCTCCAGCAACATGCTAAGACATCTGGTTTGCGTCTGGTTGGGAAAGGGTTTGTCTTGCAGCAAGACAACGACCCGAAACATACGTCTCGCTTGTGTCAGAACTATGTGAAGTCTCTAGAGGTTCATGAAATATTGAAAAACATGGAATTGCCGCCACAGTGCCCTGATTGTAACCCAATCGAGCTGCTGTGGGATGAATTGGACAGGAGGATCCGAAAACGGGAAATCATGAGTGGGTCACAATTGTGGAAGGTCCTGTAGCAAGAATGGAGATTAATTACAGCTGACATCTTGGCAAAACTGACGCAGCACATGACAAGAGTGTGCAAGGCAGTGATGAAAGCAAAGGGTTGCTACTTTGAGGAATCGAAAATTTAATTGTTCCATCTTCCTGTGTATTATTTGAGCCTAATAAACATTTGCAAAACAACAAAATGCGTTCTTATACTGTATTTCCTTTCTATTATCTATAATTACTAGGTGTTTCCAAACTTATGGAGGGTAGTGTATAAAGAAATTACTTATTTTAAATACTCAGGAAAAGCAAAAATAAGGCTTTATTTAGTTACACATATTACGATGTGTAAGGTGGCATTGTCTCCTGACCTTCCTTTATTACATATTCCGACCTCACCATCGTATTCTGCGTATCAAGACGTTTCATTCGAGCCCAAACTCGATAGGGTAGAGTCAGTTTTACATATTTCCATTTAATCGATATGCAAATCTAATAAATATATCGCAAGTGCGCACCGAGATTAAAAAGTCGATGCTGGCATACACAAACATTCAAGACACGATGGCCACAGGAGTTTTTGTTCAGCAGAGGCAACCAGCCCACTGTAAAGTCTGTAGGAGGGTGAGTTAGCACGCAGGTGCGCCGGCCAGCCAACTGACCACGGACCAAAACAGTTTTTGCCAGAGAAAATGGATAATGACCTGCGTGTTCACCTTAACCCTTTAAAGACCAAATTATTTCTGGAAGTTGTAGACTTTTTATGAACACTTTATTGGGCTAAGAAACCATTCATAAAATCATAGTTTAAATCTTGAAAGTGAGAGTTTAGCCTACGAGTATAAAAAAATTAGTGGGAATTATTGTTCCCACCGAACTCTGGAGTAACTTCACTTGCTAATTAAAAAAATATATTTCCTTTATTTTTTAGGACAAAAACATGTTAAACATTACATTTATATTTGTATTAGTTCATACTGTCCTTTGAGTTCACTAAGGTGATGTACTATGGAACTTAGAGAAGCACAGTGCTACACACAAAGGTACACGACAGTTGCTACACATTATCTTTGTTCTCTTTTCTTTGTTCTTGGTGCTACATTGGCGGCATCTTCTGTTTGTTGTACCTTTTGTAGGGAAATGAGTTCCAACTTTCTTCAGACAAACTTCATCTGGTACTCGAGACACAACTCTTTTTGGTGTTTGAAAATGAACAGGCCTTCCTCTTCTCTTACGACTTGAGAAGTCAGAGATAAGCTGCCTTGCCAAGAACAATCTAAATGTTAGCTGGTCTGCTTCTGTCTTCTGTAGCTTCCAAATAACGTAGGAATTGACAACTGCCAAATCCACAAGAAAGAAAAACAGTTTGTGCCACCACTTCCATGATTGACGGCCTACAGCATACCGTTCACACAGCTGATCACAACTATCCACTCCTCCCATTATTTTATTACACTCTGCCACAGCCAATGGGCAGAATACTTCACTTCTGCTTCCACTAACTTACCTTATAATATTTATGTAATTTTCAGTCAAATCTAGCAAATATACACGAATACTGTCTCCCTCATAAATATAAAAGTAGATAAATACAACACAAGTCACTTCACACGCAAAAGGAAAGCACATTATCCAAAAAACGGTGTAGCGGTCGAAACAGTGGCTAGTTTTCACGCGAGAACTGCGCTTCTGCATTGATTGACTCACAAGGTAGAAATACAACAGCTTTCGCCTAACTGTTGACAATCTACACATATTTAGCACACTCTAACAGAGATGGTAGCACAAGTTAGAAGTGGGAACATGGATTACCACTGAACTTACAGCGGAAACAAATAAGTGGGATCTATAGTTCCCACTGGTCACTAAAGGGTTAAAAGCAAAACCCACTGTATTGTTAGGGAGAGCCCCATCATACGCATTTTTTTGACGGACCTAGCGCACAGTTTCAGAGTTTCACAAGTGGGCAGTAAATGTCTAATGCAGATGATATATATTTCCGGATTGGTCGGCTTAGACATTCTCCCATTTGTAAGAATAACACTGATTGGTAGACTATTTCTGATGCAATGAGCTAGAGGAGTGAGGGAAAGACAGCAGATGATATACCCTTTCTCTTTTTGCGTGGAGGGAAGTCGTTCCGGTGACGCTCTTGTAGTGGGAACACGAATCAGGAGCGAGTGCACTCGTGCGTGTACACAGAGAGCAAGGAACAAAGTCTACACTGAGAGAGCACCTCTCGGAGTTATACTCTATATTGAGTCGCTCGTGATTAAGCATTTGTTTGCTGTGTTGACTGTGACACTTATGTGCTGTGTGAACACAGACAGAGTATTAGGCAGCGCCTGCGACCGAACGTTGAGTGACGTCATGGTGGACTGGATATCTGACCGGTGTACCACGCCAATAGCTAGGCTAGGGGCAGATAGCAGTCCTTGACTTCATCAAGGCGTAGTGAGAGTTCGATTGGCAAAGGTCAATTCAGATAGAAAGAGATAGTTTTGTTATTGTTCAGCGGCGAACGTCGCAGGCAATAATCGTCGCAGCTCACGGTATTGTGCGCTACAGCGCAGGCAAGCCCCATCTTCCCTCCATTAGAAATAACTTACTTCATCCACGTCACTTCATTACATTTCTCACGCGACAGCCTCGACCGTACTCAGAAAAATTCAATCGGATAATTATTCAAGTTGAGTAGGCGCGGCTCTCAGCAGTTCTGCCGAGTAAATAACATTCTTAAAGAAAAGGGATAAAAGAGCTTTCCCACACTTTGTATATAAATGTCATTAACAGGATTCCTATCCATAAGAGGTAACCTCCTATTGCGAAAAGAACCCGGAAATTTGTTTGTCAATTTCTAAATAAAAGTTTCACTTGATTTTTCTTAAATTTTGCCATAAATAATATTTTTCGTACGTTTCATGTTTTTCTTACACTAACTAGCAATACTCTAGTACCCAAGTATCCCACTAGTTAAGTAAGAAAATAGAATATTTTTGTGTCTATTCCTTACGGTGGACGATTCCAGAAGATATTTATTGCTGAAAGTTTTTCAGGCATTTCTTTTTGGAACGTTAGGAGCGTCTGTCTGACTTCTGTAGTAGTGTGGAGTGGAAAGTGCTTCTTGCAGGAGCCAAAGGGTACTTGTCAGATCAATCCGTTGCGCAACTCGTCAGCGTAATACCCACACGCTTACAGATGTTAAAAATCTACTTTTCGTAACAAATATTACACAGTTTTTAATAACGTTGGAGAAAGACCAGATGCAGTGCAATTCAAATGGCTCTGAGCACTATGGGACTTAACATCTATGGTCATCAGTCCCCTAGAACTTAGAACTATTTAAACCTAACTAACCTAAGGACAGCACACAACACCCAGTCATCACGAGGCAGTGCAATTGAATAATGGTGCAGTAACGTCGAGAAGCCTACATACCAAGAGCATATCTCAGTATTTGGGCGACAGTCTTCTTGAAGTGTGGTTTAGCAAATCTTCACGACCCCTAATCAATTTTTTATTAAAACTTCACGAATTTATTCATATCTAGTGCTGCAAGGTGCAATTTTTCAGAACTGATAAGAGCGTAACATAAAATTGCGTAAGAAGAAAATACAAAAGATGAAATTTGAAAGCTTACATAGTCAATTACGTGACATTTGCACAAATCAACGTACTCACATCAGTGACCAGTACCCAGACACAGTGTAAAGAAGGTTCTTCCATCATAAAACAAAGAAAATTCTTAAAAATGTGAATACGCTAACCTAATTCATTGCAACATGTATTATGTGTTAGAAGATAAAAGTAAAAACGCAAACGTAGGAAACAACTTCTTAGTAAACTATAACATGGCAATGGGAATCTGGTTATAAAAGCAACTACGACTTTCACATCTATATTCAAGTTACCACAATCTTACATAGCAGGTGATTAAATTCGTTGTATAATTACCAACAATTACGTGACTTTTTCAAACATTCACGACAGGTGTAATGAAAATAGACTTCTCGGGTTTGTCCCCAAAAAACAATAATTAACTGAAACAATTATTCTTCATCTTCTGGTGGTGGTACACTGGCGGAAAAAGATCGCAGCGCAAAAGAACAATTTATGTAGAGTAACGAAATTTCAGGGATACAGTTATCTAGGTGCCGTATTTATGTGATTATCTTTGCAAGATTACAGGTTAATTTAAGCGCGAGGTGATTTCTTGCTAATATGAAATGCTGGTGTATTAATAACAGGTGTAATCGGCCAGGATGTTAAATGCAAGCATGCAAGTGTGCATGCATCGTGTTGCGCACGTGCTGGATGCCAGTTTGTGGGATGCAGTTCCATGCTTGTTACACTTCGTCGGTCAATACAGGGCGAGCGTTATCGTGTTGGGAAACACCGCTTGGAATGCTGTTCGTAAGTGGCAGCACAACAGGTTGAATCACCAGATTGACGTACAAATTTGCAATCAGGGTGTGAGGGATAACAAACGAGAGTGCTCCTGCTGTCATGCACAGTCGCACCCCAGACGGTAACTCCGTGTTGGTCCAGTGTCTCTAGCACGAAGGAAGGTTGTTTGTAGGTCCTCAACTGGTCTCCTTCTAACCAACACACGGCCCTCAGTGGTACCGAGGCTGAACCAGCTTTCGTCAGAAAACAGACCTCCACACTGCTCGCCAATCACCTCTCGCTTGACACCTCTGAAGCCGCAAATGGTGAAGATTTGGGAGCAGTGGATAGCACGCTATGGAGCTGGGTCGGACCTGTTCTTGGAGTAACTTGTTTGTAACAGTTCGTTGTGTCACTGTGGTGCCAATTGCTGCTCAAATTGCTGCTGCAGATGCACCAGAGCCATACGGTTAACACGATGGTATTCCCTCTTAGTAGTGCCACAAGACCATCCGGAATCCGGTCTTCTTGCGACTGAACATTCTTGTGACCCGTGGCAAGGGATTGTATAAAGTGAAGTATGAAACGGGGGACTTAGGGAAAGCAGGAAAAGGTGTGGACGGGGCCTAATCAGTTACATTGGTTGCACAGTAAACACATACACTTTATTTAAGGAAATATTTTTTTTGAAAATAATCATTTAAGAAAAAGACTGTAATGCAAGCTATACTGACGGCTGAAGGCCTTATTAAGAAGAATTCAAATTATTTGTCGGCTGAAGGCCATAAGCAGTAGGAATAATTTAAACAAATACTATTTTTAAACAATTGACACAATCAGGCCAAATAAAAAAGGGAGTGATACATAGACAGCGCTCCAACGATTGACCTGAGAAAAGTCCCTACAGCTGCGTAAACGGTGAGACAGGCAGCCAAGAGTTATGCTCACTTAACAGGATGGCAACTCAAACTAGGGACAGCTTAAACGCCGACCAGCACACTCGTAAAATCCACCTAAGATGCGAAAACCAATACCACGATAGAATAACAGTTAACATCGTGAAATGATAAGCATTTAATTAGACAAGTTGACTCCGCCAAATCCTAGTACGCAGACAGGGTTAAGACCAAACTGCCTATTCAAAATCTGATTAGATGCACAGGAACCGCCAAAGACAATTCCACAAACAACTCAAACAATGCTAAAACAGTCACTATACAGCAACAAGACGAATTTCACGTAGTCGTGAACGCTAAGAACACAGAAATGGTCGAAAGACCAGATACACGCTGTCCACTGAGACGACCGACCGAACGACCAACCATCGGTCGTTGCCAATCAAGTCAGGCGAGAGAGTATGAAACCGCCAACTGATAGCTTGATGGCATGAAGCCACTTCGACGGACACACACACACACACGCACACACACACACACACACACACAAGTGAAAGTTGCACTAGTCGAATACAGCGATCCATTCGACTTGTCCGCAGCTCGTGGTCGTGCGGTAGCGTTCTCGCTTCCCACGCCCGGGGTCCCGGGTTCGATTCCCGGCGGGGTCAGGGATTTTCTCTGCCTCGTGATGACGGGGTGTTGTGTGCTGTCCTTAGGTTAGTTAGGTTTAAGTAGTTCTAAGTTCTAGGGGACTGATGACCATAGATATTAAGTCCCATAGTGCTCAGAGCCATTTGACTCCATTCGACTTAAGCTCGCTGAATCCGGACCTCGACGTGGTCGTGCACTCTCGCGACCACATCCTTCCATTGGACAGTGTATGTATCGCCAGCTGCCTCGGCGAGTACTGGCGCTGTGGGACCTCACTGCTGCTCCGTCTCAACTCCACTGAACTCCGACACACGACGGTCCGGAAATACTAGAGGTCGCTCCAAAGATAGTACTACAGTACTCACTATCGATAAACGCCGCTGCTGCCACTCACGGACAGACAAAGCGAGCAAACGTAGTGGCGTCAGTGAACGGACTAAGAAAACGAGAAGTCACAATCCGAATACACAACGCCAACCTGTCAACGGCACAAACACCAACCGGAGCACGGCTCAAAGTACATCTTACATCTTTGCTGTAATAAATTGAACTAATGTTTCATATGTTATAGTCCAATCAGCCATCTTCCAGAGCTATCAAAGAACACCAATTTGTGACCGGACGACTGTAGTTTCGTCAGGTCGTTAATAAGTACCATTGTTGGTATTATTCACAATGTTAAACTTTCGTAATTTTTCATATTGCCGCACCTTAATTTCTCTTTTCCCAAGTTAGATCCGAACATGATCTGCTGGTGAGGCCGAAACCAGTCCTCATTAACAGAAAAAATAGTCATCCAGAAGGTGTTTTTCTTTCGTTATATCAAAGGAGATCCGGTTTGCTAGCACATGAAGTGAATGATAAAAGAAATAATTTAGTGACTTCATATTTTTGTGGAGATAATTAAAACTTTATTATCACCCCTGGTACACTTTCTGTATGGGCAAACTGCCTCCGCGAGGAAATACGACGGTGCTATGATAACAGACAGAAGAACACGTGTACCATCATCGTCCCCCAATTTTGCCTCTTGTACGGGTCCGGTTTTCGAAAGCGACTTCACTTTCCGTCGTTAGTCGTGATTGGCCCAGTGGACGCAGGCCAACCTTTGCTCATTACAAGAGAAAGCGTGCCGACGATTAGTAGAGTAGAAAGTGTCGTATGCTTCTTTCATCGTTGTAATTCCATTTTTCGTCAGTTCTTGTATTTCATTATAGAAGAAGGCTGTTTAAACCGCCGGAAAACGTGCTTAGCTTTAGAAGGACGGAGACACTGTCTGCGAGTTGACGAATGGCCCCTTGGCGTGAGTGCCCACTTGTTGCTCACATTCTGCTTTTACTGGCTCCGCCGGACACGGCATGAGCCGTAAGCCTTCTGTGATTCATTAGGCGTACAAGACGAGCGTCACTTTCGTCTTATTCTCACTAGCACGGTATCGTCAGGACTGCCCCAGGGAAGTGTAAGCGGACCCCTATTGTTCTCTACATACATAAACGATTGGCGGACAGAGTGGTCAGCAGTTTGCGGTTGTTTGCTGGCGATACCATTTCGTACGGTAAGGTGTCGAAGATGAGTGACTTTAGCAAGACACAAGACGACTTAGACAAATTTTCCAATTGGTGTGATGAATGGCAGCTAGTCCTAAAAGTGGAAAAATGTAAGTTAAGGGGAGTTTTACAATCTTTGTACCGAAAAAAGCATGCTCTTTGAGAATTTTTTTCTCGGGATGTGTTATAGATATCAATGTCAAATTTGATCAAAATGTTTATTGATATTTCCTCTACAAACTGGAATTTTTTCGACCAGAAATATCGAAGAGCAAAGGCTGAAGTGCCGTCGGAACGAAACAAAATTTGGATGTAGACCTCAACGCGCGGTATGTCACAGGTCAGCCGGCTCGTCTGAAAACATAACTGAGTTGAAGTTAGTGAGTACACCACTGGCCATTAAAATTGCTACACCACGAAGATGACGTGCTACAGACGCGAAATTTAACCGACAGGAAGAAGATGCTGTGATATGTAAATGATTAGCTTTTCAGGGCATTCACACAAGGTTGGTGCCGGTGGCGACACCTACAACGTGCTGACATGAGGAAAGTTTCCAACCGACTTCTCACACACAAACAGCAATTGACCAGTGCTGCCTGGTGAAACGTCGTTGTGATGCCTCGTGTAAGGAGGAGAAATGCGTACCATCACGTTTCCGACTTTGATAAAGGTCGGATTGCAGCCTATCGCGATTGCGGTTTATCGTATCGCGACATTGCTGCTCGCGTTGGTCGAGATCCAATTACTGTTAGCAGAATATGGAATCGATGGGTTCAGGAGGGTAATACGGAACGCCGTGCTGGATCCCAACGTCCTCGTATCACTAGCAGTTGAGAAGACAGGCATCTTATCCGCATGGCTGTAACGGATCGTGCAGCCACGTCTCATTCCCTGAGTCGACACATGGGGACGTTTGCAAGACAACAACCATCTGCACGAACAGTTCGGCGACGTTTGCAGCAGCATGGACTATCAGCTCGGAGACCACGACTGCGGTTACCCTTGACGCTGCATCACAGACACGAGTGCCTGCGATAGTGTACTCAACGACGAACCTGGGTGCACGAACGGCAAAACGTAATTTTTTTCAGATTAATCCAGGTTCTGTTTACAGCATCACGATGGTCGCATCCGTGTTTGGCGACATCGCGGTGAACGCACATTGGAAGCGCGTATTCGTCATCGTCTGCAGCTCGTGGTCGTGCGGTAGCGTTCTCGCTTCCCGCGCCCAGATTCCCGGGTTCGATTTCCGGCGGGGTTAGGGATTTTCTCTGCCTCGTGATGACTGGGTGTTGTGTGATGTCCTTAGGTTAGTTAGGTTTAAGTAGTTCTAAGTTCTAGGGGACTTATGACCATAGATGTTGAGTCCCATACTGGCGTATCACCCGGCGTGATGGTATGCGGTGCCATTGGTTACACGTGTCAGTCACCTCTTGTTCGCATTGACGGCACTTTGAACAGTGGACGTTGCATTACAGATGTGTTACGACCCGTGGCTCTAACCTTCATTCGACACCTGTGAAACCCTACATTTCAGCGGGATAATACAAGACCGCATGTTGTAGGTCCGCACCCAAACTGGGTAAAAATGTAATCACGTGTCAGTTCCAGTATAATATATTTGTCCAATGAATACCCGTTTATCATCGGCATTTCTTCTTGATGTAGCAATTATAATGGCCAATAGTGTATATAAGATTCTTAAGGAGTTGTACGTCGCTTAAGTTATTTGGACCATAGGAAACAAAATGGCGGTCACATACCACGCGACAAAAAAAGTCATTTCGAGAAAAACGCGTTTGAAGTTTTGACTACATATAAATGCCACATTATGCAACTTACGTTCAATCTGCTATTCCGGGTCCATAAACTAGTCCTTCCTCTTCCTCATAGAGGGCGTTTTGCTCGATCTAGGCTATCCTGTGCTGCTCCAGAGCCGCTCGTACGGCCGGTAAAAAGCGGTTTTCGGCCGCTTGATCCGGTGGTCGTCCGAATGCTTGGCGAACTGCGTCGAATAGAGTCCCAGGGTAGCGCCCATCGTTGCCATGGTCTTCAGAATTGCTGTATGCCCTTCGTTGAAATTGCTTACTGCCAGGGAAGTCGCAATCTCCACAGTCTTCGCACCATAATGCCAATGCTTGAGGGCTAACTTCCAAACATACGCGTTCAAGCTTACATTTGATTTTTGTGTGTTTCCTCTCAAGCACCGGTACAATAACTCATCTTCCGAAAGAAAAAAAACTGGTGATTTCAAATGTTTTTTATTCCAGTCTTTGATCACAATATGAATTTTTTAGACTATGACCGGTTTGAGTCCGTAATGACCATCCTCAGATCTATAATATACAAATATATACACCTAGTGAGCAGTGTGTCTTTCAACATAATACAGCAATACGTATCACAATATACTATCATACGACCAGGGAGATTTACAGAAAATACGGTAAAACGTACCTTTTTGCAAATGATTCAAATGGCTCTGAGCACCATAGGACTTAACATCTACGGTCATTAGTCCCCTAGAACTTAGAACTACTTAAACCTAACTAACCTAAGGACATCACACAACACCCAGTCATCACGAGGCAGAGAAAATCCCTGACCCCGCCGGGAATCGAACCCGGAAACCCGGGCGCAGGAAGCGAGAACGCTACCGCACGACCACGAGCTGCGGACGTACCTTTTTTTACCATGTCCTCAAGTGATAAGGCCATAATGACATCGTCAAAACATATAAATATAATCAGCATAGCATCGTCATATAGATCTAAAATAAGTTGTAGAACATGCCGCATCGTCCACACGTCATTATTGCAACTGGCTACTGAAGTACAGTAGCTACCAGAAATATGTTTGCCTACATCGTCCCTAGATGTCGCTACTGTCGGCTTAGATATAGTCAACATTTACGCAAAAAACATAACTGATGAAAGCACATTTTGTAAAATGCATGTAGCAAACTTTTAAAATTGATAACTATCATAGAAACTAAACTGTGATACATTAAAAGACGAATACAGTTACCCATATAAAATTATTAAAAGGAAATATATGAACAGAATAGGTCCGATCCTTTTTATGGTGAATTCACGGTCAACAATTAATATACGTATTACATTGCCTGCAGCAACCTATAAATTGCCTATGAAAGATAAAATGTCTATATGACAGCTGAAAAAAGATCAGATCAATGATCCATTCATATATTTCCTTTTAATAATTTTATATGGGTAGCTGTATTCGTCTTTTAACGTATCACAATTTAGTTTCTATGATAGTTATCAATTTTAAAAGTTTGCTACATGTATTTTACAAAATGTTCTTTTATCAGATTATGTTTTTTGCGCAAATGATGACTACATCTAAGCCGACAGTAGCGACATCTAGGGACGATGTAGGCAAACAGATTTCTGGTAACTACTGTACTTCAGTAGCCAGTTGCAATAATGACTGTGGACGATACGGTCTATTCTACACTTAATTTTAGATCTATATGACGATGCTATGATGATTATATTTATATGTTTTGACGATGTCATTATGGCCTTATCACTTTAGGACATGGTGAAAAAAAGGTACGTTTTACCGTATGTTCTGTACATCTCCCTGGTTGTATGATAGTATATTGTGACACGTATTGCTGTATTATGTTGAGAATTCGTATTGTGATCAAAGACTAGAATAAAAAAACATTTGACAGTATTGGATCACTGTTTGTATACGCGACCATGTCGCAGTTGGTGAAAAAAGCTGGTGCGTGAAAAAGGCCGATTTCAGGCAGGTGCTTTTCTTTGTTCAACCGCGAATAACAAACATTTCCGCTTCGTATTCGGAAAAACCGTTTCAGGACTGGATTCTAAACACTATTATGGATCCATAAAATGTAATTTTAAAAAAATCGATTTTTTTTAACCAAAAGATAGTAAACCTCCCCTTAATGAGTATGATTAGGAAGAATAAACCTGTAATGCTAGGATACAGTATTGCTAGTGTCCTGCTTGACAAAGTCAATTCATTTAAATATCTGGGCGTAACGTTGCAAAACGATATGAAATGGAACGAATATATGAGAACTGTGGTAAGGAAGGCGAATGGTCGACATCGGTTTATTGGGAGAATTTCTGGAAAGAGTGGTTCATCTACAAAGGAGACCGCATATAGGTCGCTGGTCCGACCTATTGTTGAGTACTGCTTGAGTGTTTGGGATCCGTACCAGGTCGGGTTGGAGGAAGACATCGAAGCAATTGAGAGGCGGGCTGCTAGAGTTGTTAACGCTAGGTTCGAACAACACGTAAGTGTTCCGGAGATGATTCGGGAAGGCGATGGAAGGCGACGTTTTTATCGAGAAACACTATTCAGAAAAATTAGAGAACCGGCATTTAGAGCCGACTGCCGAATGATTCTACTGCCGCCAACACACATCTCGCGTAAGGACAACGTGGGTGAGAGACGAGAAATTAAGAGCTCATTCGGAGGCATACAGCCAGTCGTTTTTACCGTACTGTGGCTTGCAGAGTACCTATGCACAGCTTATAAATTAAAGATAATTGCAGAATGTGGTGCCACACGACGTGGCACAAAACTGGCGCTAATAGCCATAGGCACATAGGGAACACACACGACACAGACCTGCAAGTCCACGGTATTGGTGATAATACACACGACACAGACCTGTAAGTCCATGGTATTGGTGATAAGCCGAGAAAACTGTCCCGAAACACATGTGCTACAAAACGCCAGTGTTTCCTGCGCCTATACCCTGACATCAATACTGGATACGCACACGTACACAGGCCGCACAATGGGTTGGCATACTCTGGATCAGGTGATCGAGCAGCTGCTGGGGTATAGATTCCCATTCTTGCACTGGTGCCCCTCGAAGCTCCTGAAGTGTCGTAGGGGTTTGAAGACGTACAGCGATACGTCGACCGAGAGCATCCCAGCCGTGCTCGATGGGGTTTAGGTATGACAGGCCACTCCATTCGCCTGATATCTTCTGTTTCAAGGTACTCCTCCACGATGCCAGCTCGGTGGGGCCGTGCGTTATCATCCATCAGGAGGAAGGTGGGACCCACTTTACCGCTGAAAAGGCCGACATACTGGTGCAAAATGACGTCCCGATACGCCTGACCTGTTACAGTTTCTCTGTCAAAGACATGCAGGCGTGTACGTGCACCAATCATAATCCCACCTCATGCCATCAAACCATGACCTCCATACAGGGCCCTTTCAAAAACATTAAGGCGTTTGTATCAGGGTTCTGGTTCACGCCACATGAAAACCGGACGTGAATCACTGTTCAGACTATACATGGACTCGTCCTTGAACATGACCTGGGACCACTGTTCCAGTGACCATGTACTGTGTTCTTGACCCCAGGCTTTACGGGCTCTCCTGTGACCAGGGGTCAGTGTAATGCACCTTGCAGGTCTCCGGGCGAATAAACCATGTCTGTTCAGTCGTTTGTAGAGCGTGTGTCTGGAGACAACTGTTCAAGTGGCTGTAGTAAGGTCCCAAGCAAGGCTACCTGCAGTACTCCGTGGCCGTCTGCGGGCCCTGATGGTGAGATATCGGTTTTCTTGTGGTGTTGTAGACTGTGGATGTGCCGTACTGTAGCGCCTGGACACGTTTCCTGTCTGCTTGAATCGTTGCCATAATCTTGGGATCACATTTGTGCCATACGGAGGGCCTGTGCTACGACCTGCTGTTTTTGACCAACATATGTTCTTTGAGCCATTTTCAACACACAGTCACCATTAGCACGTCTGGAAACGTCTGCACCGTACTCTGACATGCACCAATACACCGCTGTGTATGTGGACTGCTGCCAGAGCCAGCGTGCGACGACCACAGGCCAAATGCACCACATAGTCATACTCCGAGGTAATGTAAACCCGCAAACCGCCCACCAGGGCGTTGTTTCACCATGCATCAATATTATCCTTAATTTATGAGCATGAATTGTAGATGTAGATATCGGACTACAGTATCACTATCCTTAACTGACAGGTGCCTGCGGAGGGAGACAACGACAAGAGGTAAGTGCGTTGCAGGGTACTAATACACATTCTGAGCTCAAATTTTACGGACAAAGAGGATAAGAACCTTATCTCAAGGAATAGGCACAGAGTCAGGAAAACTAGCGCACATTCTGAGCTCAAATTTGACGAAAAAAGAGGATAAGAACCTTATCTCAAGGAATAGGCACAGAGTCAGGAAAAAACCTCTCGTGAACTACGGCTTGATTTATCGATACCCGACATCTGACATACAACACAGGGTGATAACAAGATACTACTAGTAAGGTACCCTTTCCGTTAAATTCACAATTTCTTTCCTTATATTCCACTTCACAAACTTGTGTCGCGTCTGCAGATATGTAGCATTCACTAAGTAAAACGATACTGCACAAGGCACGCAGCTGGGAGGAAGAATTCATTTCCCGAGCCGGTGCACCGTATGGCTTTGCCATGGATGTTGCTATGAAGCGCTGTAGCTAGACATGAGAACGCCCGTTACGTCAGCAGCAAAGTGCGTAGGAAAGCACAGTTATGCTGGTGCGAAGCAAGTATTCTTGCTTAATAAATAATTGCTACTAAAAGTCATTTTTTCCGTACATATTTTAGTAGAAACCTACAGGTCATAAGCACTTTCTTACAACAATATTACACCGACCGAAATCGATCATCTTAATAAATAAATGAATAATGTTTAAGCTAACGGAAACGTACGAACGGCTATGAAATATCACGAGCGTAAATCCGAGGTAGAGGCCGCGCGCCACAGTCGTCAGTTGACGGTAGGAAACCGTCCGATCTACCTTTGTCGTAAAACTATGCTCTCAGGAAATTGTTGGTTTTCAATTAATCAACATAAATTGTTTTCATGTTATCAGCTTACGGCATTTAGTAAATAAATACATCATAATGGCATCCCTTTTGAATGTTATTCTGAATAATGTATCACCTCGTATCATCATTTAGAATCACAGGAAGTAGAATCGCACCTTACGGAGAACCCGACAGCGCTGAACTGCTTCTGAGAGGGACATAAATGTCTAGAGCTACTCTGCAAAACAGGTAGAAAAAGTCCTACGCAACAACTCTCTAATATAGTCCAAGAACGTATTGTCTCAATTTCCGCAAAAAACTGTTGGATAAGCACGCTTCTTATACCATCCTTTATGGGCTTACTGGCTAAACTGAAACGTTTCTGGAGTTTTAGTACAAGTGGGGGGGTGGGGGCTCTTGTAGACTTACAGAAAACCTTGACAGATGCGTGGGTGTCCCATTGAATATTTAGTAATAGAAACCAGTTAATTACTGAAGCGATAGATATCGGTTGGGGTGAGTGGCAAGGTGATAGACCCAGTAAAAGCTGGATTAAGTTTAACAAAATTTAGTTACAGAAACCCAAAAGGCATAAATATTAAAATTTTGACGACGGTTTTACCAGAATAACAATACAAATTAATTAACCAAAACTTTGACACTATACACGTTACAGTACATAAAAATGTTTTAAACAATTCTGAATTTGTTTCAACTGTCAGTTGCCCAACATGCAGGCAATTTCAAATAGTTACTAGAATACATGAATAACTTTAGACAAGTGATCATCACAATGGCCAGGGGTCCATTACAAAAAAGAAAACAAGCACCATCTTAACTGGTCAAATAAAATTTTAAAGTGAATGACTTTTTTTGAAAGCAGACCGGAAACAGTTAATGATGGAACAACTCTTTAAACATTTGACCAGAGACTATTTAAAAATAACAGTGAAACAGCTGCATATAGCTTATTTTAACAGACAAATAGCAAATAGTGGTATTAATCTTAACAGTTACACAATATTACTCGGGCTTTGACGAGATCATTTACATGAGTAAACCGTCCCTGTGACAGAGAGGCCGTGGTCGAGCGGTCCTAGGCGCTACAGTCTGGAACCACGCGACCGCTACGTTCGCAGGTTCGAATCCTGCCTCGGGCATGGATGTGTGTGACGTCCTTAGGTTAGTTAGGTTTAAGTAGTTCTAAGTTCTAGGGGACTGATGACCACAGCAGTTGAGTCCCATAGTGCTCAGACCCATTTGAACCATTTGAACAGAGAGGCCGTTACCTTACGCCTCAGAAAAGACAGATACTACAACTATGGCACTAAAATGAATTGTCACACACGTCAATATCTACAGAAATCTTACGAAGCTGTAGAAGAAGAAAATAACACTTATGCTTCGTGACCGAAGATAGAAATGAGTCTGAGGTTTGGCAAACGCAGATAAATTAAAGAAAGTTCAGTAAACTCGTCTCAATTTGAATAGACACTGGCCGCAATCAGTGGCAAAACCCATCGCTTCCGCGCGGGATTAGCCGAGCGGTCTGAGGCGCTGCAATCATGGACTGTGCAGCTGGTCCCGGCGGAGATTCGAGTCCTCCCTCGGGCATGGTTGTGTATGTTTGTCCTTAGGATAACTTAGGTTAAGTAGTGTGTAAGCTTAGGGACTGATGACCTTAGCAGTTAAGTCCCGTAAGATTTCACACGCATTTGGACATTTTTGAACCCATCGTTAAACAAAATACTCTTACTCACTGAACTCATGATCTACTAGACAGAAACCCGATAAACAAATTGTGAGAATAGACACACAGAACACGTAACAGATTTTCTTAATATAAAGAAATACTCTAATAGATATATCAATTAACTGACAACAAGAATAATCATAGTTTAAGGTATAAGATGAACCAATATTCGAACGTAGTGTATGAACGGTACATGACACCTTCAGACTTGCCAATCAACTTTGAAGACATAAATTTTAAAGGTTACCGTTTCAACAACCACATGCAACTGTCTGTTGCATGTTCCCATTAAAGGCCACGATGTATTACACTTTCCTCGGCACAACAGAAATCAGCTTAGTGATGGCCTGAAATTCACAACACGAAGCAATTGACAATAAATAGCTCAATGAACCGTGCAAAAGTTCACTCGAAAGAATGCAGGTTGCATAACTCGATAAAACAAGTGAATCACACACCAAAACAATTAAATTTTCGGGAACTTGCCTATAAATTTTTAACAAAACAATGAATAAAATTTACAGACGCCTGTGATAAGGGAAGGCGCTGCAGCTAACAATCTAGTCACTATCGTACAATCAGGCAATAGGTAGCTGAAGTGGTGAGTTTGAAGTTCACCAAGAAAGCTGCTAACCATTAATTTCAAGCAGTGGTAGTTAGGCGCTATCCTTTCAATGAATGTGTGTTCATCCTCTTTCAAATAGTGACTGCCATGACGATACGTACCGGCCTCAGTCGTAGCTGCCAGAATTCCGCTATGTTCAGCTGTGGTCCAAAATAAGCACGTCCATGCGTTCATCACAACCGTAGACACCCAGCGTCATCTCCTTACATGAGGCAGCACACTCCATTCGGGGCAGAACCACAACTTCCTCTTCATATGGCTGCTTGTACCTCCCTCCATATTGGCGCATCAAGTAGCACTCCCACCACATGGTGGAAGCATCTCCTCAAGTTTACAGGCGAGCCGTCAGAGAGGTTTCCACGAAGCGGACTACATCGACAGCAAAGCATGCCACTGATATAGCCACCGCATGGCACATTACAGTGGACAGAGAATGTACCACAGAAACAAAAGTGACACTGTGTATGCCCCAAGCAAGATAATGGCAGCTCCAATCATGTTTGATTCTGTACGGAAATAGCTGTGCCCAGCGACTGTATCCATTGCAAGCACTACGGAGTTCAGCAATCAATCGCAAATGATGTTTGTTGCGTATCTAGATTTCGGTCACTGTGGCCGTCTTCAGTGCAATAAATGAAAGTTAAAACATTAAAAATACTTATATATACACATAGTGTCAGAGGTTTCGCTCACACTACACAGTGTTCAAAATCTAGATATGCAATGTACATCATTTTTGACAGATTGTTGTGCCCTTTACTATTTGAAGAGGTGCGATGTTCTCAGTATACATAAAAGATTTAACGGATATGATAAGCAACTCTGTGACATTACTGCTGATAACATTACTGCATACACGGACGTATCGTCGTTAGATGATGGTAAGGAAATGGAGAGAGACTTGTACTGCCTTAGACATGGTATAACTACTGCCATTTGTCTTTAAAAGTACTTAGCTGCCTATAATAAAGCGAAAGATCCAGTACTCGATTATGAAATTAGTGGTGAATATCTTGAACATGTTACATCTCTGATTTACGTAAATTATTTACGTCACTGAGATTGTAATAGCAGTTCCCCAAGTCCTCCTGAAAATGACTGAATAAAATCCACAATTCTCCTCTAAGGTCTCCAGGAAACTGAAAGAAATAATTTTAATGTACCATTACCTGCCCGCTTAGTTGCAGGAAAACTACTTTCACTCAATTACAATTTGAATTTGCCGCGACAGCGGCTCCCGCGATCGCGGCGCAGCTCTGCATCATGAAAAATTCTAAATATGCTTAAAATGTCGAATAATCGGGTCTACTGCCGGATGTTTGTGTCGCTCTGGCACAATATTTCGGCCACGTAAGTCGTTGCCTTCTTCAGGTGCTACCTGAGACTGCCGTGTTGGATATAATTAAGAGATGGGGCCCCTCCACGCCCTCACCAACGTGGTGACCACCCAAAAGTTCTACTGTCACCTCCGTAAACAAGTTAGTTGTCTAGTAAGTGGATCACAGGATGCTGGGCTGTGATGTTGTCCGTGCGTCTGGGTAAGGCTACGCATTAACACGTCCATCAGGTGATAGATAGTGGACGAAACTCGAGTGAGGGTAGCGATTTGAAGAGCAGAGGGAAAAAAGTGCCATGGCTCGTGCCGTAGGAAAAAAACCTCTGCGACAGTGGGATGGGTAGTAAGAGCAGTAGTGGCTTACTAGCTGCGATAGCTCATGCAAGGTTGGATTTGTTAGTATAGGTATCATGCAACACTACCATGGCAAGCGATGGCGATGTGTCCCAGTTGCTGCTGCTGTTGCATTCCTGGAACTATCAAGATCGTTATACAGTAGTGGGAGATCGGCCATAGATCATCTCACTGTGTGGGGGATTTGTGGAGCTTGTTTGCGTGCAGTGTACGGTACGGCTTCCCTGTGCGGTGCCAGTTATTCGGCAGTGTATTCCAGCTGGATATCCAGTAATGGCGTCTGATTAACAGGGGCTCGCCTGTGCCGTTGTGTTTGCGTATGCTTGGCCATAGATGTTATGTCCTTACAAGTATGTCTTTTGGTCTTTTATGTTTCCATCTATGGTTGTGGTCGTAGTTCCCCAGATTCAGAATAAACGGGTTCTGCGAATGTCTGGAGTTTCTGTATAGTCATGTGGTGAGTTTGTGGATTACCTCTGTGAGAGTCTCAAGTCGGTATTCCCGGTGAAGGTCCGCGATGCGTGTGTATCGTGGAGCATTGCTTATGATTTTGAGTACTTTGTTTTGTTTGAGCTGCAGACGGCGCAGGCGTGTAGGCGGAGCGTATCCCCAGACAGGAGCTGCGTACGTCATCAGGGGTCGGATAAGTGTCATGTACAAGGACCTCGACACCCTTCTGTTCAGTGTGCTACGCCTGTTGAGCATAGGATAGAGCTGTTTGAGCCTCGCGCTAGCTCGGTTGGTCATGTGTTGTATGTGGTCCCCCCAGAGTAGTTTCCGGTCCAGCCAGACACCGAGGTATTTGACTTTCTCGCGGAAACGTATTGGACGTGCATGTAGAGTTATTGGTCTGCAGTAGCGGTGTTTGCGCAGTTGCTTCGGTCTTCTAGTGAACAGAACGGCTTCGCACTTATCGACGTTTACTCTAACACGCCATTTCTCCAACCAAGGCTCGGCCACTCTGAGTGCAGGCTGTAGGCGTGACGTAATGTTTGATGGTTTCCAATCTTGCGCAAGGATGGCTGTGTCATCCGTGTAGATTGCCATCATTGTGTTGCGTGTGGTTGGGAGATCGTTTATGTAGAGGTTAAACAGTAGGGGCCCTAGGATGCTTCCCTGGGGTACTCCCGCGTGTATACCGTGTCGTGTTGATTGTTTTCCCTGCACGTCAGTGTTGAAACTCCTGTCTGTGAGGTATGAGTGTATTAGACGCAGCAGCCCGTCAGGGAATCCCGCGTCGCTGAGTTTGCGGATGAGGCCGTTGTGCCATAGACGGTCGAAAGCATTTTCGATGTCCAGGAACACTGCCCCTGTAGCTTTGTTTATGTTGAAGCCATGTGTTATATGTTCAACGACCGGTAGGAGTTGTTGTGTTGTGGAGTGGTGATTCCTGAAGCCGAATTGCTCCGGTCTCAGGATGTCATTTGTTATGCAGTGCCTAGTGATGCGTATCAGAATCATCTTCTCAACAATCTTACTGAGCGAGCTCAGAAGGCTGATGGGTCGGTAATTTTGTGGGAGGCTGTGGTCTTTCCCCGGCTTCCTGAACATCAGGACCTTGGCCGTCTTCCAAAAGGCGGGGAAGTGTTGATGTTTTAGTATGGCATTCGTTATGTGTGTTAGATACTCAGTTGCTTTATCCGTGAACTCCTGGAGGACACGGTTTTGAATGCCATCATGACCAGGGGCTTTCCTAGCAGCGGAATGCATTATAGCCCAGGAGACTTCGGCAGTGCTAGCATGTCGAATGTCGTCGCGCAACGGTTGGGCTAGCATGCGTGTAACCTCTTGGTCACTAGCAAGCGTGAACACTGGATCTGATGGTACCAGGTTCGGTGTGAATGACGCTGCGAGTGTTCGAGCCATTAGTTCTGCTTTCTCTTCCGCTGAGTATGCAGGTCCGCCAGGCCCTTGAAGCGTTGGGGTGTATATTTTCTCCCTGGTGAAGTGTCGGGCTAGCTGCCACACGCCAGGTCGTGCGGTGTCCAGCCCTTCGAGTTTTTGATTCCACTGTTGTGTTCTATGTGTTTGTATTTTATCGTGTATGATGCCCTGTAGTCTGTTAATGTGCCGTTTGAAGTACGGACGCCTGGTGCGCTGCCATTGTCTCCTGAGGCGATTCCTCATTGAGATGAGGCCCAGGATTTCCTGGGGCAGGGCCGCACTACGTTGTTGTGAGGTGCGATCAGGTATGGTGCCTGCCATTGCGTCCCGGACGGCGTTAGTGAGGGTTTCTACTGCCTCGTCAATTTGTCCTGTTTCGTTAATTTCGTGTACTGGCGGGATGTGACTATCGAGCGTTTGCTTGAACAATGTCCAATTCGCACGCCCGTAGTCCAACATCTTGCGTTGTTCCGTGTGCTGCAGTGTTTCCTCAATGTATAGTATTACAGGTTGGTGGTTTGAGGGCAGATCGTTTTCAACGGCAACGTTGAGTGTCGCTGTAATGCCCTTGATGAGGGCTATGTCTATCACTGCTGTGTTGGAGGATCTTGTCCAGTATTTATGCCCAGAGGGCGCTGGGTGCTCTCTCTGCCGCCCGCGCCCGCCTGGCGCTGCTTGTAATGTGTTCTCTCTTCCCCGGTGCTCCCTCGGACGTCCGCGCCCGACTTGGTCGCAACGAGTTACGTGGCCGAAATATTGTGCCAGAGCGACACAAAAATCCGGCAGTAGACCCGATTATTCGACATGTCAAGATCTCGCAGGGAAAGCCTGAAGAGATGCTTAAAACGACTAAAAATGTGAAATGAAATACTGGGCAAGCTAGCAATAAATCATTACAAGTATTTTTAACAATTTCTACATTCAAAAATCAACATAAATTCAAAGTACACACCTTTCTTATACATCAGTATCCAATGGCGTCTTTCTCGAACAAAGAACAAAAGAAAGCTAACCAAGCATTCAAGCGAGCGTCACAGGCTCTTACAATTTTAATGGCTCAAGAAGACAGAGAGAGTAACATCTAAGCCTCCACTATTTATAATAAAATTATCATTGTCTGCTTCGATTTCTACACTCGCCGGCCACAGACGTTATTTCCAATATATATATACATAAATATTGCACAAACACAAAACTGAAAAATAATTATTTCCTTTTTTACAGACTCTACATAATAGTCTACCGTTCATATAAAAATGAAATAATAATAATACAGATAATTTTTTTTTCACGTATTTTACACCGATTTTGTAAATGTCTAGCCAAGAGACGTCACACATCATATCAGTATTTAGTGGTAATACAAAAAAGTTATTTGAAATAGAACCATAATGTAAAGTCAGTACTGTTACAGGCAAATGGAGGACATATTTGTTACAAGGATTCTGGTAAAGCGTAATGCATCTCTAAAGGAAACCGCATATAATACACTAGTGCGTAAGGAGACCTTATCAAGGAGGCATGAGAAGTGCTGATCTGTGTAGCCCATCCATAAGTCTAACAGAAGCGCCACCGTTGTATATCTCAGCCCAGGGATCATGTGAATCAGATATTAGAGATTAGGGTTCTCACAGAAGCCTACAGAAAAAACCAAAGATGTAACTCTGTGAGTAGGCCCGAGGACCGCGTGATTCCGACCGGCCGCCATGTCATCCTCTGCCGTATTGAGTTATTAGGGTGCAGTGTGGAGGGACATAAGGTGAGCAAACCCTCTCCCTGCCGTTGTCGGCTTTCCTGACCTTGGAGCCCCTACTTCTCGTTAAAGCAGCTCCCTAGTTGGCATCATGAGACTGAGTGGACATTGTTCCAGTCCTCCTATCAATCCCAATCACTGGCAACACTGGGAATTGATCCGGGTCCATCGTGTGGTAGTAAGACGAACTGAAAACGTTCTGCTATGAAGACGAACAGAGAAGTTTCCTAAGCGAGTGGAAAACGACCATACATGATATTATTACGAAGTGCCCTTCGTCATTCATTTCACAGTGGCTTGCGGTGTGTAAGTGTAGATGGAGATGGTACAGTGCACGGATATTCAACATATATTTCTCCACTGACTGCTGAGTTATCCTTAATTATTGGTTAGGTTTCGCATGCATTTTACTCCATTCCAATCTTTTAATTTTCAGACGTATCCGAAGCTTAGTTTCGAAATCTATGCATACTTTACCAAAAGCACTCCAGGCCGTTTTTATTCTTCTGTCTATTTCTTTTATAGTCCACATAGTCTTTAACTGTCAAAGCTCACCAGCTGGTATTAAATGTTGATTATGTATTAATTTTATTGTTGCAGTTCATTTTAGCCCTAATTTCTAACAGGGTGTATTACGTTTTAAAATGTTAATTTTGTGACTGAAGTTCACTCTTTGTCCATATTTGCTTTCAAATATATATTATTATAGAAATACCGTTCTGACTTTAGTAAACACAGTTTTCTTCTTTAGCACACATATTTCGGTGAAGTTTATGACATGAATTGCGACACATGCATCTTTCCCGCTGCTGGCGATACGTGTTCAGACTGACTTGACGGCAGAACACGTGAAAGGTCTTAAGCTGAGCTCAGGAAGTGCTCATAGCGCCATCACCACTAAACTGCAGGCAGCCGTGGTGGAGCGTCGGAGCGGCGGCAGTTGGGAGTCGGCCAGCGAATGGAACACTACTAGCAGCTCGGAGGGCGAGGTCTGCCTCCTGGCAAGACGAAGTGGCTACTGATTACATCGTGAACACATGGAGACTGCTGTTGGGCCTAGCGTCTGGGAGAGTATCAGATGAAGGAAGTGCACGTAGTAAAATTAAATTGTCATTGCTGTTGGAGTTCATCATTACCTTGCCATTCTGTTACTCTGTGTACAGCAGACTTTTGGATTCCACTGCCAGTTTTGTCGCTTTTGTTTTTCTGTTTAGTATTAAGTAAGCCGCCGTATTTGGTTGGGTGCTTTGTGAATTTGGTTTTGTGGTAAGATGAGGTTTTAAGTGTCTAGTATCCTACCGTTGTGCATTGTTATTTGTGCATCTTAATTCATGCCCTTGTGTGTGGCCGGAAAGAACTCAGAGGGTCTGATTTACTGATATTTTGTCTATTGTATAAGGTAATAGGCAACGGCCTTGCCGCAGTGGATACACCGGTTCCCGTGGGATCACCGAAATTAAGCGCTGTCGGGCGTGGTCGGCACTTGGATGGGTGACCATCCAGGACGCCATGCGCTGCTCCCATTTTTCGGGGTGCACTCAGCCTCGTGATGCCAGTTGAGGAGCTACTCGACCAAATAGTAGCGGCTTCGGTCAAGAATACCATCATAACGACCGGGAGAGCGATGTGCTAACCCCAAGCCCCTACTATCCGCATCCTCCTCGGAGGATGACACGGCGGTCGGATGGTCCCGACGCGCCACTTGTGGCCTGTAGACGGAGTGGTATAAGCTAATAGTGTGTTGGTAAATTATATATTGATTTTTACTCCCTTATTGTAACGTTGATTGATTCTACCGGGGTTAGTTAATTACAAGTGCAATAGCTATTTTAGTTTGTAATTCTGAGCGCTGAATTCTGTGATGTTTCCCTGTGATATGGATTTTTCATACTTATTAATAAACTGATTTTGTCATTCTGAGCGCTGAGGTCTTTGATCGTGGTTATTGTGCATGTGTCCCAGTTTGTTTGTACTTCATAATAAATTTAATTACATTTGCTTAAGAATTTACACCAACACAAACCCCAGCCACTTGCCGTTGCCATCAGCACACGCACCACAAGTATCATCATTGCTGCATTGGGTTAATTTAATTTTCTGGTGAATAAGTTAAGATCAAAATATACAGGGTGTAAATTTTAAGTTGACAAACCAGAATAACTCGAAAAATAAGCTACATACGAAAAATTGTGTAGAATCCAACGTTGATTATTTTCGAGGGGGCATCTGCTGGTGCTAAAATTAGCCCGCCACCCCAGCCCCCTGGGGGTGGGGCGGCAGGCAAGTTTAAAATTTCAAATGGTGACCCCCATTTTTTATTGCAGAATCAGATTCTAGATAAAAAACTACGTGCATTTTGTCTTAAACATTTATTTTGATTCTTCGTAGTTGTGCGCTGTAATTCAAGAAAATCCATGTTCTCATTTGTGCGTGGAAAATGGTTACGGATAAATAAAAAATACTTATTTACTTCGTCCTCTCTCCCCATAGGGTGGGGTTTGACAGAGAGGAATTAGAGTTTTACATGTGGAATTAGAGTATCATAAATGTTGGCCCAAATATAAATTTAATATTTTTAAACCTCTAATTCCTCTCTCTCAAATCCCACCTATGGGTAGAGAGGGAGAGATTTAGTTTTACCGAATCAAAATTTACGAAGTAAATAAGTATTTTTTATTTATCCGTAACAATTTTTCACGCAAAAATGAGAACATGGATTTTCTTGAATTACAGCGCACAACTACCAAGAATAAAAACAAACGTTTAAGACAAAATGTACGTAGTTTCTTTTGTAGAATTTGATTCTGCAATAACCGGGTTCCCGGGTTCGATTCCCGGCGGGGTCAGGGATTTTCTCTGCCTCGTGATGACTGGGTGTTGTGTGATGTCCTTAGGTTAGTTAGGTTTAAGTAGTTCTAAGTTCTAGGGGACTGATGACCATTGATGTTAAGTCCCATAGCGCTCAGAGCCATTTGAACCATTCTGCAATAAAAAATGAGGGTTCCCATTTGAAATTTTTATGTTGCCTCCCGCCCCACCCCCAGGGGGCTGGGGTGGCCGTCTAATTTTGGCACAAGCATATGTCTCACTCTAAAATAATCAACTTTGGATTCTACACATTTTTTCGTGTGAATCTTATTTTTCGAGTTATTCTGCTTTGTCAACTTAAAATTTACACCCTGTATTTCAGAAGCGCACACACACAACACACACACACACACACACACACACACATACATGTATGCAGAGAGAGAGAGAGAGAGAGAGAGAGGGAGAGAGAAAAAGAGAGACAGAGACTGCGGAGTATTAGCAAGTACAGTTTCATAGAGGCATGACACTTTGTAAGCAACAAAAATTAAGTACATACAAAATACACACTCCTCCATCACACTCACCAATTTACAAAGCCCTTCGCAAATACCTGATACAGCATTTCGAAAGCTGTTACATTAACCTAGCAAACGATAATTAATGGACAGTTAACAAAGCAGTGTTGACAGCAGACTGTAATATAATGGCAGACTATAATTTAACATTAACAAAATTGCAGCCAGAAAAGTATCAATATGTGACCTTAAGGTGTATCAACCATACATGTTTTTGGTGAAGTTTCTCTGCCGTCATTGCATTCCTTTTATTTCTTGTGGAATAACAGCTAAAAATTTTTAAGTAAATTTATGAATAAAAATACTGTAGTCCAAAAATTTTTACCTGTTATTCGACAGGAAATAAAAGGAATGCAATGACGACGGTGAAACTTCACCAAAAAATGTATGGTTGATAAAGGAGAAAATTGTATTTGCTCGAGGCAGAACCCTGTATCCATAATTATATATGTCTATTGATTCATGTTGTCGTAGTTTATGTGGATTATTGGAAAACAGTACAATGTCATCCACAAAACGAAAGGGATTGAGATACGTGTCAGTAATGTGTACTCTTAAAAATCTGAAACTTATGTAGTTTTTGTGGGTGAATCTCCTGCCTCTTTCAGATCTGAAGTTACCACTAATCTTATTATGTCTAATGAAATGTGCAGTATTGATGTATTTACACTCCTGGAAATTGAAATAAGAACACCGTGAATTCATTGTCCCAGGAAGGGGAAACTTTATTGACACATTCCTGGGGTCAGATACATCACATGATCACACTGACAGAACCACAGGCACATAGACACAGGCAACAGAACATGCACAATGTCGGCACTAGTACAGTTTATATCCACCTTTCGCAGCAATGCAGGCTGCTATTCTCCCATGGAGACGATCGTAGAGATGCTGGATGTAGTCCTGTGGAACGGCTTGCCATGCCATTTCCACCTGGCGCCTCAGTTGGACCAGGGTTCGTGCTGGACGTGCAGACCGCTTGAGACGACGCTTCATCCAGTCCCAAATATGCTCAATGGGGGACTGATCCGGAGATCTTGCTGGCCAGGGTAGTTGACTTACACCTTCTAGAGCACGTTGGGTGGCACGGGATACATGCGGACGTGCATTGTCCTGTTGGAACAGCAAGTTCCCTTGCCGGTCTAGGAATGGTAGAACGATGGGTTCGATGACGATTTGGATGTACCGTGCACTATTCAGTGTCCCCTCGACGATCACCAGTGGTGTACGGCCAGTGTAGGAGATCGCTCCCCACACCATGATGCCGGGTGTTGGCCCCGTGTGCCTTGGTCGTATGCAGTCCTGATTGTGGCGCTCACCTGCACGGCGCCAAACATGCATACGACCATCATTGGCACCAAGGCAGAAGCGACTCTCATCGCTGAAGACGACACGTCTCCATTCGTCCCTCCATTCACGCCTGTCGCGACACCACTGGAGGCGGGCTGCACGATGTTGGGGCGTGAGCGGAAGACGGCCTAACGGTGTGCGGGACCGTAGCCCAGCTTCATGGAGACGGTTGCGAATGGTCCTCGCCGATACCCCAGGAGCAACAGTGTCCCTAATTTGCTGGGAAGTGGCGGTGCGGTCCCCTACGGCACTGCGTAGGATCCTACGGTCTTGGCGTGCATCCGTGCGTCGCTGCGGTCCGGTCCCAGGTCGACGGGCACGTGCACCTTCCGCCGACCACTGGCGACAACATCGATGTACTGTGGAGACCTCACGCCCCACGTGTTGAGCAATTCGGCGGTACGTCCACCCGGCCTCCCGCATGCCCACAATACGCCCTCGCTCAAAGTCCGTCAACTGCACATACGGTTCACGTCCACGCTGTCGCGGCATGCTACCAGTGTTAAAGACTACGATGGAGCTCCGTATGCCACGGCAAACTGGCTGACATTGACGGCGGCGGTGCACAAATGCTGCGCAGCTAGCGCCATTCGACGGCCAACACCGCGGTTCCTGGTGTGTCCGCTGTGCTGTGCGTGTGATCATTGCTTGTACAGCCCTCTCGCAGTGTCCGGAGCAAGTATGGTGGGTCTGACACACTGGTGTCAATGTGTTCTTTTTTCCATTTCCAGGAGTGTACTTACCAGAATAGTAACGTAGAAAAAATCAGTTCTTGTTTTCTCAAAGTGTAATGATTTTATGTATGTTACGATTTGCATTATTTAATACACAGCAGTACTTAATTCTTTTAGTCTGTATATTTATGTGGGTTAAATTTAGACTATCATCGGGTCATCTGCTCTCCTTTGACACAAATGACCTGAAGATGGTCTGAATTTGACCAAAATCAAATTAAAAATGAAGTACACCAATGTATGAAATCATGCAGTTCGTAAAATTATGGAAAGCTGTCAATACCGCCTGTTGCTGTTGTGGTCCTCAGCCCAGAGACTGGTTTCATGCAGCTCTCCATGCTACCCTATCCTGTGCTAGCTTCTTCATCTCCCAGTACCTACTGCAACCTACATCCTTCTGAATCTGCTTAGTGTATTCATCTCTTGGTCTCCCTCTACGATTTTTACCCTCCACGCTGCCCTCCAATACTAAATTGGTGATCCATTGATGCCTCAGAATATGCCCTACCAACCGATCCCTTCTTCTAGTCAAGTTGTGCCACAAATTTCTCTTCTCTCCAATTCTATTCAATACCTCCTCATTAGTTATGTGATCTACCCATCTAATCTTCAGCATTCGTCTGTAGCACCACATTTCGAAAGCTGCTATTCTCTTCTTGTCTAAACTATTTATCGTCCATGTTTCACTTCCATACATGGCTACACTCCATACAAATACTTTCAGAAACGACTTCCTGACACTTAAATCTATACTCGATGTTAACACATTTCTCTTCTTCAGAAACGCTTTCCTTGCCATTGCCAGTCTACATTTTATATCCTCTCTTCTTCGACCATCATCAGTTATTTTGCTCCCCAAATAGCAATTGTACAGAAACCAATACCGCCTACACAAAATAATTTTATATATGTTCCGCACTGTGCTGCCACAGCTAGTAATTCCTTAAGATAGGCTACTGCAATGCTGAACCATAGGGAGTGGACACTGCCAGGTATCCTTCAGCGCACTTACGAGCAGGCACATCTAGTAAAAGTCAGGAGGCTCTGTTACACGCTTTCTGCACATGTGCAAGCCACTTGGTCAACATTGTCCATGTGCGCGCGACCAGTGCAGGACCGCGGCATAGACTACCCGGTTGTCTGTCTCCTCGTGCGTTACCCTTTTGCACATTCCTGCCCATTTAACATCAGTGAGCGCCCGGCTAGCTGCCGGCTGACACACAGACTGGAACATCCTACATTAAGGCTTACGCAAACGCCACCTCAGTTGCTGTTAAGAAGCGCATTGACATCCGTAACTTGTCACGTTCGTCCCCCCCCCCCCCCTCCCCCCTGTTGAATGGACACGGCTGACTGCCAGACAGTGGACCCAGATTCGATTCCCACTACTGTCAGGGATTTTTCCTTGGTGGGAGGACTTGTACGTCGTGCACTCAGCGTCGTACGGCCAACTGTGGACCTACTCAAACGAATAGTTGCGATTCCAAGGTCAAGAAACCCTGCAACGACTGGGAGAGCGGTTGGTTGATTGGGTTGGTTGATTTTGGGGAGGAAACGAAGCAGAGAGGTCATCGGTCCAATAGGCTGAAGGAAGGATGGGGAGGAAATCCGCAATGCCCTATCAAAGGAACCATCCAGGAATTTCCTGAAGCGACTTAGGGAAATCACGGAAAACTTAAATCACGATGGCTGGACGCGAGTTTCAACCGTCGTCCTCCCGAATGCGAGTCCAGTGTGCTAACCACTGCGCCACCTCGCTCGGTGGGGAGAGTGATGGGCTGACCACATGATTCTCCCTTCCACATTAATTTATACCATTCGCAATGGATGACATGACGGTCGGGAGGACCCGATTGTCCCATCTTGGGCCAGAAGGCGAAACTTTACCTCCGTACTGGTCACGTTCACTGAACATCCTCAGGTGACAGCAGTGCTGTGTACACAGGCAAACAACTACATGCTACTGAAACTTACGGTGGATCAAAGTACTCAGTAAGGGTCTAGCACCTGAGGATATTCAACGAACGTAGTTAGTACTAGAGATTAAAGGATTTCTTAACAGCAGCTAATATGGTGTTTTAACAAACTTCAAAATTCTCACTATCTGTTAGCACGGCTTTTGTTGAAACTAAGTGGAAAGCTCCCTCAAACTCTGTGAATTCTGGCAGCATGATGATTCAGGCACATCGCCTCCGTTCATGACCTGCGAATGGTGATTTGTGTTTCTTCCTTTGCTTTATTAAAATCTGATGTGTTTTCTACACAGGTGAGATAATGTTAATGACTTTTGCACATACAGGGTTTAGACTGATAGGGCTACAAAGTCTTTTTGTTTTATTGTGAAGTAGAATTGTTACACCTTTGTTCCTGTTTTCGGAACTGTGTTCCCTTTCAGACGTTCTGTAAATACATTGCAATACAGCTTTGTATTGCTTTTGCTCCAGCTGAAACTATATCCATTGCAACATCATCGTCTGAAGAAGCATTTCCTTTCTTCATGCCTCAGATGACTCTGTACACCTCATCTAGAGTTACTTCCGGAACGTTATTGTTTTCATCATTAACTATGTTTCTGATCTATTTTGTGAACCACAGAAAGCTTTAAGGAAATATTTAAATATTTCTTGACAATTTTAGGTGTTACATTATTATTCTGCTGGTACAGCATGACACGTATCGAGCTAGCTTGCAATATAGCAAGGTGAGTCAGACTCTGATCGAGTTAACGGCCGCGGTTGGTGGACAGGCCAATCGGAAGGTGGTTTCTAGGCGGTTTCTCGTGCTCGCTCTGGCAAATGCTGGACTGGTCACCACGCTCCACCTCGAACAGAAGAGTACACAAACAGTTAAAATACAGTCAGACAGAGAACGAAGTTTATGCAGTTCACAGACAGGTGGCGCTCACGCGTACTCTCCCACGGTACAGCAGAGCCCGTAACTGAAATGCGGTAAACGCTATCCAAATGAAGGAAAAGTGTCGATATTAGTCATTGTATCATCTTACATCTTCTCTGATAAAATATGATGCCTACCCATTTGCTGTGTTGCTCACTTTTTGAGTACACTACATCTACATCTAGATACATACTCCGGAAGCCACCGTACGGTGCGTGGCTGAGGGCATCCTTTACCATTACTTGTCATTTCCTTTCCTGTTCCACTCGCAAATAGAGCGAGGGAGAAACGACTGCCTGTCTGCCTCCGCACGAGCCCTAATTTCCTGTATCATCTTCGTGGTCCTTAGCGCGATGTATGTTGGTGGCAGTAGAATCGTTCGGAAGTCAGCTTCAAACGCCTGTTCTCTAAATTTTATCAATAGTGTTTTTCGAAAAGAACGTCGCCTTCCCTTCAGGGATTCCCTCCCATCTGAGTTCCCCAAGCATATTCAAAATGGTTCAAATGGCTCTGAGCACTATGCGACTTAACTTCTGAGGTCATCAGTCGCCTAGAACTTAGAACTAAATAAACCTAACTAACCTAAGGACATCACAGACATCTATGCCCGAGGCAGGATTCGAACCTGCGACCGGAGTGGTCGCTCGGCTCCAGACTGTAGCGCCCAGAACCGCACGGCCACACCGGCCGGCCTGAAATATTTCCGTGACACTTGTAACCTCCCCACCGAAATTTTATTAAAAACAAAGTTAATAAGAATGGGAGCCACAAAGCAATATCGTCCCCACAGAAATATTTAAATAAAAAATAATAAAAATTGGAGCCAAGCGTAACCTTCCCGCAATGAAATCTATTGATAATGACAGTTTAATGTAAGAATCGCAATCTGACCCAAATGTGAGCTCCCCACAAAAATAATGAAAGACATACAAAATGTTGCGAAGTCAGTTCCCCAAAAAATGTAAGATAATTCAATGATAATGAAATCTCAGTGACAATGAAAACGCAAATAGACCGAAATGTCGATCTTTTGGCCCTATGCAATAATCCGAATTCTTACCTCAGTAAAACTGCATGTCTAAATTCTGCTCTTATTCTTCGCCATATCTTGGAGGAAATGCATCGCACATATTCTTTGAATTTAACTGAAACTTTTGTTTAAGGAAATGCAGCGGAAATATTTTTTCAATTAAATAGCTCTTTGTTAAAAATGCTTTGAAAACAAAATTATTATTGGGGCACTTCTTGAAAATTAATTACAATAAATATACATTACATTATCTAATGTGCGCAATGCAGCTTCGTTACCTTATTTAACAATATACCTCATTTAGCATCTTGACCAGAGACCCATGTCGACGCCCGCGGACTGCGTCCCACTCGCGACTCCACCCGCAACTGTACAAGACTACAACTACCGACAGACTGCTACGTACAACAACAACTGCCGACTCCCTACATGCAACTGCTCTCTCGCAACTGAATCATCTCGCACGCGCTACTACTCTCTGGTCAGAGATTGTCATGGCTCGCCATCGCTGCATACGTGTTTCATAACCCTCCACTGGGGGGCCAAAAATTTGGCAGCGATGGTGAGTCATTTGGACTTGCCATGAGCAACAAATTTTTTTTAAAGTAATTAACTTTTACAATTTACAGAATATTCAGACGTAGTACATGAATTAAACGTGTTGCACATGCACTGAGTACATAACATATCAGACAATGACAAAATGTGAGTACAAAACATATTAGTAAATCAGAAAAATGTATATACAAATTATTTGATAGATAACAAAAGTGCACACGCACTGAAAAACTCTTTAGCATTTTCAGAACAAATAAACAGAATGGCAAAAAATCATGTTGACAAGTGACATGAGTGCACATGCACTGCAGTTCAGAATATCAACAAATCACAAAATGTATTAATAAATGGCAAAAGTGCACACGCACTGTAGTACAGAACATATCAGAAAACCATAAAATATATACATAATGAGTACAAATAGCATAAAGTGCACACGTACTGAAAAACTCTCTAATATTTTTACGACAAATAAACCTAATGAGTACAAATCATATTGACAAATGACAAAAGTGCACACGCACTGTAGTACTCTCTAGTATTTTTCTACAACGAACAAACAAATCAAGGAGTGTAATAAAGTGCACATGCACTACAGAGGTCTTTAGTAATTTCAGGATAACTGATCTTATTAACAAATGAAAGGAAGTGCACACGTACTGTATATGACTTTTTCATTTTACAAGAATTAGGGAAGGAATAGGAAGGATTGCGTCATGGTTGTAGCACTTAGGTTGCACGCAGCTGCTCTGAAAGTCCATATCTTTCCACAGAAGTACAACACCAAGTGAGACAATGTGAAGTTCTTTTCCCAGAAGTGTTTATCAGCGTAGCCAAGACACTGAAATGTCGTAGTAATCTTCCATGTTATCATTTTCGCAGTACATCAGGTACACCAAACAGTGGGACCATAATAACGTCTCCATCGCTCACGGTGGTGGACAGCATGTCGTGTCAACGCCACGCTCTTACAAGGCACACCAACGTAGAATTGGTGCAAAACCAAATATAGTGCTCCATGATCAAGAGGATAGACAGGACAAATGGATATTGCAGTAATTCAGGGTAGTTAGGTCAGAAGGTGAAGGACGTTAAGTCACATACTAGTCTTCATTGAGAATTACATTAGTAGTTTGCGGCATTTATGGCCCAGTTATTGAACATTTCTGTACCATGTATTTAGTATTACAGAATGATGTTCATAAATTATCTGATTACAATCAATATTGCCACTTATCGGCCAGTTACAAACGTCAAAAGTCATCATTGAAAACAGGAGCTAATGAACGGCATAGTACTAACATAATTGATCTAGGTATACTAATTATTGACACTAATTGGACAGTTACTGACATCAAAAGTCATCATTGAAAACAGGAGCTAATGAATGGCATAGTATTAACATAATTCATCTAGGTATACTAATTATTGGCACCAACTGGCCAGTTACAGACATCAAAAGTCATCATTGAAAACAGGAGCTAATGAATGGCATAGTATTAACATAATTCATTTAGTTATACAAATTATTGGCACTAATAGGCCAGCAAGTATTGAATAGTACACAACATTTTTAATTCTTCCAGTGACATATACAGTATTCAAAATGTAAGACACTGTAATTATTACTCAACGTCTGTGACTAAAAAAAGAAATCATACAGTATTACTCAGAACTCTCTTAAATGGGTAGCATTATTTGTTAGCAATGCATTGCTTGGGGTAATTATAGGGGAAAGCAAGAAGAGAAAAAGAAAAAAAAATTGCTTCTGGGTTGTTCCTGTAAATGAAAAATGTGTAACGTCATTCGTCATGAGTCAGCTGTAGCAAGGTTATGAAACAAGGAAGTATATGTGATCACATTTATAAATGATAGACACAACTGGGAAAAAAAATGCAAGTACTGGTATAGGTTTAATAAGTAACAAGTTTAGTAAATATCATGAAAGGCTTCTCCTGGAAAAAATACAAAATGGATTATTGAGCTGAAAGAAGAAACGCATACTATGCTGAAAAGTAGTGAACTTCGAATTAACAGGTAGTGAAATGTGTATAAAAAATGTGTTCCATAGCTGTCCTTTCCAAAACCTTCAGTCATTATACCATACGATATAAAGCATACTGTCGAAACAAACTGCAACAAATACTTAAATAACTACATAGCATAAATACATAATCTTCAACATCATCCTCATCTGCAAAGAAAAAACTTCATTATCGATATTATCATAACTGCATTATTATCATCACCTGTAAAGAAAAACTTCATTATTCATAGTACCATATTCTTCATCATTATTCATCAGCATTCATTATCATCTGCAAAAAAAATCACTTCATTACTCATTACACAACTATTCCTTATCTCTAGCATATTTCATCACTAAAACTAAAATGTGTAGTTCTGTCTGACAGCCTGCATCAATCGCCTTGTATTCTGAAAGAAAAAATTAGTTAAGACTGCTATTCTACGATGTGTATAGTATATTCTTGTTAATGCTTGTTAATTCTGATCCATTTACTCTTCCTCATAAGGTTTTTGTATCTTCTTTCGTCTATTCCGTAGTTGAAATTCCCATTTCTGTTTAATTTATTTCCTTTACACGTTATTTCTGTCTGAAAATGATGAACAAAGATTAATGTCTTGCATTTAAATCATATACCCACTAAATAATGACTGGTTTATGGTAACATAATTGAGCATACAGCATAACATGACAGAAAACGTAATATGTCAAAAGCATAGACAGTGGTCAAAGGCAAAAATGTACAGAGAATATCACAATGCAGCGGCAAAAAAAGAAAAATGTAAAACAGTCACGATGTTGAGCTATCATAGGGCAAAAAATGTAAAAGTCAACTGGTGTGTGTATATCTTAACTATTTCACAGTGCATACAACAAAACGTGAAACAATCGTATATGCATAAGAAAGACAAAAAAAATGTGACGTTCGTTTTATTCAGCTTGTACGTAGTGTTGTTAATAGAGGCTAGAATTAAAGACTTCAATAGAGGGAGAATTTGATAATTAATACGTCACTACATAGAATTGCATAATTATTCATAAAATATGTAAGTTTGTCTGGAAAAATATGCACGGTCTGATGTGTAACGACAAGAAGAGCGACTTGCTAACCTTACCTTGCCGGGCACTTGCCAAGAAAAAATGCGATAATCATCAGTAATTAGTCACATAATTATAATTGCATAAGTGGTCATAAAGGTTAGTAAATGGCATCATAGCATGTTACATCATAAAGTGGTTCCATTCAATAAAGGGTTTAACATTGTATACATGGTGGTTCCCCTTACTTTTTCTGGTTCTCAAAGTTTCGACGTGTACAACATTGGGATGAGGAATGCTGCGAATCCGATATGGACCTGCGTATAGAAGTTCAAATTTACTGCACTTACCTTTTATTCTGCTGGATAAATAGTGTGTAGGTACTAATATCTTCTGTCCAATGTGAAAGTCACGGAGTATACAAACCTGTTTTTGCTATCTTCTCCGGCGCTCTGCGGGACGTTTGATGTTGTTCAGTGCAATGTCAATTATTTCATGGTGTCGTAATCGACGAGATGTAGGAAATGTTACTAATTCTTTAATTTTGTTAGGTGGTTCAGTATTTTTCAGTATAGCAGACGGAGATAGCATTGTGGATTCATTTGGTATGGAATTAATTACATCTTGGAATGAGAATATGCGTGTGTCCCAATCAATATGTCTTTTGCGGCAGTATATTCTGCACAGTTTACCAATTTCTTTCATTAATCGTTCACAGGGGTTCGAAGAAGCATGGTACCTGGATATATAGATTGGAGAAATGTTTCTAGCTCGTAACATGCGTGTCCATAAAGCAGAACGAAATTGTGGTCCATTATCAGAAATTACTTTTAACACATGCCCTACATGAAATAGAAAATGTTTTACAAATGCTTTCGAAACAGTTTTAGCAGTAGCTTTGCGTAACGGAGTGAAAGTAACAAATTTTGAAGTGAGTTCAACAGCGACAAAGATGTAGCAAAAACCTCTGTTAGTTCTCGGAATCGGACCAAAAATGTCTACAGCGGCCATGTGTCTTAATTTAACAGGTACAATGGATATAATGGAGGAATATGTGAAGTGGTGTCTGACTTAGCTTTCTGGCAAATTTTACATGACGCTAAAACTCGTCGTATACGTTTTTCCATGTTGGTAAAATAACAGTTCTGTCTCAGTATAAGAAAACATTTTCTGGCTCCGTAATGTGCATAACTTAAATGAGTGTACCATATTAATTTGTTAACCAGTTCATCAGGAATGCATAGTAACCAATTGTTGCTGTCAGGATGAGAGCGGCGAAACAGAATGTCATTGCGTACTGTGTAATGGTTTCTAATCGTAACATTATTCCTATCTTGCCAAAGGTGTTTAATTTCTTTCCACACGTTGTCTTTATTTTGCTCTTTTGCTATGTCCTGTAATGACGATGAAATAAAATTTTCAAATGCAACTTGCTGAATGTACATAACGCTGAAATTTGCTTTGCAGAAGTTGGTTGCTACGTCTTGCTGATTGTTACTGAGAGAACGCGATAGTGCGTCTGCTATAACATTTTGTGTACCGGGAATGTGAACAATAGTAAAATTAAATTCCTGTAAATAAAGTTTCCATCTGCTTAATCTGTCGTGAGTGAATTTAGCGGAAAGTAAAAATTGTATCGCTCTGTGATCTGTGTAAATGGTGGTATGTCTTCCATAAAGAAAATGTCGAAATCTCGTAAAAGCCCAAACAACACATAATGTTTCCAGTTCAGTAACAGAGTAATTTCGTTCAGCAGGTGACAGAATGCGACTTGCAAATCCGATGTTTTTAATTACTGTTGAGCCATTTTCTTCAATTTCCTGAAAAATACGTACGCCTAAAGCCGTGTTGGAACTGTCGGTGGCAACGGAAAAATTTTTAGTAAGATGTGGGTGCGATAAAAGTGGAGCATTCAACAAAGCATGTTTCAGGTTCACAAATTCAGAATGTGCTTGCTTATCCCAGGACCAAATACTGTTTTTACCTGTTAATTGGCATAATCTAGGTGTGTCTAAAGCAGAGTGATGAATAAATTTACGAAAAAAGTTAATTAAGCCCAAAAAACTGCGTAATTGCTTCTTCGTTGTAGGAACAGTAATGTCACGTAGAGCTTGAAGTTTTTCCGGATCAGGCGCAATGCCTTCTGCTGAAATTACGTTTCCAAGAAATTTTATGGAAGTTTTGCCAAAATGCGATTTACTGAGATTAACTGTGAGTCCTTGTGCATGAAAAGTTTGTAACAGATGTTCAAGAATCATATTGAGTTCAGACCACCTTCTGCAATAAGAATGTCGTCTACGTACGTCGTGATTCTGTTTTTAAGTTCTGTCGGATGGCGTCAAAATTAAAAACATTTTCGTGAACAAGATTCTGCGTGTCAAAATTATTGCTCATGTTACTGGAATATGCAACCTGTACTGTATGTGGTCAAATTCTATCTTACGTGCTGTTATTTATTTTACGGGAGGATGCTGTGGCATATCCACTATTTGAACTGTTCTGTTAACTCTTCCTGACGTATTACGCTATGGACGACACCTATTGTCTGGATCATTCATGATAATGTGTTGTTGCTGATGTTCTTGCTGCTGAAGAGATCGACTGTTATTAAATGTACGCTGAAAATTGTGCTCATTATTTTTACGTTGGTCATGATAGTCACTTCTATACGGTGCATTGCGATAGGAATTGAAATACTGTGTTTTCTATACGTAGTTATTTCCTTGCTGCTGTGCGTTACTATTTGTTGTAGCTGAGACTATACGTGCACGCGGCGAAACATTAAAGTTTGGTTGACCTTGTAGACTGCATTGTTGGTTACGTATGCTAAGCGGCTGACTTTCATGCTGTTGCGGTGGAAAACTTCTATTGTTACCAAAATGTAGTTCCTGTTGTTGAAAATTTTGCACATACTGATGATTAAAATTTTATCTGTTATTGAAATTACGCTGGTAGTTCTGCAGTGCCTAATGAAAATTGTCACTTTCGGTAAAAATTTGTCATATCCGGTTTTCTTTACATATTTCTTAATCCTAAGTAGAGCAAAAGTTAAAGAGCTATTTTGATAGATATAAAGGATAGTAGAAGAGAAGGCAGCAGTGCAGAAAACTAAAGATGAAACAGCACTACTACAGCTGGGGGCCCTATGCGCGCTACGGCACGTATTCATTAAAGCGTAATGAATCCCCTGAGGTCCATTACGCACTGCAAATAAATTTTAGCTTTTGCGTTGCAGGCAATGGCGGTAAAATTCCAAACACATATTGCTGTATTCTTGCTAATTCGAATTTCTTCATTACAGGTAATGCTGTTGAAAATACAAAAATAAATTGTCGTATCCAGTTCAAAGCTAGTTTCTGCATTACAGGTAATAGCGGTGAAAGTACAAAAATAAATTGTCGTATACAGTGCAAAGCGTGTACCTGTACTCTGTCATTATTAAATTCCTTAGATTTTTTTACAAATGCAAATTGCTTATAATCAACGTTCTCGTCACTGGATTTGATAACACGTTCAGGTTTGTGTGAGAATCTGTTTGTCTGTGTCATTTCGTACTTCAAGTTGCGTAGCTTTTCAGATTTTATGTCGCGTGGCTTTTCGGATTTTAAATCGTGTAGTCTCTGTAGCTTAGCCAAATTATGCGCGCTGCGTGAGTCTGACAAATGCTCGCAACGTGGCGGATTCTGTGACGTATTATTAACTGAAATATTTTTTATCTCTGTTACCTCATGCTGTAAGCTTGACAAATTTCTACGTAATGAGTTATTAACTGAATCGATCTCATTGACTGTCTGTTGTAGATTTTGGAATTCCGGTGTTTGACTGAATGAAACCGGTGAAGTATCGTCTGATTTGTTGTCATTATTACTTTCAATAACGTCAATACGACTGGCCAATTCATCATATTTTTCAGTCAGTATTTTAACCTGATCATCGTTTTTAGTGTCAGCAGTATTAATCTGTTTTTGTAATTTACGTGTGGTTTCGTTCAATTTTTTAACGTCAGCTTTGATGACATCGCAAACCTGTGTTATTTCTAATTGTTCAAATCTGTCTGTCACTGTCTGAATATCTGCTGTGTGTGTATCTGTTTTTGATTTAAGATCAGAAATTTCATCACGTAATTCTGTGTTCGACTGTTTGATGGTATTAATTTCGTCGGACACTGTGGCAATATTATTGTCTACATACGTTTTTGCCTTCGCAAACATTTTACGTTTGTCTTCTTGTCTCTGAGCACTGATTGTTTCCATCACTTGACGTTTGACTTTATTTTGATCCTGAATAAATTTGCGGAAACGCGTATCACTGTTTTGTATGAGAAGACTAAGACGTTCGTTAATTTGAGTGTTCTGTTGTTCGAATTTCGCGTCAATCTTTTCATCCATTGTGCGCGAAAGTTCTGCTGTCATTGCTTTAAACTCGTCGCGTAATTGTGTAGCTTTTTCAGAGCATTGTTTAGCGACTCCGCTAATTTCGTCTCTAAGTGTTTCTGTTGCAGCTGTTTGCATTACCCTTAATTCCTGAGCAACAGACCTAATTTCTTCGCTACTTTTCTTTGAACAAGCCTCAATTTCCTCGTGTAACTGTTCCTTAGTATCATGACACTGCGCGGCAACGGCTGCAATCTGTTCGCTAAGCTGTCTGGAATTGTTGTCTAATTTTTCATTAAAGTATTGTTTGAGTTTTTCGTTATCTTGTTTGTTATCTTCACTCTGTTGTCTGACCTGTTCACTAAGTTTTTTGAGATTTTCGTCATTGTTGTCTTGTTTTTTACTCTGTTGTAGCAATATTGCCATAATTTGATCAAATCTAAAATGAATATCTCTATTCTCTTTACTGTGTGATGGAGTGTCTGCAATTGTCACATTTTGTGTATCCATTTGGACATTCTGTAATCTACCAGAGGGTTTGGCAGTCGGATGTACACTGTCAGTCACTATTTCGGGATTAAATAAATCCGTCGTACTTTCCGTACACTGTCCATTCTCATTAGAAACATTTGTCTGTACGTTATTTGAATTTTCCAAACCGGGTGAGTTAAGCTGGGCAGCGCTCATTACAATAGGGCGCCCCGCGTCATCGATTGTCGTCAAATTAACAGAGGAGACAATTGAGTTCGTTTGTTCATCATTAAGATAAAAGTCATCATTAGTGGTTGGAACGCACTGATTGTCAGTGAACGCAGGATTGTCATCATTACACTGCGTGTCACAAGTCCTATCGGTAAAGTTGTTTGAGTCGGTAATTTCGTTCATTACTCCTCGCGATGTACTATTAATAGTCTTTCGCGGCATTTTAACACAAATCACAATTATTCACAAATGAAACAAAAACAATGCAAATATTCAACAAATATAAGTACAATAGAGAGCAACGAATTGCCGTTGATCTGTGGAAAGAAAGTCACAAAATTAGTGAAAGCGTTGCGCCAAATCCCAATTATGTTTAAGCAAATAAGATCAGAATCTGACTACTTTTCAAAAGATTCTCAACGAAATACGATCCTGGACCGGGTGTCGCCAAGTGTAACCTCCCCACCGAAATTTTATTAAAAACAAAGTTAATAAGAATGGGAGCCACAAAGTAATATCGTCCCCACAGAAATATTTAAATAAAAAATAATAAAAATTGGAGCCAAGCGTAACCTTCCCGCAATGAAATCTATTGATAATGACAATTAAATGTAAGAATCGCAATCTGACCCAAATGTGAGCTCCCCACAAAAATAATGAAAGACATACAAAATGTTGCAAAGTCAGTTCCCCACAAAATGTAAGATAATTCAATGATAATGAAATCTCAGTGACAATGAAAACGCAAATAGACCGAAATGTCGATCTTTCGGCCCTGTGCAATAATCCGAATTCTTACCTCAGTAAAACAGCATGTCTAAATTCTGCTCTTATTCTTCGCCATATCTTGGAGGAAATGCATCGCACATATTCTTTGAATTTAACTGAAACTTTTGTTTAAGGAAATGCAGCGGAAATATTTTTTCAATTAAATAGCTCTTTGTTAAAAATGTTTTGAAAACAAAATTATTATTGGGGCACTTCTTGAAAATTAATTACAATAAATATACATTACATTATCTGATGTGCGCAATGCAGCTTCGTTACCTTATTTAACAATATACCTCATTTAGCATCTTGACCAGAGACCCATGTCGACGCCCGCGGACTGCGTCCCACTCGCGACTCCACCCGCAACTGTACAAGACTACAACTACCGACAGACTGCTACGTACAACAACAACTGCCGACTCCCTACATGCAACTGCTCTCTCGCAACTAAATCATCTCGCACGCGCTACTGCTCTCTGGTCAGAGATTGTCATGGCTCGCCATCGCTGCATACGTGTTTCACACTTACGTGTTGTTCGAACTTACCGGCCGTGCGGTTAAAGGCGCTGCAGTCTGGAATCGCAAGACCGCTACGGTCGCAGGTTCGAATCCTGCCTCGGGCATGGATGTTTGTGATGTCCTTAGGTTGGTTAGGTTTAACTCGTTCTAAGTTCTAGGGGACTAATGACCTCAGCAGTTGAGTCCCATAGTGCTCAGAGCCATTTGAACCATTTTTGAACCTACCGGTAACAAATCTAGCTGCTCGTCTCTGAACTGCTTCGATGTCTTTCTTCAATCCGACCTGGTACGGATCCCAAACACACGAGCAGTACTCAAGAATAGGTCGCACCAGCGTCATATACCCGGTCTCCTTTGCAGGTGAACCACTCTTTCCTAGAAGACTCCCAATAAACCGAACTCGACACTTCGCCTTCCCCGACACTTCGCCTTCCCTACCACAGTTCAGATCGTTCACATATCGCTTTGCAGCGTTACGCCCAGATATTTGAACTACATGACTCTTTTGCAATGGAAGAGACATTTAGAAATAACCAAGACCACGCAGTGACCATTTCGGCCGAGAGACGTTCTCCGAGAAGACTTTAGGTATCGTTGAAGCAATGCTGATAACATACAGAGGCAATTAAAATTGTTGACTTACAGAGTGTTTAAAACGGATCTGTTCAATTCACAGGAGTATACGCGGTGTCCCAGGAGGAATGGTCAATATTTAGAGCTATGGCACGATCGATTACTTGGAGCAAGAAAGTCAGGTAAACATGGGTCTAAAATGCACAAGTTAAGAGCTAGGAGCACTTATTCATCTTTCCTTCTCTGAAATACATCTGTTGCCCAAGTGGTCATAACTCTTAAGTTCTGCATTTCAGAGCCCACGTACGAAACACTTTATCTTGTTTTGGTCCATAATACACCTTACGGCGTGGTGGGTTAGAGATACGTCGTCTGTGTTTGTTCACTGTCTCTAGTCGTACTGTTCACTACAAAAGTTCCACCTACCCCAGTACGGCGTCAGACCACCAGCCTGTTTCTCTGCATGCGTAGATACTGTTCAGACGATGTTAAAAGCAGCGATGAAGAAAAACACCGTCAATACTTACGTTTGCAAAGTCCGCGTAAACTCTGGCGGTAAGCTATCTGGTAATATCTTATAACACAATTTTCGCGTGGAGGGCAATTGCAAATCTCTTCAGAAAAATGACAAAATTCTGCAGCTAGTTCTTTTATTTCTTTAGGTTCAAAATCAAACACTTGCCATCAGCCCTAATTTAATTAACGAATAACATCACTGTGCTCAGCTCACAGTTCATGCAACCCAGTACAGATGCTAGTCAGCCAGAAATGTACGTGAGTCCAACCCGAATTGTTGCGCGATCTACAGTCAATATTTTGCTACACTACATGAGTTTCAATTTCGGTCCTTTTCAGTGGATTTCTCTTAAAAGAAATTGATCGCCAACTATTCCATGAAACATGCCACGCAGAATTCTACAATGGCCGAAAGTTCACAAGCATTTATCTTTCCAACAGATCACTTCACAAAGCTCAGATTTTCACAATCTGTCCGTGAATGCAACTGCTTTCACGGTAATACAGTCTGGACTTGAGAAATCGGTAACTTCTTCATTTTACACATAATGTAGACGGACACGTCCAACATCACCTGCACGTCCGATAGGTAACCAGGGATTGATTCACTGCCATTCCTTCCAGGGCATATAACTACTTGCAATGCGCGGAAAATGCTTAACTCTAATTGGTTGTTCAAAATGACCAGCCAATCAAAACAATCCTTTGCGTTCGTTTTCGCGCTAAAACTGTCTTACGCCAATCAATATTCACATATGCATTTACGTCACTTCATCACGCAAAGATTAATAAAATGTTTAACAAAACCAAACGAAAAGAAAACTAATCTTGAAATAACTTTAGAAACTTATTACTCTGCAAACGGCTATTCTGGCTGCCTCCTTACAAAAGCAAGTACACTTAGACATACGTCATCAGCAATGTGGGTGAAACACAAGTTTCCCACGACACAGTTACGAAATGGTGTATGTAATATAATATTGAAATTTTACGTATGTCCCACATACAAACTCTCACTCATTCTCATTCATTCCACGACAACAAAACAAATAGTTATTAATTTTGGCTGATTTTTATACACAAAAATGAAAAATAATTAAAGTTTTAATCATGAAAATCTAAATAAATTGTTCTTCCATTTTGTGAACTTCAGTGTTGTTGTTGTTGTTGTTGTTGTTGTTGTTGTGGTCTTCAGTCCTGAGACTGGTTTGATGCAGCTCTCTCATGCTACTCTATCCTGTGCCAGCTTCTTCAGCTCCCAGTATCAGTCCGGAACCGCGGGACTGCTACGGTCGCAGGTTCGAATCCTGCCTCGGGCATGGATGTGTGTGGTGTCCTTAGGTTAGTTAGGTTTAAGTAGTTCTAAGTTCTAGGGGACTGATGACCACAGATGTTAAGTCCCATAGTGCTCAGAGCCATTTGAACCAACCATCTCCCAGTACCTACCGCAACCTACATCCTTCTGGATCTACTTAGTGTATTCATCTCTTGGGCTCCCTCTACGATTTTTACCCTCCACGCTGCCCTCCAATACTAAATTGGTGATCCTTTGATGCCTCAGAACGTGTCCTACCAACCGATCCCTTCTTCTTGCCAAGTTGTACCACAAACTCCTCTACTCCCCAATTCTGTTCAATACCTCCTCATTACTTATGTGATCTACCCATCTAATCTTCAGCGTTCTTCTGTAGCACCACATTTCGAAAACTTCTATTCTCTTCTTGTCCAAATTATTTATCGTCCGTGTGTCATTTCCATACATGGCTACACTCCATACAAATACTTTCAGAAACGACTTCCTGACACTTAAATCAATACTCGATGTTAACAAATTTCTCTTCTTCAGAAACGCTTTCCTTGCATTGCCAGTCTACATTTTATATCCTCTCTACTTCGACCATCATCAGTTATTTTACTCCCCAAATAACAAAACTCCTTTACTATTTTAAGTGTCTCATTTCCTAAGCTAATTCCCTCAGCATCACCCGACTTAATTCGACTACATTCCATTATCTTTGTTTTGCTTTTGTTTATGTTAATCTTATATCCTCCTTTCAAGACACTGTCCATTCCGTTCAGCTGCTCTTCCAGGTCCTTTGCTGTCTCTGACAGAATTACAATGTCATCGGCGAACCTAAAAGCTTTTATTTCTTGTCCATGAATTTTAATACAAACGTAGGTTTGCCTTTCCTTAATTTTTTTTCTAAGATAAGTCGTAGGGTCAGTATTGCCTCACGTGTTCCAATATTTCTACGGAATCCAAACTGATCTTCCCCGAGGTCGGCTTCTATCAGTTTTTCCATTCGTCTGTAAAGAATTCGCATTAGTATTTTGCAGCTGTGACTTATTAAACTGATAGTTGAGTAGTTTTCACATCTGTCAACACTTGCTTTCTTTGGGTTTGGAATTATTATATTCTTCTTGAAGTCTGTATTCACCTGATCAAAAGTCTTGTTCCTCCTGCCACCGAACTTCACTAATTCCCACTATATCTAACTTGAACGTATCCATTTCCCTTTTTAAATTTTCTAACCTACCTGCTCGGTTAAGGGATCTGTCGTTCGACGCTCCGATCCGCAGAACGCCTTCTTTCTCCTGATAATGACGTCCTCTTGAGTAGTCCCTGCCCGGAGATCCGAATGAGGGACTTCAGCAATGATTCCAAATGATACTAAAAGACAAACTGTTATGAATCCTAACTGACTTTAATCTTATAAGTGTCCGTTTGGTTTGTTTTAGACAATTTTCTCTAACTCTGAAAATATGCCAGCTAGAAAGCTGAGATTTTTACTCAGTCTTCTTTTTAATAACAAAGGGTAGTATATTGACTTTTAACTGAACTGAATAATATTTAATATAGTTTATTTAGGTTCTTAGGGGCTTGAATATACAGTTTCTCAAAGTGACACGGATACCGCTTCTCACGGCTAGCATAGCGACAGGTGCGAGTCACTCATTGCTAAGACGCAACTGGCAGTCTCCCTCACAGCCAACGACTTCAATTCTGCGGGCTGTACTGCAAAATAGCTTACTGCGATAAATGTTATCGAACATTATCTCGCGATGTTACAACCTCCCAAAATATTGAAAGCAAAGAGCTTGCAGTAGAAGAGACTTGCTTCATAGTATCGAAAATGAAGAAGTGCTCATGGCTCTTAAGGTATGCATTTCAGATCCCATATGTACTGGACTTCATTGCGTCGTATTGTTGTTCTTATCAATCCCTGAATATTGTCCATTACTCTTGAGACACCCTGCATCTTCACCATGAATGAAAATAGAAACTTGCGGTAGGTTTTAAATTATGCATCGAAACTAAAAATTCAGTTTGGCACCGGTTGTAAGTTACCGTTTCACGCGGTTACCAGGAGCGGTCTCCACGGTGCAGATAGCTTCCTCGTTCGCTCAGGCGTTAACAAATGTTTGTCGAGTAGCAACACTACAGGTGTTCTGCATTCTCAGTTTCATCAGGAGCAACTGAGTTACAACTGTCCGGCGTGATTTTCGCCAATAGTTTGATAATGTACCTGATATAGCTCAAAGCACTCTATGATGACGCCAGCAGTTTCAAGACATTCGTTGTTTATGTTAGTGGAATTCCAAAGACGCCCCCGTGTGCTTGCTAAAGATACTCTCCAACATTTTTCACTTAGTCCACAGAAGTCTATTCTTCATACCAGCCAAGAATTAACCATATCCCGTATATGTCCTGGCGTCTTTTGCGACAGAATTTGTGTTTCAAAAATAACAGGATCCAGTTGCTACAAACCCCTTCATGAACTTGATGGACAACTATGTTCAGAGTTCTGTGAATTCGTTCTTGCGTGGAGATGTGACAACTTCCTTTCATGTTATTAGCCAGTGATGAGGCTATGTGACCTTTAAGTGTAGAAGTGAACGACCAGAACGTAATGATCAGCCACATTCCATAATCATGCACGAGAGAGACTCTCCAAAACTTCGTGTTTACTCAACACTTTCATTTCTTCATTGCATATTTTGCGTTTTTGTGAATCGCGATTCTTGGATGCGGGATATTTCGTTTGAACCTCCAATAGCTCGAGAAATGGAAACGATATTGAAAATCAAACATGTTTTATTTGCAACATTCAGTTACACCTTCCAGCTACTTCTCCGACTGGCACATTTGTCGTAGCATGGTATCGACTTTCCAATCATTCGTCGTAGAAGGCAACCTGTGATTTACTCCAGTTCCCTATGCTGTACAAGAGCCGACTATTGGGAGGGCGAAAGCAGAGTTGGTTCTGTGTCACGAGGCACTCTCCCAGTTCGCTCCCTGCCAGTTTTTCGCGGAAGGATGGACCTTCAGCCCGCTCACGGCAACAGACACGGCAACTCCGTTCCAGCCGGCTGCTGCACTGGCCGTTCGCCGCTTGTACTTGCGCGGGATCCGGCTGTACCCCGACGCCCCGGCGTTGAATGACGGCGGCGCGTGTGCTGAACTTACACACGCCGAACTGTGAGGCGTTCTGTACCCTCCCGCTCTTCAGCCTTCTTCGCCATCCGTCGTACCGTGATGAAGGTTGCCGTGTAACCTTGATGTTCGACGATATTGGCCGTCCAGGTAGGCCCTAATCAGGCCCCTGGAATGTCAGGAATGCTGTGTCCTGATCCTGGTTGGACGAAGACCTCCAATCCTCCCATGCAGACTGTGTTGAACTCTGCGACTAGTGATCATGGCGTAGTAGCCATCTCTCCCAGTAGCGGCTGTTGTCTATAGCGTGCAGGAGATATACACTCATGCTAAGAAATTAAGGATAATTGCAGAATGTGGTGCCACACAACGTGGCACTACACAAAACTGGCGCTAATAGCATAGGCACATAGTGAAAACACACGACACAGATCTGTAAGTCCACGGTATTGGTGATAAGTTGAGAAAACCGTCCTGAAACACATGTGCTACAAAACGCCACTGTTTCCTGCTCATGTACCCCGACATCAATATGGGATATGATCAGCATGCACACGTACACAGGCCGCACAGTGGTTCGGCATACTCTGGATCAGGCGGTCGAGCAGCTGCTGGGGTATACCCTCCTATTCTTGCACCAGTGCCCGTCGGAGCTCCAGAAGTGTCCTAGGGATTTGAAGACGTGCGGCGATACGTCGATCGAGAGCATCCCAGACATCCTCGATGGGTGTAAGCGTAGGCTTCCGCGGCCGTTGTCTTCTTCAATAAAATTCTTCAGGGTATCAGACCGCATCGTCATAATTTAAAATGCGCCAACGTTTCGGCCAGCGTTGCAGCTAGCCTTCATCAGGGCCTTACGTTAACTGCTAAATGAACACACTTGGTTCCTTAAATAGCTGCACGAGAAAACCATGTCGTTACTTGATTGGCTGCAAAAGGTGGAGGAGGAGGGGTGAAAGGTATGCTTTATTGGTATTAAAGCATACCTTTCACCCCTCCTCCTCCACCTTTTGCAGCCAATCAAGTAACGACATGGTTTTCTCGTGCAGCTATTTAAGGAACCAAGTCTGTTCATTTAGCAGTTAACGTAAGGCCCTGATGAAGGCTAGCTGCAACGCTGGCCGAAACGTTGGCGCATTTTAAATTATGACGATGCGGTCTGATACCCTGAAGAATTTTATTGAAGATCCTCGATGGGGTTAAGGTCTGGACAACAGCCAGGCCACTCCATTCGCCTGATATCTTCGGTTTCAAGGTACTCCTCCACGATGCCAGTACGGTGGGGCCGTGCGTTATCTTCCATCAGGAGGAAGGTGGGAACCACCGCGCCCCTAAAAGGCGGACATACTGGTGCAAAATGACGTCCCGACACACCTGACCTGTTACAGTTCCTCTGTCAAAGACATGCAGGGGTGTACGTGCACCCATCATAATCCCACCCCACACCAACAAACCAAGACCTCCACACAGGTCCCTTTCAAGGACATTAAGGGGTTGGTATCTGGGTTCTGGTTCACGCCACATGAAAACCCGGCGAGAATCACTGTTCAGACTATACTTGGACTCGGCCGTGAACATAACCTGGGACCACTATTCCAATGACCGTGTACTGTGTTCTTGACACCAGGCTTTATGGGCTCACCTGTGACCAGCGGTCAGTGGAATGCACCTTGCAGCTCTCCAGGCGAATAAACCATGTCTGTTCAATCGTCTGTAGGCTGTGTGTCTGGAGACAACTGTTCCAGTGGCTGTGGTAAGGCCCCGAGCAAGGCTACCTGCAGTACTAGGTGGCCGTCTGCGGGCACTCATGGTGAGGTATCGGTCTTCTTGTGGTGTTGTACACTGTGGACGTCCCGTACTGTAGCGGCTGGACACGTTTCCTGTCTGCTGGAATCGTTGCCATAATCTTGAGATCATACTTTGTGGCACACGGATGGCCCGTGCTATGACCTGTTGTGTTTGACCAGCTTCCAGTGGCCCTAGTATTCTATCCCTCATAACGTCATCAGTATGTGTTCTTTGAGCCATTTTCAACACACAGTCACCATCAGCACGTCTGAAAACATTTGCACACTTACTCGCCGCACCGTACTCTGACATGCACCAACACACCTCTGCGTATGTGGGCTGTTGCCAGCGCTACTGTGTGACGACCGCAGGTCAAATGCACCGCATGGTCATACACTGAGGTGATTTAAACCGCCCACCAGAGCGTTGTTTCACCATGTAACAGCATTATCCTTAATTTATGAGCGTGAGTGCACAACAGACTTCACTTCGCTGCAGTCAGGGAATTGTGTGCGAACGACATGTACGCCATCGATCCGTCTGACCGACTGCCTTACGAGCTACACTGCTGGCGTATTTACGGAGAGAAGTAGTGACCAGTGTTTACCCAAAGTCATTCGCGAAGACAATTTAGCACCTGCTATTACGAAGTTATCAGGTATTTCCCTTCTGCTGTGTTTTCTTAACGAGTCTGTTATAGAATAGAATTGGTTCGCAATAGCTCTTGGTCCTGTTTGTTGCATTCGCCTTAGCCTTTCTTTCGTCACATAATAAAGGTGACGTGACATTCTGCTGAGGTCTGCTGCGTGGCTCACTAGAAACGCCGATGGTGTGTTTTGCCCTGACCTACGAGGGTGAGTCAAATGAAAACCTTAAATTTGTAATAACAAATCGAAATTTCGCGCCGTTATCCTGTAAGTTGGTAAGCGTGCTACAAACAGCGTGCAGAATGGCCTGTAGGTGGCAGCATAGTGCAGATGCACACATACCGTCGCAGTATCAGTATAAAGATGGCCACCCCACTTGCACCAGGGAAGAACAGCGTTCTGTTATTCGGTTTTTGCGTAGGTGAGAAACCTATTGAAATTCATCGACGAATGAAGGTTCAGTACGGTGATGCATGTTTGTCACAGCAGCAAATCCACGAATGGAGTAGGAAGTTCGCAAATGGTGTGACTTCGGTGGAAGATGCTCCTCGTCCAGGTCAGTCACAACGAGTTTTACTCCACAGAACATTGCAGCAGTTGAAGCCATAGTGGAGGAAAACCGCCGAGTGACACTGAATGACATTGCAGCATGTTTACAGATTAGTCATGGGTCAGCACACCACATTGTGCGTGATGTGCTCCAGTTTCACAAAGTGTCTGCAAGATGGGTGCCATGCAGATGACTCCTGAAATGAGAGCAACGACGTGTTGTGAACGACGTGTTGTGAACTTCTTCGGCTCTTTGAACGAGAAGGTGATGGCTTCCTTGCAAGAACCGTTACTGGGGACGAAACGTGGGTTCACTTCCACCAACCGGAAACGAAGAGAGCGAGCAAGGAATTGCGCTATTCCTCATCACCAAAACCAAAGAAGTTTCGAACAGAACCATCAGCAGGGAACGTTATGCTGACTCTCTTTTGAGACGAAAAAGGTGTCATTTTGGAGCATTACATGCCTAGTGGGACCACTGTTACCAGTGCATCCTACACAGATCTCCTAAAAAATCATCTGTGGCCTGTAATGAAATCAAAGCTACGTGGTGGATTGCTGTCAGCAGGTGTCCGTTTGCAACATGACAATAAAAAGCCCCACACTGCCAGTACAACACATGCAACAATCACAGACCTGAATTTTGAAGTGTTCTCCTCATCCACCATACTCACCAGACCTTGCCCCAAGTGATTTCCATATGATCGGACCATTCAAAGACGCAATGGGAGGAAAGTAGTTCCGTTCTGATGAAGAGGTACGCCACGCGGTGCATGAGTGGTTACGCGGACTACCAAAAGAATTTTTTTCTGAAGGAATTTATGCACTTTGTAAGCGCTGGAGTACTTGCATTGAGCATGGGGGAGATTATGTTAAAATGTGATACAGCTTTGTACCACTTCTGCACAATAAATAATATTTAAAAAAATATTTAAAGTTTTCCTTTGACTCACTCTCGTAGTATCGGTGGCGAAATGTTTTCATTGTGGCCGCCTTTTGTTGATATTCCTGTAATGAAGCGAGATAGCTTCGCTCTGGAACTTTGAAAATTTTACCCGTTTTACTCCCCTGTACAAGGTTGGCATGCAACAGCTGGTATACAGCTCATTGTCTTAGTCAGCGGTTCATGCGAGCGAAGAGGTGAAAATCAGAGGGAGCCAAGTCGAGGCTGTATGGTGGGTGATCAAAAACTTCCCGTCCAAAACGTTGCAGGATCGTCTTCGGTGCACCTGCAGTGTGCGGCCTACAATTGTCACGAAGAAGGAAAAGCATGAGAATTTCTTCATGTGGGTTGTATGACATCACGCAAAACCCCTCGGAAGGCGCATCACACTTGGCGAGCGAAATTACTTTCTAGACATCTTTACGTGGACACTGTGCACTCAAAACTGAAAAGTGCGACGTGACGCAATCGACAGGCATACTAGAGACAGTGTGCAACACATTTGAGCAAAGTCTCACCGGGTTTTCAATGTGCTTTTAATTTAACGAAGTATCTACACGAGCCAAAGTTATTAAGATAAATAGAAATTCGGCTACTGAGTGGCGACTGAGACACACTGATAAGCCAAAACATTATGACCACTGCACACCGCGTCTTTGGATGCCGCCTGGTGGCAATGCGCGCACGTGACCCGGTAACAAAAGTATTAAGCGGAGCAGACACGGACGGGGGATCACCCTAGCGAAGATATGGGCTGCAAATGAGGAAATACATTGAGAAGCGGCGAATTATTATTACGCAGAACCTGTGGATGAGTATCTTGAAAATGGCGAAGCTGGTCAAATGTTCACGTGCTACTGTCGTGAGCTTCTACGGAAACAGGTAGGACAGTGGAACAGCCACTAGGTGCTAAATAGTTTGATTCGTCACAGAAGGTGTAGTTCTTAAACTTGTCTGCTCTGCAGAGCAGCATAGATGGTGATCTGTGGCGCAGAAAGAGCAAAATGCTGGTAAACGTACAAGTGATTTGGAACACACTGTTCATTGTACATCGTTGAACATGGAGTGCCGCAGCAGACCACTCCTACGTTTTCACATGCTAACCCAATGGCATCATCAGTTAACGATTGCAGTGGGCACGGGACCGATGAGATACGACCGTCGATCAATGGAAACGTATCGGAGTCTTTGGGTGAATCACATTTTTGCTACACTAGGTCGATGGTCGTCTCCACAAACGCCGTCATCGAGGTGAACGGCGGCTCGAAACGTGCAGCAGAACCCCACGGACGCAGGCTGGTGGGAGCAGTATCATGTTACGAGAGACATTGTCCTGCGCTTGCATGGGACCTGTGGTAGTAATCGAAACCATGCTGACAGCTGCGAACCACCTGCATCCCTGCATACTTGATGTCTTCCCTGACGGCATTGCCATCTTACAGCAGTATAACTGTCAGTGTCTCGGAGCCAGTGCAGTGCTACAGTAATTCGAGGAGATTACAGCGAACTTACGTTGATGTCTCAGCGACCAGATTCGCCTGATTTAAATTCTATGCAACCCATCTGGGTCGTTATCGGACGAATTACATGACATGTGCGTAGAGATCTAATGTCTCATACTTCCACAAACCTACCAACAAACTGTCGGATCCATAATACGCAGAATGAGTGATGTTTTTCGTTCCAAAGACGGACAAACAAAATGTTGAAATGTTTGTGAATTCTTAAGGGACCGAACTGCTGAGGTCATCGGTCCCTAGACTTACACAATGCTTAAACTAACTTGCGCTAAGAACAACACACACACACCCATGTCCGAGGGAGGACTCGAACCTCCGGCGGGAGGGGCCGTGCTATCTGTGACATGGGGCCTCAAACCACACGACCACTCCGAGCGGCACGGACAGACAAGCTATCAAGCATGGTGTCATAGTGTTTTGGCTCTTTAGTGTATAATACTAGTAAATAGAAATTCCTTGCATGCTAACAAGCATACAGGCAATGAGGAATGGTGAGCCGTCGTGTGCTGGATTGCTCACTCCTGCTTTGAGACACGGTTCTGCGTCGTCTCACTGGACTTGCGCGGTGTTATGTTTGAACTTAATTAAGAGTTTAAAATGATATTTTTACTAATTAACTATAACATGATATTTTTACTAATTAACTATAACATGATATTTTTACTAATTAACTATTTTCTACATTCCGAATTGATGCGTACACAAACGAGAAGACTACCTCGTCGCATAGCTGGATAGTACAAGCAGAAGGATAACACAGTTTAAAAGTAACCTGTCGCATTGACGAACCAGTTTCCTCATATTCTCCTCACAAATATAAAAAATGTATACACATTTTTCTTTTCATTGCGCTGACTTTATGAAAGAGTGTGTTGTGTGACTATTTTCCACAGAGTTTACCGAGTCAGATCGCGTTAATTTGCTCTCTGGGGCTTTGAAAATATACATTCATCAAAGTGTCAGGCTTTGTTTGGCACTACCTAAGAGAGTAGTCTATGCGTCCTTTTCTTTCTTTTTTTTATTTTCCCGTCATCAGTGTTCTGACTCGCCACAAACTACTCCGCTGTCCCAACATCTTCACCTCAGAGTAGCAACCCTCGGCCTCAATCATATGCCGGCTGTGTCCCAATCTCTGTCTTCCTACACAGTTTTTACCCTCTACAGCTCCCTCTAGTACCACGGAAGTTATTCCCTATTGTCTTAACAGACGTCCTTCCGTCCTGTCCCTTCTCCTTGTGTTTTCCATGTAGTCCTTTCCTCACCAAAATATCTCGCCACCATATCTCAAATGCTTCGATTCTGTACTTTTCCAGTTTTGGCAAAGTCCATGTTTCACTACCACACGACGCTGTGCTGCAAACATACATTCTCAGAAATTTCTTCCTGAAATTAAGGTCTATGTTTGATATTAGTAGACTTCTCTTGGCCAGGAATGCCTTTTGACCAGTGCTAGTCTGCTTTTGATGTCCTTCTTGCTCAGTCCGTCATTGGTTATTTTGCTGCCTAGACAACAGAATTCCTTAACCTAAGATCATCAATCCCGATGGTAAGTTTCTCGCTGTTCTCATTTCTCCTACTTGTCATTACTTTTGTCGTCCTTCGATTTTCTCTCAATTCATAATCTGCACTCATTAGACTATTCATTCCCTTCAGCAGATCCAGTAATATTCTTCACTTTCACTGAGGATAGCAATGTCATCAGTGATAATTCCATTCTTGAACTTTTGTTTTATTTCGGTCAATGCTTCTTCGATGTTTAGATTGAACAATAGAGGCGAATGATTACATCCCTGTCTTATCCCTTTTTTTAATCCGACCACTTCGTTCTCGCTCTCCCACTCTTGTTTCTTGTACATATTGTACATCACTAGTCTTTCCCTAAACCTTAGCCCTATTTTTCTCAGAATTTCGAACATCTTGCACCATTTGACACTGTCGAACGCTTTTTCCAGGTCGACAAATCCTATAAACTTGTCTTGATTTTTCTTCAGTCTTGCTTCCATTATCAATCGCAACGTCACTATTGCGTCTCAGGTGGCTTTGCGTTTCCTTTAGCCAAACTGTTCATCATGTAACACATCCTCAGTTTTCTTTTCCATTTTTCTGTGTATTATTCTTGTCAACAACTTGGATGCATGAGCTGTTAAGTTGATTGTGTGATAATTCTCGTCTTTTCGTCTTCATACGAACACACACCTTTCAGCGTGTTGTACGTCATTGCCCTACAAAAGATTTTAGTGGGAGACACGGTGAGGGAACCAAGTATTTACGTCTGTTGAAGAGCTGGTGTTTTTCACAAATACGACTACGTGCCGAAAAGTTATTTTTTAAACAGGACTGGGCTCAGCCCGAGTGACACTTGCGTGTAACAGGGTTCCGTAACATTAAACTACCTCAGTGATGAAGAGCACGTAGGGGCGTATGAATCCGGCAATGCACCACCGTCCTCCTAGTTCGCCCAGCTTCATGGTATGTGATTATTTATGGGGATGTATCCCGACAGGCTCTCACGCAATGCGTTAAGACTGCCAAGTTGCGGCCAGATAGAGAGAGATACCCGGCGCGCCTAGCAGACGGCCGAGGCGTGGTAAACACGGGAGGCTGGCAGATGCCAGCCACGAGCGGTCCCTCTGATCCGCCTGCCAGGAACGCAGCTGAGGCCAGTAGGTATGCGCGACCGGCCGAGATCAGTGGACAAAACCCAGCCTGTATAGTACCGCCAAGCGTCAATGGATGCCGCAAACCAAACTGCAGAAATGACGAAAATTCGTGAACTCGGAAGTGCTGTCAGTAACGCACCAGTCGAATCATGTAACAGTCAAAACCACAGCCAGAAGCAGAATTTTAAGCTGAATAAGATGAAATAGGCGCCTACCAGTACCGTACCGCGGATAACTACATTACTGGCCATTAAAATTGCTACATCACGAAGATGACGTGCTACAGACGCGAAATTTGACCAACAGGAAGAAGATGCTGTGATACGTATATGATTAGCTTTTCAGAGCATTAACACAAGCTTGGCGCCGGTGGCGACACCTACAACGTGCTGACATGAGGAAAGTTTCCAACCGATTTCTCATACACAAACAGCAGTTGACCGGCGTTGCCTGGTAAAACGTTGTTGTCATGCTTCGTGTAAGGAGGAGAAATGCGTACCATCACGTTTCCGACTCTGACAAAGCTCGGATTGTAGCCTATCGCGATTGCGGTTTATCGTATCGCGACATTGCTGCTCGCGTTGGTCGAGATCCAATGACTGTTAGCAGAATATGGAATCGGTGGGTTCAGGAGGGTAATACGGAACGCCGTGCTGGATCCCAACGGCCTCGTATCACTAGCAGTCGAGATGACAGGCATCTTATCCGCATGGCTGTAACGGATCGTGCAGCCACGTCTCATTCCCTGAGTCGACACATGGGGACGTTTGCAAGACAACAACCATCTGCACGAACAGTTCGACGACGTTTGCAGCAGCATGGACTATCAGCTCGGAGACCATGGCTGCGGTTACCCTTCACGCTGCATCACAAACAGGAGCGCCTGCGATGGTGTACTCAACGACGAACCTGGGTGCACGAAAGGCAAAACGTCATTTTTTCGGATGAATCTAGGTTCTGTTTACAGCATCATGATGGTCGCATCCGTGTTTGGCGACATCGCGGTGAACGCACACTGAAGCGTGTATTCGTGATCGCCATACTGGCGTATCACCAGGCGTGATGGTATGGGGTGCCATTGGTTACACGTCTCGGTCACCTCTTGTTCGCATTGGCGGCACCTTGAACAGTGGATGTTACATTTCGGATGTGTTACGACCCGTGGCTCTACCCTTCATTCGATCCCTGCGAAACCCTACATTTCAGCAGGATAATGCACGACCGCATGTTGCAGGTCCTGTACGGACATTTGTAGATAGAGAAAATGTTCGACTGCTGCCCTGGCCAGCACATTCTCCAGATCTCTCGCCAATTGACAACGTCTGGTCAATGGTGGCCGAACAACTGGCTCGTCACAATACGCTAGTCACTACTCTTGATGAACTGTGGTATCGTGTTGAAGCTGCATGGGCAGCTGTACCTGTACACGCCATCCAAGCTCTGTTCAAGGCCGTTATTGCGGCCAGAGGTGGTTGTTCTGGGTAGTGATTTCTCAGGATCTATGCACCCAAATTGCGTGAAAATGTAATCACATGTGAGTTCTAGTATATTTGCCCAATGAATACCCGTTTATCATCTGCATTTCTTCTTGGTGTACCAATTTTAATGGCCAGTAGTGTAGTTAGACATGGAGTACTTAAATTCCCGTTACAAACTTCTGGAAGTTGTAGAGGCGACTGGGTAGATAATAATTTGAATTTGAACCCATGTCCGGAGACGCACCGTTTCCCTGCTACTGACGTTTGAAAACATGTTTGCTAGGTAGGTATGCAAAAGAGTAGTTAGGGTGGAGGGTCCTTATGTCTGACTGGCTGATGTCATTTGACGTCTATTGCACCTCTCTGACATGGTTGGAGCTGCGTTCACGTGTCTGTGAGTGTTAGAGGAACAAGTTTGAGTATACGTTTGCTGAGTACATTGACATAATCCTTCTGAATGGCGAAGCTCACGGTAATGGAAGAGCTGCTCGGCGCCTTTATGAAGATCGTTATCCACAACATCCGATTCCATCACATGTCTTTTAACCATAATTATGCAACGGCTTCTAGAAAGCCGCAACTTCATTGTCAGCAGGCGCGACTGTGGTGCTCCATGAAGACGTGGCACACCCGAAATGGAAGAGGCCGTACTGTAAACAACACTGTTGTTCCTTTTGTTCCTTTGATTATTAGTGAGTGGGATTGTAGAAAAAGCAATATGATTACTGTGTCACACCTAATAAATTACTTGTAAAAGTGGTCGCGTTACCAACATGTTTCAAACGGTTGTAACTCGGAAACGGTACGCTTCCGGACGTGGGTTCCAGTTCAAAATATTACCCGATCAGTCCCTCCCTGCAGCTCTAGAAGTTTGTAACTGTGATTTCTGAACATCCTGTATTTACAGAAGTAGAGTAACGTCATTAAAATTAATAGCAACTAAAATAACCAATGTGCATCACCCTGTGATAGATCGCTGGACCCGACTGAGCGCCGATTATTTAATGACACCATGCAGTTACATGCAGTTGTTTTATTTCGGCCACCAGCAGCGTCTAATTAATACTCATCAATGAAATCAACTCTAATTAAAGATTTACCAGATACGCATCAGCCCAGGATAGTCATTGTGTATATATGCTGATACGTATCTGGGAAATTTTTAATTCGAGTTGATTTCATTGATGGATATTAATTATACGCTGCTGGTGGCAGAAATAAAATAATTGCATGTAATTACATGGTGTCATTAAATAATGGGCACTCAGTCGGGACCAACGGTGTGCTGTGGCACAGGGTATGCACAATGATTATTTCAGTTGCTATCAAGTGGCTCTGAGCGCTATGGGACTTAACTTCTGAGGTCATCACTCCCCTAGAACTTAGAACTACTTAAACCGAACCAACCTAAGGACAACACACACATCCGTGCCCGAGGCAGGATTCGATCCTGCGACCGTAGCGGTCGCGCGGTTCCAGACTATAGTGCCTAGAACCGCTCGGCCACCACGGCCGGCTCAGTTGCTATTAGCCTAGGATAGTCATTGCTTATATACAGGGTGTCTCACCTAACTCTGCCACCTCAAATATCTCTGGAACAACACCAGATATTCAAAAACTGTTTTCACCAGCATGAACGTCGGTAGGTGCTTAGGAAACCTAATACTACGCAAAATTTTAAAAAGTAAATAAATACAATTTTCAACATAAACTTGTGTATTTTTAAATGGGCACCCCCTATTATTTCGTTTGCAATCAATAGCATGAAAAATCACAAAAATAATGTCGTTGGTTGGATCGCAATACGTCAATTACATCCCGAGAAATTGCTAAGCGAAGTTGACGCTTGAAATAAATGAAGCCCACAGCTAACGCACGTCCTGAGACTCAAGCGTACACCTCACGCTGCCTGTGTCAGGGGCTCACACAATGGGAAGGTATGCACAATCCACAAAAGTAAACAAGTAACAAGCCAAACGCAAAGTTACGTTTTTCAAATTGTAAATGAATGTCTATTCTAGCGAAATGACAACTAGCGCTACGGTTAGAGATAACACATTTGAATTCACTTTGCCAAACACATTTACTAGTGCACTGTCGCCCACAGTAACTGTATTGTTGTGCATTACATCCAGCATAGAAAATACACTCACATCTTGACCAATGAAACTGTGTCACTTCAACATATGTTCGAAGTGCCCTCCGTTTGCATCAATACATGTTTGCAGACGGGTAAAGTGAGAGTGTTGCACTGATTTTAGAGTTTCTACAGATATTGCCGCACAAGCCGCAGTAATACGATGTTGCATATCCTCTGCCGGTCGGAGTGGCCGAGTGCTTCTAGGCGGTACAGTCTGGAACCACGCGAGCGCTACGGTCGCAGGTTCGAATCCTGCCTCGGGCATGGATGTGCGTGATGTCCTTAGGTTAGTTAGGTTTAAGTGGAAGTCCCAGAGAAAGAAATTTAATCGCGTCAAATTGGGGGACGGTGTTGGCCATCGCACAGTACCTCCCCGCCCCATCCACCTATTTGGAAATGTCACATGTAGAACTTCTCTGGCAACTTTTGCATTGTGTGCGGGACATCCATCATGTTGGAACCACATTGATAGACGAGTTTCCAATCCTAGATCCTCCATGAGGAGCGCTAGTGTGTGTTGAACAAATGATGCATATCGCTGTCCATTTAATATTCCACGGTAAAAATAGGGACCTACAGTACAGTTAGCAATGATACCACACCAAACATTGACTCTCCACTGTCACTGATGAGTAGCTTGGCGACTCCAGTGGGGATTTTGCACGGACCAGTAGTGCGTGTTCCGCAGATTCACATTATCATGATTTGCAAATGAAGCCTCGTCCGTGAACAACGTATTGCTTAGGAATACTGGATTACATTGCAACTGCCGAAGTGCAAAACGACAGAATGCAATGCGAGGTTCAAAGTCATTTCCGTACGGTTCTTGAAGCAGTGAGATATGGAACAGATGAAACCGATGCCGACGCAAGATTCTGTACACACTGCTGTGGCTTATTCCTACACTTCGTGCAATTTCTCGTACACCCACCTGAGGACTATGTGCTACAGCAGTCAGAACATCAATTTAGTTTCCATTGCCAGTCGCTGGTGCTGTACGTCGACGTTTTGTGGAAGCCCAGCTTCCTGTTTCCTTGAGTGTCTTTCAGATGATTCCAATGGTTCGACGTGACGGACACCGCCGATCTGGGTAGCGTTCAGCATAGTGTCACAGCTGCGTTTGCATTTCTGTGACATTCGCCATAAATTAAAATAATATCTAGGTTTTCTTCATCACTGAAGGTCGGCATATCGACTAGATGACGGCAAATGTAACAAGCCACAAGAAAACAGGTTTTTAATGTGGCAAAATACGTGAATTACGTTACGGTATGACAGCAGTGCAGCAGTCCGGATTAGGAGACACTTTACACTGAAGGTAGAGCGTGCCGTGGTGATATTGGTATGTTTACGGCAGGATACAGTCGCCAGTGCAGGCAACCCCTGTTCTGAGCACAGTACCACATGCGATGCATCACGTCAGAAACTGTGACGCCGTTGCTATCCTTTACAAGCCACATCAGAACTTATGACGTTTGGAAACGTGAAACCAAGTGTGTTACAACTAATTGAACCTCTAGTTGTCATTTCGCAACAATAAACATTATGCACAGGACATCCATCATTCTGATACCGCATTACTTGACACATTATACAAGGTGGACCGGTTCAAGCAAAGTACAGCTCAAGAAGGGGCCCTAAACCCCTTTAGGAGGGCCATCAATGGAATATGGGCCAATGATGTGTTGTCATACAATGACACCATGTAATCACATGAAATTATTTATTTCAGCCACCAGCAGCGTCTAATTAGTATATACACGAGGGTCGTCCACAAATGAAATTCCGTTTCTATCTCTATCCGCGGCAGTTCTACGATCGCAGTTCCGAGCAATAACGGCAGTTACTCTGACTCAAGGACAAGTCATGTACGCCATTTTCATATCGCTGTTGCCGACGTGTGCTTTGTAGTGCTTCTTCATAATGTCAGCCGTAATTGAAAACGCCGTCGCGTGTGAAATCAGATCTATGATTCGTTTTCTAAATGCAAAGAAAGTTAAAACAAAGAAAATTCATCGGCAAATCTGCGAGGTTTAAGGACAAAATGCTATGAGTGATTCAGTGGTTAGAAGATGGGTCAAACAGTTCCATGAAGGACGAGACCAAGCGCACGATGAAGAACGAAGTGGATGTGACCGAACAACTCTTACGGGAATTTCACAAAGCCCGGACCTCGCTCCTAGCGACTTTCATTTTTTCTTACACCTAAAATCTGTCCTTAGTGGTCAACACTTCGATGACGATGACGAGCTGAATTTTTACAGAATCTACATGGCAGTTATAAGAGTTAAGGGGCACGAAAGGGAAACAGTAGGTGAGAAGGGAGTGAGACAGGGTTGTAGCCTATCCCCGATTTATTCAATTTGAATACTGAGGAAGTAGTAGAGGAAACAAAAGAAAAATTTGGAGTAGGAATTGAAGTCAAGGGAGAAAAAATAAAAACTTTGAGGTTTGCTGATGACATTGTAATTCTGTCAGAGACAGCAAAGAACTTGGAAGAGCATTTGAACAGGATGGACGGTGTCTTGTAAGGAGGATGAAAAATGAACATCAACAAAAGAAAAACGAGGATACTGGAATGTAGTCGAATTAAATCGGGTGATGCTGAGGAAATGAGCCACTTACGGCAGCAGATGAGTTTTGCTATTTTGGAAGCAAAATAACTAATGATTTTCGATGTAGGGGAGATATAAAATGTAGACTGGCAATGGCAATAAAAGCGTTTCTGTAGAAGAGAAATTTTTTGACATCGGATATGGGTTTAAGTGTCAGGAAGTCCTTTCTGAAAGTACTTTTATGGAGTGTAGCCGTGTATAGAAGTGAAACATCGGCGATAAACAGTTTAGATACGAAGAGAATAGAAGCTTTTGAAATGTGGTGCTACAGAAGAATACTGAAGATTATAGGGATAGATCAATTAACTAATGATGAGGTACTTAGTAGAATTTGGGAGAAGATAAATTTGTGGCACAACCTGACTAGAAGAAGGGACCGGTTGGTAGGACGGCATGAAGAGATCACCAATTTAGTACTAGGGGGAAGCGCGGAGGAGGGGCAGTGTTAAAAAACCGTAGAGGGAGACCACGAGATGAAAATACTAAGCAGATTCAGAAGGATGTAGGTTGCAATAGGTACTGGGAGATGAAGAGGCTTACACAGGATAGAGTAGCATGGAGAGCGGCATTAAAACAGTCTTTGGGTTGAAGACCGCAACAATAGCACAATACCAGTTATCCACTAACAGTTTATTAAGCCTCAAGATAAGCGATTCACGACCTTCGTGCTGTTTACTGCACAGGGGCAACAACTGTAGAAGACTGGAGGTTGGTAAACATTAATTAGAACTTATGCATTCGATTCAGGATGGTGGAAGCAACTGGGTATCTCGCGTATACTGCAGTCTTAGTACGAATGAGATCAGTGACACATCTTCTATGGTAAAATAGGGCAGGTATGAACGGAGGAAGTTTTTGAGGGAAGGGATTAATCATACACTTTCTTCTCTTCGTCTCTTTCACTTGCCGTACCCTGCCCAAGTACGCAAGAACACAATAGGCAAAGTAAAATTGGACGGAAAATATTTATAGGACTGACGGAGAATTGCCCCTTGTAAATGAGCAGATCCGCCTATTCCAGAAAATACCGGAAACAATTATTTCAACGCATCATCGGGGGCTATCAGTGTATGCCCATGCGCATCTCTTGCAGACTCTGCTCCGAGTAATTACCTGTGTCAACAATTCTTAGTGAGCGAGAAGTGCACGCATGTTTACTGGCCAGTTGGAAGCAACCCAAACTACTCCTCACGATGAAACAGCAGGTGTTGAATGTCGACCGTTGTGCGAAATGCAGTTCGTGAAAAACGTGTGCAGAACAGTTCGCGCAAGAGTTTAAGATAGGAAGTGTTTTGGAAAAACCTCCAGCAAAGTATGGAATGCAAAACTTAGTGGTACTATTGTGCGAAAAGGGCTCATCAGCGTATAAAAACAGTAACCATCCGAAAAGAGTTCGAACACCAGGAAACATTCCTCGAGTGAAGGGAAGCCTGGAACAAAGTCCGACGAATTCTCAACCTCTTTATCTGTGCAACTGGGAATTAAAGAGATAGTTGGATCGAAACGTTACCAAAAACTATCTGCATCTGTATCTTCACAAATTTCCTGTCGTCCATCAGTTAAACAGTCCAGACGAACTTCCGCGCGTTGAGTTCAGCTGGTGGCTTTCAGATAAGTGGAATCAAAACTTTTGAACCCGCAGTTTTTATTTTCTTCAAACGAGGCTTTTCCGCCTGTCAGCGCATTTGAACTCACAGAACAAGTACCACTGTGCCTCAGAAAATCTCTATCATCTCTATAAAGAGCCGTTGCATAATCCGAACGTTTATTTATTTTTTTAAAAGGAAATAATATCCGTCGTTGACAGTAGAAATGATTTGTTTTACAATTTCAGTTTCAGCTTTTGCACAATTTTCATGTGAAATTTCAAAAGATTTTATTTCAGCACATGTCAGATTTTAAAATCCTTCGACATACATATATGTCATCGTCGAAAATAAACCTTGACGATGACATGTATACAAATGGAAGGATATTAAAATCTGACATGTGCTGAACCATAGTCTTATGCACTACTACTTGAAATTGGCCCAAAGGCCGAAATGACAATTGTTGTGCACATAATTTCTACAGTCAACGATGGATGTGATGGCCTTTAAAAAAATCTACGTAACAGTGAACACTGACCAAGAGAAGTTAACCCAAGATTGGTGTTTTGTGCGCAATATCTGATGTCCGCTTTTACCATGATTTTTTCACCAAACTCTTAATTCTGGTCCGGCCGCTGTGGCCGAGCGGTTCTAGGGGCTTCAGTCCAGAACCACGTTGCTGCTACGGTGGCAGGTTCGAATCCTGCCTCGGGCATGGGTGTGTGTGATGTCCTTAGGTGAGTTAGGTTTAAGTAGTGTGTAAGCTTAGGGACTGACGACCTTAAGCAGTTAAGTCCCACAAGAGCCTAGGGGACTGATGACCTCAGACGTTAAGTCTCATAGTGCTTAGAGCCATTTGAACCATCTTAATGCTAACTCGAATGTCCAGAGGTTGTTTAATGGATATGGGATCATTTCACAGAAATGGACGACTGTATGAGTATTTGCAGCAAAAAGGAGCAGTTGACAACCTTGTCACGAGGGCGCTCGGTGCTCGGTGAGGAGAGGACAACCAGTAGAGGCACTGCAAATCCCCGGCCACCTCGATCGCCTGATCTTTCTCCCTATGATTTTTAATTGTGTGGAAAATTGAGGGGTAGGTGTACTCGAATAATAGTGACATACCGGAAGAGCTGCAACAGAACAACGTAAACGCTAATCATCCTATACCTCAGGTAGAGCTCCTACGTACCTATTGTTGCCAATCTGGTTAAGGAAGATCCCTGGCAATCGAGGCATTGAAACCTGTGTGCTTTTTCAGGTATGTGGCATATACAGGGTGAGTCACCTAACATTACCGCTGGATATATTTCGTAAACCACATCAAATACTGATGAATCGATTCCACAGACCGAACGTGAGGAGAGGGGCTAGTGTAATTGGTTAATCCAAACCATAAAAAAAAGCAACGGAAGTATGTTTTTTAACACAAACCTACTTTTTTTTAAATGGAACCCCGTTAGTTTTGTTAGCACATCTGAATATATAAACAAATACGTAATCAGTGCCGTTTGTTGCATTGTAAAATGTTAATTACATCCGGAGATATTGTAACCTAAAGTTGACGCTTGAGTACCACTCCTCCGCTGTTCGATTGTGTATATCGGAGAGCACCGAATTACGTAGGGATCCAAAGGGAACGGTGATGGACCTTAGGTACAGAAGAGACTGGAACAGCACATTACGTCCACATGCTAACACCTTTTTATTGGTCTTTTTCACTGACGCACATGTACATTACCATGAGGGGTGAGGTACACGTACACACGTGGTTTCCGTTTTCAATTACGGAGTGCAATAAAGTGTGTCCCGACATGTCAGGCCAATAGATGTTCAATGTGGCTGCCATCATTTGCTGCACACAATTGCAATCTCTGGCGTAATGAATGTCGCACACGCCGCAGTACATCTGGTGTAATGCCGCCGCAGGCTGCCGCAATACGTTGTTTCATATCCTCTGGGGTTGTAGGTACATCACGGTACACATTTTCCTTTAACGTACCCCACAGAAATAAGTCCAGAGGTGTAAGATCAGGAGAACGGGCTGGCCAATTTATGCGTCCTCCACGTCCTATGAAACGCCCGTCGAACATCCTGTCAAGGGTCAGCCTAGTGTTAATTGCGGAATCATGCTGATACCACATACGTCTACGCGTTTCCAGTGGCATATTTTCGAGCAACGTTGGCAGATCATTCTCTAGAAACGCGATGTATGTTGCAGCTGTTTGGGCCCCTGTAATGAAGTGAGGACCAATGAGGTGGTCGCCAATGATTCCGCACCATACATTTACAGTCCACGGTCGCTGTCGCTCTACCTGTCTGAGCCAGCGAGGATTCTCCACGGACCAGTAATGCATGTTCCGTAGATTCAGTGCCCCGTGGTTTGTGAAACCCGCTTCGTCGGAACCCGCTTCGTCGGAAAACAGGTAGAACTGCAACGCATTCTCTGTTAATGCCCATTGACAGAATTGCACTCGATGATTAAAGTCATCACCATGTAATTGCTGATGTAGCGACACATGAAACGGGTGAAAGCGGTGACGATGCAGTATGCGCATGACACTACTTTGACTCAGTCCACCGGCTCTCGTAATGTCCCGTGTACTCATGTGTGGGTTCATGGCAACAGCAGCTAACACACCAACTGCACCCACTTCTCCTGTAACAGGCCTGTTACGGACCCGTTTGCGTGCTACGACCATACCTGTTGCATACAGTTGGCGGTAGATGTTTTGCAATGTGCGGCACGTTGGATGCTCTCTGTCCGGGTACCGTTCTGCATACACCCTGCAGGCTTTAGGTGCATTTCGTCGACACTCGCCATAGATGAGTATCATCTCCGCCTTTTCAGAGTTCGAATACACCACGATCACAGTTCCTACAACACTACACTATCACAGACGTCTGGTAACACGGTGTACTACAGTTGGTCTGCGTGCGGAGACGAATGCAGCATAACAATAGCAGCAAGCGCTACATGCGGACACTGCGACAGCTAGATCAAACCACAACAGTGCACTACAGCCACACTCATAAACACGGTCTTCATCGTAAACATGTCCCTGCAGATGCTGCTCGCCGACCGTGGCCCGTGTTTATTACAACACGCAACTGAACGTCGGAGGTTTCAAGCGTCAACTTTAGGTTACAATATCTCCGCATGTAATTAACATTTTACAATGCAACAAACGGCACTGATTACGTATTTGTTTATATGTTCAGATGTGCTAACAAAACTAACGTGGTTCCACTTAAATAAACGTAGGTTAGGGTTAAAAAACATACTTCCGTGCATTTTTGTATGGTTTGCATTAAACAATTACACTAGCCCCTCTCCTCACGTTCGGTCTGTGGAATCGGTTCGTCAGTATTTGATGTGGTTTACGAAATATATCCAGCGGTAATGTTAGGTGACTCACCCTATATATATATATATATATATATATATATATATATATTCTTTTTTTTTTTGCCTCATGGAAATCAGAATGAGAGCTAATTATAACATCTGAATTCATTTCGCCTGAATGTTCACGTTGGGGATGGGAAAGGTTGGTTGCCTTCCATTCCTTGACGCGTTGGTCAGGAGGTAGGTTCATGGTACGTCGGGACATGTCATTAATAGCGCACATTTCTTTGCGTTTTCAAGCTGAGAGTTGTCATCGTGCGGAACACAGTGAAGGGTACTTCTTAGCCTGGATCAGAGGACCCATGTCGTTTCACACCTTCAAAGTTTATCAGCTTAATTAGCCCACCTCCAATTCATCTTTCTCCAGGACTGTTGTACTGAAAGGTCAGATATGTGTTGTGCAACCGACTAACATGAGGACACTGCGACAGCTAGACCAAACCACAACAGTGCACTAGTGAGTGATGAAAATAACCAGGTGGCAGGTATTTATGCGTCATTTTGTTTTTGCTCTAGAAGCATTTTAACAGAAGAGGTCGTATTCTGTATGACAAGGGTGTAAAGTGTGTTTTTGGACCGTCATCTAAGATTAGGGCCTTTATAGGATCCGTTAAGTATTAAAATACTCTGAAGGGCCAAAGAAACTGATATAGCCATGCGTATTCAAATACAGAGATATGTTAACAGGCAGAATACGTCGCTGCGGTCGGCAATGCCTATATAAGACAACAAGCGTCTGGCGCAGTTGTTACATCGGATACTACTGATACAATGGCAGGTTATCAAGATGCGAGTTTGAACGTTGTGTTGTAATCGGCGCACGAGCGATGGGACACAGCCTCTACGAGACAGCGATGAAGTGAGGATTTTCCTTTACGACCATTTCAAGAGTGTACCGTGAATGTCAGTAATCCGGTGAAACATCAAATCTCCGATATTTCTGCGGCCAGAAAAAGAACGGGACCAACGACGACTGAAGAGAATCGTTCAATGTGACAGAAATGCAACCCTTCCGCAGACTGACGCAGATTTCAATGCTGGGCCATCAACAAGTGTCAGCGTGCGACTCATTAAACGAAACATCAATGATATGGGCTTTCGGAGCCGAAGACCCACTCGTGTACCCTTGATGACTGCACTACACAAAGCTTTACGCTTCGCCCTGGCCCGTCAACACCGATATTGGGCAGTTGATGACTGGAAACATGTTGCCTGGTCGGACGAGTCTCGTCTCAAATTGTATCGAGAGGATGGACGTGCACGGGTATGGAGACAACTTCATGAAACCATGGACCCTGAATGTAAGCAGAGGACTGTTCAAGCTGGTGGAGGTTCTGTAATGGTGTGGGGCGTGTGCAGTTGAATAGATATGTGACGCCTGACACGTCTAGATACGACTGTGACAGGTGACACGTACGTAAGCATCATTCATGTCCATTGTGCATTTCGAGGGACTTGTATAATTCCAGCATGACAATGCGACACCCCACAAGTCCGTAATTGCTACAGAGTAGCTCCAGGAACACTCTTCTAAGTTTAAACACTTCCGTTGGCCACCAAACTCCGCAGACACGAACATTATTGAGCATATCTGGGATGCCTTGCAACATCCTGTTCATAAGAGATCTCCAGCCCTTCTTACGGATTTCTGGACTGCCCTGCAGGATTCATGGTGTCTGTTCCCTCCAGCACTACTTCAGACATTAGTAGAGTCCATGTCACGTCGTTTGCGGTCCTTCTGCGTGTTCGCGGGGGCCCTAAACAATATTAGGCAGGTATACCAGTTTCTTTGGCTCTTCAGTGTAGATTACTTACGGTGGTTGTCTACCGTATGACCTGTAATTGTGATAGGTCATACCTCAGGACCCTGGAGTACCGTTGTGTTGAACATAAGCATACTAGCTTTTGCCTATGCCTTTTGTAAAGATGAAGAGATTCAAAACATTAAATCTACAGTATTCTGGACAGTGAATTTAATTTACAGTAGTGGTGCTAGATTTTCATCACATTAATTTATTATCAATCGGGGTACTTGATAGCGTTTCCGTTGTGCGACGGTTTTATGGTAACTGGATTCATGGGAGCAGTCGGTTTCACGGGATCCAGTCGTGGCGGACTCTTTAATGGAATCTGTATCGAAGCTCAGACGGCCTCTCGAAATTTGACTATAAAAAAGGATCTTTTGATAGGACACATCTTGAAGCACGAAGGAACCGTCATTTTGGTTATGAATTGTAGTGAGTGGAGAGGGGGTGGCAATAATTGTGAAGGCAGGCCAAGGGATGAACACAGTAAGCAGTCTGAAATGGACGTAGCATGCAGTAGTTATTCTTTAATGTAGGCTGGTACGGGTTAATGTAGCGCGGAGCGTAAATCAAACCAGTATTCGAGCTAAATACCGCAGTAGTAACACTGAGACGATAGATGTCTTCCATGAGATTCAGAAGACTGCGTTTCTTGAATTCCTAGAAGCTGTCGATGCAGTTCTGCACTGTCGCTGTTAAACAACATAGAGAATATCTGAAGTGATATGTGACTGGACGGGAGATTTCCTAGCAAAGAGAACTGAGTATGCTATTCCTAACGGAGAGGCATCATCAGAAGCGAAGGCAGCGTCCGACGTAGCTCAAGGTTGTGTGAGTGGACCACCGCTGTTCGCTTTACATGTAAATGAGCTGGCCGATGACGTCTGTTGCCCTGTGACGCCGTAGTTGTCTACAGGGAGGTAACTCCGGCGGAAATTGGTTACGAAGTGCAAATAGACATGTAGAACGTCAACGCCTGGTGCAGAGGTTGGCAGCCAATTCCTAACACAAATTTTTAATGCACCTACATAATCTAAAAGTCAGTTGCCGTTCTGTAATATAGCAACACACACAGAGATAACATACTTGCAAGTATTTATGTTTATGTCATTCATGTAACGGAATATGTAATAGATGTGCTTTGAATACAGAGAAAACTGGACCCCCATCTTGTCTGATTTTTTTAAAATACAAAATATGGAAAAGCATTCTCTGTAACCTTATAATGTTTAGTTTATAGTGTTGTGCACTTTTTACGTTTTCCACTTCGAAGGAGAAATAAAAACTAATATGAAAAAAAATTCAAAAACTTAAAACTGACGATTTGGAAAAATAGTTGTCAAAATCACACTCCTAAAAATAACAAAAATAGCACACTAAACAAAATTGGAAAAAGGTATTAAAATAGAGAAAACATAAAAAGCAGGTATAACATAATATCTTCCAGAACGTTATAGCATATCTTTGTGCTTCGCTTGCTGAACCCAAGAGCCCTGCTGTAGGATGTTACTGCAGGATTTATTTCTGACAGTTTGATTTTTTGGCCTTAAAAAAAGACTAACCAAGATTTTCCAGCAATTTGGTCTTTGAAAGGGTGTTCAATCTAATTTCTCTCTGCCATTTGTACGGCCATGCTTCACAACTTTTTACGAGCAAGGCCAAAGATAGAAGCTTCCATAGTATGACGATACCAAACCAGCTCATCTTCAAGATTTTTACACAGAATTGTAGGTCTGCTTCTTTTTATTTTTGCTGATTACTCAGTTGTAGAGTAATTTATGTTGGACAGTTTAATAAGTGTTGACTGGAAGATTAAATCGTTTACTACCTTTCACCTATCCATCTTTTTCTTATGTACGAGTCCATCAATAGCTTTGTTATTTTAGGCGGACTCTACATTCTTTGATCAACCTTCCCCATTATCCTCTTGGAATCTGTTTTACAATTCCAGTGGAATAAAAGAATGTATTAATACTGGCGAACTTCAAACACGAAAAACTAGGAGGCCCAGTTGAAGCAACTGGAGAAGTTCTAGTTTGCGGACTTGTAGCCTACCAGGAAAGTTACTGTCCAAACATTTAAATGACATGGTTTATTCGTAAACACTGACATCGTTCAAGGACACACTTAGTTTGAAAGGCAGGCCTGCAAATATCTAAGAGAAGTAACGAAAAATGTAGCGATATGAAAACTTTTTTCACTGTCAAGAGATATAATGACGAACTGATAAGCAACAAGTGAAGTGGGAAAATTGTAGACTCCGCTACAGAGTGATACAAGCCTAAACTACTACTTACTCATCGTCTGACTAGAGTTTAGGAGAACGCAGAGCCAAGAAACAAGGGAGTCCACTTTTGGGAGTGGGAGAGGGGGGAGAGAGTAAATGGGAGGGAGAGTCCTGTTCAGGGCACTTTTCTCTATATTAAATGGTTTATGTTTATTGTACTTTATTAGTCATTTTTCATTGTATAAATACAAAAATATGAGGATCTAAGCACATTTATGAAAACTTTGTAAAACTTGTTATGTTTCTGATCACCCTCTGGGTAAGCAGTTGTTTTGTAAATAGAGAACGTCGTTTCTCGACATAACTTGCAGTAGTTATTCTGAGATGTACGCCAGCGTGGGTTAGAGTGGCGTAAGATGACGTGCAAAGACTGGGTCGCGCGATTACAGCATGTGTTGCGGATACAGTTAGTAGGAAAGAAGTAATGAATTACAATGTCATGCGTTATGTTGAAGTTGAAGTGTTGGCAGAAGAGCCAACACCGTGTTGCTAGAGGAGGCCGAAATGCACGCGTTTAATTACACGCAGACTGGCGTGAGGTCTGGAACAGTTAAGGGAATGTATAGTAGCAAATAAAGTACGTAGTGGATGTAATATTTAACTTTAATCCATAATTGTAGAACATCGCTCTTGACTGTACATGCTTCAAGATAAATATCAAATGCTGTGGCGCCTTGCTAGGTCGTAGCAAATGACGTAGCTGAAGGCTATGCTAACTATCGTCTCGGCAAATGAGAGCGTATTTGTCAGTGTAGCATCGCTAGCAAAGTCGGCTGTACAACTGGGGCGAGTGCTAGGACGTCTCTCTAGACCTGCCGTGTGGTGGCGCTCGGTCTGCAATCACTGACAGTGGCGACACGCGGGTCCGACGTATACTAGCGGACCGCGGTCGATTTAAAGGCTACCACCTAGCAAGTGTGGTGTCTGGCGGTGACACCACAGAAGTTTCACTGCGTTCCATTTTGATCAGTTGCTAGTCTGTCACGCATCTAAATGTTCATAGCATCCTGTCTACTTAACAATGTGTTCCAGAATGATATAATTTTGCAGATATATTCAGTAGTACACGTGCATACTGTCTAGAAGGTGCGTTGAGAACAATAAAATTAGTAGTAAAGAAGTAATAAATTAAAACGTCATTCCTGATACTGCAGTGTGTGTATCTGTGTGCGACGGGGGGAGCGGGGGTGAGGAGTTTCGTAAATGTTTGAGATTATCTGTAAAGTTTGTTGCAAGTCATTAAGTGTTCCCATTCTGAAGTAATGGATGAATAAAGTCCGGGTATTTGCGTATGGTCAGTTACACTGCCTCAAGAGAAACATACAGTTCCTAGCTGTAATAGTTGTCTTATTGCGTTAAACTTGTAACATACGATTATACTGCTTTATGAGTAGATTATAACAGCATTTTAATTTTTTTAATTCGCTGGATAATTAACCGAAATATTGAAAATGAAATGCCTGTTGCTCCTGGAAGCCATCAGACAGGCAACCTGCAACTGGTATCGGGTTGCGTGTTCCGGATTAGTCGCTTAGTAACACAGAAAGCTTAAAGTCTGACCTTAAAGGACAACTTTATGTCAATGATTTTAATTAACATTTGAAAAAGTAATTTATGTTAATTCACTGAGCCTATACTTCATCAAAGAGCTTAAAATAATATCGTGCTCAATAAAAGCTGATAAATTCTTATCTAAAGTCATAGACGCATTAAAATTAGCGTTTTACAGAAAGCGTTTGTAAAGATGAGTATTAGCTTCGGTATCAGCCCATGTGTGCTGTAGTGTAATGATTCAACACAATGTAGGAAGTAACCAATATGCAGGTAAGAAGTGAAATATAGCGATGTGCTCCAGTAAAGGCCAATTAGCCAGTGTGTAGCATAACTTCGCAAAACGATAGCTTTTTCATGATTGTTTTTTGAGTTCCTATACGCCACTGTTAAAAAACATTGACACTTCATAATAGGGAGTACGATGTAGTTTTTAATGTACTGTATTTGTGTCAGCTTTGCGTAAGGGTGCCTAAGAAGTTGATTTACAATGGTCTGGTGTACAGAGTGGAAAATGACAATTTACATACAAATCCCGAGAGAGAGTAAGCCACTCCAAAACCAGTACCAAGCTCCATGGGAGTAACAGTGCTCCTTATACAGCTAGAAGCAACGGTAAAAATACATCGAAGCCACACAGAAGCTTGAGTGATAGGGAACGAAGTCAAACACGGATGTATACTGTCTCCGTTTCTTTTCAACTTGCGCAGTGAATGCGTGATGAGAACAGCAGGTCTAATAGATATGGAACCTGGGATTAAAATGTGTGGCATTCGACGAACAATGTTTTGTATTCCGATGACATTATACTTTTAGTAGGCCGTAAAGAAATTAAAGTATGCTGGAAAAAGAACGACAAGAGAGCGAAAATTTGGCTCAAGGCTAAATTTTAAGAAAATAAATAGCCCGCATATCGTGGTCGTGCGGTAGCGTTCTCGCTTCCCACGCCCGGGTTCCCGGGTTCGATTCCCGGCGGGGTCAGGGATTTTCTCTGCCTCGTGATGGCTGGGTGTTGTGTGATGTCCTTAGGTTAGTTAGGTTTAAGTAGTTCTAAGTTCTAGGGGACTGATGACCATAGATGTTAAGTCCCATAGTGCTCAGAGCCATTTTTTTTTTTGAAAATAAAAATTTTGACGACAGGCAGCAAGATTGTTGTGTTGATAAGTAGAGAAATATTGAGGGTATCGTTAAATGTAGATATTTTTGGGGTCTACGAAAGCAAAAAGCAGTTCCTGCAATGGGGAAATAAGCAGAAGGGTCCAACTTGGAAAACTGAAACAATTAAATTAAGTAAGTAGCTAACGGAAGGAAAACCGTCGATACTAATGAAAATAAAAATGGCTATAGTTTGTATGTTGTCCATAGTTTTCTACAGACGGACTATGAAGAAAGTGGATCACGAGAAAATCGATTCTTTTGAAATGTGGACTTGGAGAATCCTCTCTCGTTTTGCACAGTTTTTATGTTAGTTAATGAAACGAGCATAGTAAAGAGAACTGAATGTACGCACTGTAAATGGTACATTTCATGTCTTTTATGTGCAGGGTGTCCACATGAAACCTCTCTGCTTTCCAGATACAGTTAAAAAGGTACGGTACATAGCTACGGGCATCATATAAAGCAATTACAAAACTTTTGTATAGGTTCTATAATAACCAATTCCTTTCGTTTTGTTTCGGGTGTTAAATAATTACTAGAAATTACTACACCTCAAGAGAGAGCTCAATGCACTGTGTGATATACGGAAACAAAATTACCTCTTACTTCCGATTTGAATTTGAAAGGAAGCCACCAGACGTTAAGATGATCAAGGCTTGGTGTGACATATTCCTAGCCACTGGGAGGGTATACACGTAGTCAGGTTCTAAGGCGCTGCATATTCGTGTTCGCTTACACGCTTACAAGCTTCAAAATGTGCAAATACTGAAGCTTCGCAACGAATTTGCTATTGGGATGTTGGACATGTTGGGGCAAAGGCTCAACCTGTCGTGTCTGAAGAAGTAAACATCCACTCATTTTGGAAGATTAATCGGTAAAGGAGTCGCATGTGAGATTCGGAAAACTCTTGCAGTTTTCGTGAACATTTCAGAGATAGGACAATAGGTTTTGTGCATTTTTCTTCATCAAACAAACCGAAACAGGAACCGTTTATCTGGTCATGCTTCAGCAATTTGCTGTCCCTCAGCATCTTTCTCTTCAGACAAATGAAATTTCCTGCAGGATGATGCACAACCGCAGTGAAGTTTACATGTGCGTGACTTACTGGAGCGCACAGTTCCACTGTGATGGGAAGGACGCGATAGATCAGCCAAATGGCCACCACGATCTCCGAACATAGCCCCAACGGATTTATTCATGTGAAGTTACGTGAAAGGCGTTATGCATGTAAATGACTTTGGTCATCTCTGCAGAGTAATTGTGGATAAAATAGTCTTCATCACATCAGACACGCTTGTGCATATGTGTTTTGGGAGGAGGAGGATATTAATGTTTAACGTCCCGTCGACAACGAGGTCATTAGAGACGGAGCGCAAGCTCGGGTGAGGGAAGGATGGGGAAGGAAATCGGCCGTGCCCTTTCAAAGGAACCATCCCGGCATTTGCCTGAAGCGATTTAGGGAAATCAGGGAAAACCTAAATCAGGATGGCCGGAGACGGGATTGAACCGTCGTCCTCCCGAATGCGAGTCCAGTGTGCTAACCACTGCTCCACCTCGCTCGGTGTGTTTTGGGGTAGAGTATCGTCCAGACATTACGAATTACAAAAGGAGAAGTGTATTAATTTCTTGTACAAAACTTTTTGAGATTGAAGAAGGAACAGCAGTCAGTCTCAGAATCCGTAATTTATTTCAGAATGAGATTTCTACTAGGCATTACCAAAGATTCATATGGAACGCAGCACGTCAGAGCATAATATATGACAAAATGACACTAGCCGTCATCGGTATGATGACTATATAATAGTTGAAGTCTAGATCTGCGATAAATTACGGATTTTGTACTGACTGCAGTACTTTCTTCAGTTGGAATATTCAACGGTTGCTGTGCACTAAGGCATCCAATGGATTAAATCTTAGTTACAGCTTTTTGAGTTACTTTACATGAAACTGAAAACCACCAGTAGCTGTGTCCCACAGGTCATCAGGAAGATCTCAAGTGCACAGACGGTGATCTATTGATTGTAAATTGAATTCATGCTGATGTTAGGCTGAAGATAAAAGTGGGAGGGAGGAAGGGAGAGAGAGAGAGAGAGAGAGAGAGAGAGAGAGAGGGAGGGAGAGAGAGAAAAATTAAAATCCTCACATCAAATACATATATTATGTGATCTGGGGCTTTCCCACCATCTATGGTGCTTCCATGGTCCTTGGGTGTACTGCCGTCCAAAGTCCACCACATTTCGGCTGACAACCCTTGCACCATCATCAGGTGGTGCTGATGAAATCAACGTATGTTATCATCATTCCACTAAACCACAAGTTAAATATAAAGGAGGGCCGTTACAGTTTGATTGCTCAACAAACCGTCTGTTACTGGAATCAGTTTGTAAGTAAGTTGTTTAGGTTTTTATGTTGGTAACGCCACGTAACACTCTGAATGAAAATCTCTGACTGTGCTGTGTGCAGTCTCTGGCTGGTTGGCATTGTTGGAATATTCGCTATTATAGTTTTTGGCAGTTGGTTGTGAACAACGCCTAGCGTAGGGCAGTCTGAGGTGAGCCGCCAGCAGTGGTGGATGAGGGGAGAGAGATTCCAGAGTTTTGAGAGGTTACTATGAGCGGACGATCTGGACGTGTGTCCGTCAGAAAAAGGAAATTTGTTTAATTAAAACATATATATATATATATATATATATATATATATATATATATATATATATATATATACACACTCCTGGAAATGGAAAAAAGAACACATTGACACCGGTGTGTCAGACCCACCATACTTGCTCCGGACACTGCGAGAGGGCTGTACAAGCAATGATCACACGCACGGCACAGCGGACACACCCGGAACGGCGGTGTTGGCCGTCGAATGGCGCTAGTTGCGCAGCATTTGTGCACCGCCGCCGTCAGTGTCAGCCAGTTTGCCGTGGCATACGGAGCTCCATCGCAGTCTTTAACACTGGTAGCATGCCGCGACAGCGTGGACGTGAACCGTATGTGCAGTTGACGGACTTTGAGCGAGGGCGTATAGTGGGCATGCGGGAGGCCGGGTGGACGTACCGCCGAATTGCTCAACACGTGGGGCGTGAGGTCTCCACAGTACATCGATGTTGTCGCCAGTGGTCGGCGGAAGGTGCACGTGCCCGTCGACCTGGGACCGGACCGCAGCGACGCACGGATGCACGCCAAGACCGTAGGATCCTACGCAGTGCCGTAGGGGACCGCACCGCCACTTCCCAGCAAATTAGGGACACTGTTGCTCCTGGGGTATCGGCGAGGACCATTCGCAACCGTCTCCATGAAGCTGGGCTACGGTCCCGCACACCGTTAGGCCGTCTTCCGCTCACGCCCCAACATCGTGCAGCCCGCCTCCAGTGGTGTCGCGACAGGCGTGAATGGAGGGACGAATGGAGACGTGTCGTCTTCAGCGATGAGAGTCGCTTCTGCCTTGGTGCCAATGATGGTCGTATGCGTGTTTGGCGCAGTGCAGGTGAGCGCCACAATCAGGACTGCATACGACCGAGGCACACAGGGCCAACACCCGGCATCATGGTGTGGGGAGCGATCTCCTACACTGGCCGTACACCACTGGTGATCGTCGAGGGGACACTGAATAGTGCACGGTACATCGAAACCGTCATCGAACCCATCGTTCTACCATTCCTAGACCGGCAAGGGAACTTGCTGTTCCAACAGGACAATGCACGTCCGCATGTATCCCGTGCCACCCAACGTGCTCTAGAAGGTGTAAGTCAACTACCCTGGCCAGCAAGATCTCCGGATCTGTCCCCCATTGAGCATGTTTGGGACTGGATGAAGCGTCGTCTCACGCGGTCTGCACGTCCAGCACGAACGCTGGTCCAAATGAGGCGCCAGGTGGAAATGGCGTGGCAAGCCGTTCCACAGGACTACATCCAGCATCTCTACGATCGTCTCCATGGGAGAATAGCAGCCTGCATTGCTGCGAAAGGTGGATATACACTGTACTAGTGCCGACATTGTGCATGCTCTGTTGCCTGTGTCTATGTGCCTGTGGTTCTGTCAGTGTGATCATGTGATGTATCTGACCCCAGGAATGTGTCAATAAAGTTTCCCCTTCCTGGGACAATGAATTCACGGTGTTCTTATTTCAATTTCCAGGAGTGTATATATATATATATATATATATGACTTTTGAGCTCTATTAAGGTAAATACATTGTTTGTTCTCTATCAAAATCTATCATTTGCTAACTATGCCTATCAGTAGTTAGTGCCTTCAGTAGTTAGAATCTTTATTTAGCTGGTAGTATTGGCGCTCGCTGTATTGCAGTAGTACGAGTAACGAAGATTTTTGTGAGGTAAGTGATTCATAAAAGGTATAGGTTATTGTTAGTCAGGGCCATTCTTTTGTAGGAATTATTGAAAGTCAGATTGCGCTGCTCTAAAAATATTGTGTGTCAGTTTAGTGATGATCAGAATAAGGGAAGGGAGAAATGTCTGCGTATGTTCAGTTTTACTCAGCTGTTTGAAAATCAAATAGCGCAAGTGTTTTACCAGCACAGTCATTTATAATTTTTTTTACGGGGACATTTCAAGTTCATAAAAATTATAACACTCTAGCATAAGTCTGAGCAGACTAATCCCAGTTGTGACTTGTTGTTGTTGTTGTGGTCTTCAGTCCTGAGATTGGTTTGATGCAGCTCTCCATGCTATTCTATCCTGTGCAAGCTTCTTCATCTCCCAGTACGTACTGCAGCCAACATCCTTCTGAATCTGCTTAGTGTATTCATCTCTTGGTCTCCCTTACGATTTTTACCCTCCACGCTGCCCTCCAGTACTAAATTGGTGATCCCTTGATGCCTCAGAACATGTCCTACCAACCGATCCCTTCTTCTAGTCATGTTGTGCCACAAACTCCTCTTCTCCACAATTCTATTCAATACCTCCTCATTAGTTATGTGATCTACCCATCTAATCAAAAATGGTTCAAATGGCTCTGAGCACTATGGGACTCAACATCATAGGTCATAAGTCTCCTAGAACTTAGAACTACTTAAACCTAACTAACCTAAGGACATCACACACACCCATGCCCGAGGCAGGATTCGAATCTGCGACCGTAGCAGTCCCGCGGTTCCGGACTGCAGCGCCAGAACCGCATGGCCAGCGCGGCCGGCCTACGCATCTAATCTTCAGCATTCTTCTGTAGTACCACATTTCGAAAGCTTCTATTCTCTTCTTCATCATCATCATCATCATCATCATCTAAGACTGATTATGCCTTTCAGCGTTCAGTCTGGAGCATAGTCCCCTTTATAAAATTCCTCCATGATCCCCTATTCCGTGCTAACATTGGTGCCTCTTCTGAGGCTAAGCCTATTACTTCAAAATCATTCTTAACCGAATCCAGGTACCTTCTCCTTGGTCTGCCTCGACTCCTTCTACCCTCTACTGCTGAACTCATGAGTCTCTTGGGTAACCTTGCTTCTCCCATGCGTGTAACATGACCCCACCATCTAAGTCTGTTCGCCCTGACTGCTACATCTATAGAGTTCATTCCCAGTTTTTCTTTGATTTCCTCATTGTGGACACCCTCCTGCCATTGTTCCCATCTACTAGTACCTGCAATCATCCTAGCTACTTTCATATTCGTAACCTCAACCTTGTTGATAAGGTAACCTGACTCCACCCAGCTTTCGCTCCCATACAACAAAGTTGGTCGAAAGATTGAACGGTGCACAGATAACTTAGTCTTGGTACTGACTTCCTTCTTACAGAAGAGAGTAGATCGTAGCTGAGCAGTCACTGCATTAGCTTTGCTACACCTCGCCTCCAGTTCTTTCACTGTGTTGCCATCCTGTGAGAATACGCATCCTAAGTACTTGAAACTGTCCACCTGTTCTAACTTTGTTCCTCCTATTTGGCACTCAATCCGTTTATATCTCTTTCCCACTGACATTACTTTCGTTTTGGAGATGCTAATCTTCATACCATAGTCCTTACATTTCTGATCTAGCTCTGAAATATTACTTTGCAAACTTTCAATCGAATCTACCATCACAACTAAGTCATCCGCATATGCAAGACTGCTTATTTTGTGTTCACACATCTTAATCTCACCCAGCCAGTCTATTGTTTTCAACATATGATCCATATATAATATGAACAACAGTGGAGACAGGTTGCAGCCTTGTCTTACCCCTGAAACTACTCTGAACCATGAACTCAATTTACCGTCAACTCTAACTGCTGCCTGACTATCCATGCTTGCTTGCAAAAGTTTGCCTCCTATTCCATAATCTCGTAGAACAGACAATAACTTCCTCCTAGGAACCCGGTCATATGCCTTTTCTAGATCTATAAAGCATAGATACAATTCCCTGTTCCATTCATAACACTTCTCCATTATTTGCCATAAGCTAAAAATCTGGTCCTGACAACCTCTAAGAGGCCTAAACCCACACTGATTTTCATCCAATTGGTCCTCAACTAATACTCGCACTTTCCTTTCAACAATACCTGAGAAGATTTTACCCACAACGCTGATTAAAGAGATACCTCTGTAGTTGTTACAATCTTTTCTGTTTCCATTTTTAAAGATTGGTGTGATTACTGCTTTTGTCCAGTCTGATGGAACCTGTCCCGACTCCCACGCCATTTCAATTATCCTGTGTAGCCATTTAAGACCTGACATTCCAGTGTATTTGATGAGTTCCGACTTAATTTCATCCACCCCAGCTGCTTTATTGCACTGCAATCTATTGACCATTTTCTCCACTTCCTCAAATGTGATCCTATTTCCATCATCATTCCTATCCCATTCTACCTCGAAATCTGAAACATTACTGATCGTATTTTCACGTACATTGAGCAACTCTTCAAAATATTCCCTCCATCTGCCCAAGGCATCCACAGGATTCACAAGCAGTTTTCCTGACCTGTCCAAAATACTTGTCATTTCCTTCTTACCTCCCTTTCGAAGACTGCGAATTACACTCCAGAATGGTTTTCCAGCAGCTTGACCCAAAGTCTCCAACCTGTTTCCAAAGTCTTCCCAAGATTTCTTCTTGGATGCTACAATTATCTGTTTGGCTTTGTTTCTTTCTTCAACATAACTTTCTCTGTCTACCTGAGTTCTAGTATGTAGCCATTTTTGATACGCCTTCTTTTTCCTTTTACAGGCTGCCTTGACTGTGTCATTCCACCAAGCTGTTTGCTTCATCCAACCTTTACACACTACTGTTCCAAGACATTCTTTAGCCACTTGTAGTACTGTGTCCCTGTACCTTGTCCATTCCTTTTCCAATGACTGTAATTGACTACATTCAACAAACTGGTACCTTTCTGAGATCATTGTTATGTAATTGTGCCTGATTTCCTTATCCTGAAGTTTCTCCACTCTTATCCTTCTACATATGGACCTGACCTCCTGCACTTTCGGCCTCACAGTACCAATTTCGCTGCAGATTAAATAATGATCAGTGTCATCAAAGAATCCCCTGAATACACGTGTGTCCCTCACAGCCTTCCTGAATTCCTCATCTGTTATTATATAGTCAATGATAGATTTGGTTCCCCTGCCTTCCCAAGTATACCGGTGAATGTTCTTATGTTTAAAAAAGGAGTTTGTGATTACTAAGCCCATACTGGCACAGAAATCCAAGAGTTGTTTCCCGTTCCTGTTGGCCTCCATATCCTCTCCAAATTTACCCATAACCTTTTCATACCCTTCTGTTCGATTTCCAATGCTGGCATTAAAATCACCCATGAGCAGAACACTGACCTTGTCCTTTACTCTAACAACTACATCACTGAGTGCATCATAAAAACTATCCATCTTATCTTGATCTGTCCCTTCACAATGTGAATATACTGACACAATCCTAATTTTCTTGCTAGACACTGTCAAATCTATCCACATCAGTCGTTCGTTTACATACCTTATTGCAACTAAGCTGGGTTCCATTTCTTTCCTGATGTAAAGCCCTACACCCCATTGTGCTATTCCTGCTTTGACTCCTGACAGGTAGACCTTATATTCTCCCACTTCCTCTTCTTTATCACCCCTTACCCGAATGTCACTAACAGCTAAAACATCCAGCCCCATCTTACTTGCAGCCTCTGCCAGCTCTACCTTCTTCCCAGAGTAGCCCCCATTGATATTAATAGCTCCCAATCTCATTACCATTTGTTTGCCGAGTCGTATCCTAGGAGTCCCTGGTTTGTCAGTTAGAGGTGGGACTCCGTCACCTCCAAAGGTCCGAGGCATTTTGCTCTGATTGTTGCCAGCATCATTTTTAAAGTACCAGGGAAGCAGGTTGCTAGCCTTACTTGCCCCGAGTCCCAGTGAGTTTTACCCCTAACGGTTGAGGGACTAACCGGTGGATTTGGTAGTCTTTGCCGTATGAGCACAAAGGTGACCACAACTCAGAATATGTCCGAGATGCCCAGCCTTATTCCAAAGTAACTGGTATCCCGACTGTCGGGACCACTTACTTGGCCACTCATACGTTGCCCATGGTTCATGAACTAGGACATGACTACAGGAACCCACACCACTTGTCTAAACTATTTATCGTCCATGTTTCACTTCCATACATGGCTACACTCCATACAAATACTTTCAGAAACGACTTCCTGACACTTAAATCTATACTCGATACCAACAAATTTCTCTTCTTCAGAAACACTTTCGTTGCCATTGCCAGTCTATATTTTATATCCTCTCTATTTCGACCATCATCAGTTATTTTGCTCCCCAAATAGCAAAATTCCTTTACTACTTTAGGTGTCTCATTTCCTAATCTAATTGCCTCAGCATCACCCGACTTAAATCGACTATATTCCATTATCCTCGTTTTGCTTTTGTTGATGTTCATCTAATACCCTCTTTTCAAGACACTGTCCATTCCGTTGAACTGCTCTCAACTGCTCTTCCAAGCCCTTTGCTGTCTCTGACAGAATTACAATGTCATCGGCGAACCTCAAAGTTTTTATTTCTTCTCCATGGATTTTAATACCTACTTCGAACTTTTATTTTGTTTCCTTTACTGCTTGCTCAATATACAGACTGAATAGCATCGGGGAGAGGCTGCAACCCTGTCTCACTCCCTTCCCAATCACTGCTTCCCTCTCATGTCCCTCGACTCTTATAACTGCCATCTGGTTTCTGTACAAATTGTAAATAGCCTTTCGCTCCTGTGTTTTACCCCTGCCACCTTCAGAATTTGAAAGAGAGTATTCCAGTCAACTTATTAAACTCATAGTTCGGTATTTTAACATCTGCCAACACCTGCTTTCTTTGGGATTGGAATTATTATATTCTTCTTGAAGTCTGAGGGAATTTCGCCTGTCTCATACATATTGCTCACCAGATGGTAGAGTTTTGTCAGGACTGGCTCTCCCAAGGCTGTCAGTAGTTCTAATGGAATGTTGTCTACTCCTGGGGCCTTGTTTCGACTCAGGTCTTTCAATGCTCTGTCAAACTCTTCACGCAGTATCACATATTCCATTTCATCTTCATCTACCTCCTCTTCCATTTCCATAATATTGTCCTCAAGCAGATCGCCCCTGTATAGACCCTCTATATACTCCTTCCATCTTTCTGCTTTCCCTTCTTTGCTTAGAACTGGGTTTCCATCTGAGCTCTTGATATTCATGCAAGTGGTTCTCCTTTCCGCAAAGGTCTCTTTAATTTTCCTGTAGGCAGTATCTGTCTTACCCCTCATGAGATAAGCCTTTACATTCTTACATTTGTCCTCTAGCCATCCCTGCTTAGCCATTTTTCACTTCCTGTCGATCTCATTTTTGAGACGTTTGTATTCCTTTTTGCCTGCTTCACTTGCTGCATTTCTGTGTTTTCTCCTTTCATCAGTTAAATTCAGTACCTCTTCTGTTACCCAAGGATTTCTACTAGCCTTCGTCTTTTTACCTAGTTGATCCTCTGCTGCCTTCATTATTTCATTCCTCAAAGCTACCCATTCTTCTTCTACTGTATTTCTTTCCCCCATTCCTGTCAGTTGTTCCCTTATGCTCTCCCTGAAACTCTGTACAACCTCTGATTCTTTCAGTTTATCCAGGTCCCATCTCCTTAAATTCCCACCCTTTTGCAGTTTCTTCAGTTTTAATCTACAGTTCATAACCAATAGATTGTGGTCAAAGCAAGATTAGATAGTGAGGCATGGATAACGTCATCGGACCAGTGAAGCACTATAGAAATATCTTAATGGGTGGACAATCGACGAGAGCCGAGACCGCTACGCTGGGAGAACTGCCTCGGGCACCGTCTGCGACGTAAGGAGAGGACGGACTGGCCTTCCGGTTTCCGGCCGGTCACCGCAGCTTTCCCGTGAAAGCCGCCCCCCACCCCTACCACACACGTACACACACGCACACACGCTGCCCGCATTCCTGCGGACCAGGGACCTGCAAGGTCGCCCGCAGCGGATCCACTTCCCACTTTCGTTACGCTGCCGTCCGCTACCGCCGAGTCCCACATAAGCGGACGGTGCGTAGTTTTCCCGGAAACGTTTGCGCCGCGCAGGTGTCCTTGCTGACTCGCTGATGCTTTGTACTCAGGCCCGTAAAGCAATGTACTGATGGCAGTAACATCTATTTTTACATTAACTTTGCGTGTAAGCAAGTGTACTTTATACCAATATCAGCGATTTTATTGGCTTATTGACTCAAAGAAGAAATGAGCGTATACTTCTGATGAAAAGTATTCAGACACTTCCAGAAGAAGTTAAATTGGAGCTTCGTCTATATAAGGGCTTGATCCCCGCTGGGGCCACTTTCAGTGAGGTGTCGGAATGTCTGTGGCGTAATGGCCGCTCACTCCCCCTATAACAATACCTCCACTAACAGTTAATTAGTTCAAAAATTATTACGTCGCGCACTCAAAGTATGACCTTTTATTGCGCAACTAAAAGATCTTTAATGTGGCAGGTATTGCTTCATCAATTGATTACAGTCACTGAAGAAAATTAACAATAATATCACTTATCTTGTATTTGCAATCCAACGACGATCTCGCTCTGGCTTTGGTTCGTAACTAAAGATGTTGTCTAGGTAGCATGACTATCGCTGTTGGTGCGAGAGTCACTCGGATGTTAATTACGCCGACTTGAAGAACTTACGAAGGCAATCTTTCACAAAAATTCGCATTTATTAAGCTTTTTATACTTTCGCATGTTCAAAACATTACTTCATCGTACAATTTCGCAGCCGTTACTGCACTTAAAACTCGTAACATTTTTCATTGTCCACAACTCATACTCATCTTTTCATTTCCAACACAAAGTCAAGACTATTCATATTCAACACAAAAACTTGACTACTCTGTACGCTTCCGCGCCAAAAGCAAAAACCCAGCCTCAAAGATAGCAATAAATACAAAGATATTCACACTAGATAATATTTCGATTTCAACATCTCAAAATATCGACGTACCTACATATAAAAATGAAACCAAATTTGAATAGAGTGAAAAATATGAGACATTACTTAGAAAAATATTCACTAATCTATGGTATCGAAAAATTGGGTTGGCGGGTGGTAATGGTTTCGCAAATAAAGAACACCCCTCAACATCCGAAACCAGAGAAGGTGGTGATGTTGAACGCTGGTGTCTGGAGCAATTCCATTGGGCTCAAGCAGGGAATCAAGACAGGCCAACCCAAATCAGAAATGTCACTATCCACAAACCACTGCGTCACAGATGCTGTTTTGTGACATAATGGACTGTCATGCTCATACAAACAAGCATCGACCCCAAACAGTTGCTCTGATGTACATGGTGCACAATACTATAAAATTTCTTCATATCCTTGCATTTAGTTTTCTTTTTTGTGCATATGAGTAGCACTGTTACAATCAACTATGTTACATTGATAACAAATAAAACAACAATCAGATAAAAAGTTTAAGCCTAGTTTCACTGAGCCAGTTTTCAGGATGGCTACAAACAAGTAAAAGTATAAATCTTGTAAGACTTCTTCAATAATAAAGACTCAATTCAACTTCGGTTTCAGCATATCTCTCAACAGAATTCATATGAAATTACACCGATTCATGCAACCGAAGAAAACGATGATATTCTGTTCTTCACATGCTCACAGCAGGTATGAAGTAAGACTAATATGGTGAAGAACTTTCTTGAAGAGGCAGTGACTGAAGCTTACATGTGCAACAGTAGTTCGGAAGTTTGTTGAAAATCGGCAGTTAGAAGTGATCTTTAATTCTGGAAGGAAATTTGCGATCAACTGGGCTGTGGTTAAACCATTTCCTAACTTTAGTCCTATTTCCAGAAGTGCTACTCCACCAGCTATGCAGGAGGACTTACGTGTGAAACACAAAGTTCCATTACAATTTTTTTCATAACTCGCAGATATAAACATTCAAAATTACTTGCGTACGTCCTACAATTAGCCACATGGACCGCTATAACTTGGCGAAAATCGCACCTCGCTGTATACTCCAGTTTCGCATATACGAGGGGGTAACCAAAGAAACCGGAATTATTTTTTTAAAAGCTACATATTTTGAAATCGTTTACAAAACAACTTTATCACCTTCAAAATACTCTCCATTACAGATAATACATTTGTCCCACCGGTGCTTCCACTTTTCGTAAAATTTTTTGTAGTCATCCATAGACATGGCTGACGGCTCCACCTCATTTTTTTCTTGTCTTCTTCAATGTTGTCAAATCGGTGTCCTTTCATTCCCCTTTTCATCCATAGAAATAAGGAAAAGTAGCACGGAGCCAGGTCAGGCGAGTAAGATGCGTGGGATAGCGGAACGATGCTATTTTTAGCCACAAGCTGTCTAACAGAGATGGCTGTGTGTGCAGATGTGTTGTCGTGGTGGAAGAATCAGTCTCCTGTCTATCACAAATTGAGTCTTCCTTGACGGACTCTGTTGCGTAATCTTCTTAAAACTTCCAAATAAAAGGTCTGATTTACGGCCTGACGTAGGGGAACAAACTCCGAATGAATTACGCCCTTGGCATAAAATAAAACAAATCAGCATTGTTTTGTTGTTTGACGACATTTCTTAGGATGTGGTGACGATGACGTCTTCCATTGACTTGACTGTTGCCTTCTTTCCGGGTCGTAACTACAGCACCATGACTCATCGCCAGTAATGAGCTCTGACAGAAAATCTAGATCAGTTTCAAGCTGTTATTTCAAAGCACGACGTGTGTCAATTCGACGCTCCTTTTAACTGTGGGTCAAAACCCGAGAAACAAACTTGGCAGCAACCCTTTCCAATCCCAAATCTTTCGTTAAAATTCGCTGAACCGAGCACCAAAATAACCGACTAATTTCTGACAATTGATCATTTGTCTGTCGACGGTCTGTGACCACAAGCTCCCAATTTTTTTCAATATTTGCGTCGATTTGGGCAGTTTATGGACGTCCAGAATGAGGTTTGTCACCAATCAACATATCACCATTTTTAAATTGAGAAAACCACTCTTACACTTGAATTTTTCCCATAGCGTCATCTTGAAGAGCTGTTTTCAACATTAAAACAGTTTCAGTAGCATTGTTACCGAGTAGAAAACGAAATTTTCCAGCTGCATGTTGTTCACTTAAACTTACCATCATAAAAAAAGAAACAAGAACAAAACAGTGTTAGCAAAAACAATTACTTCAGATGAACAGAACAACCCATGTCAACAACACATGCGGCACTGAACTGACAGTGAGTTGTGTTATACACGCCTAGCGATAGAAACGCGTGCTACACTAATTCCGCCCACGGTTTCTTTTGAGTACCCACTTGTACAGTGGCTAATGAAAAAACTGAACACCCGGAAGGAGAAGAGGAAACGAAATGGAACTTTGCTGTTGACATGTTAATGATCACGAAGTCGAGTCAAATTTGCGTAGAACTTGGCAGTGTGAGCCTAGGTGTCAGTATGACGCTGCAGCTCCCTCGGCTTGGTTGCATGCACTGCTTCGGTTGGGAAGGTTGTCCTAAAGCCACTGTTTCCATTCCTGAAGCTAGTTGATAGTTAACAGTGTGGATGCCGGAACTGGCCAGGTCTGTCGTCCGAGCTGGTCTCACACGTGTTCTGTTGGGGAAAGGTCTTGGTACATTACTGGCTACGGGACTACCTCATCATTACGTGTGGACAAACATTGTGGTTTGGAAACCGGACTGTTGCATGAGAGGTAACTACACATGACGACGAATAATGTCCGAGATGTACCGTTGTTCCGCCAGAGTTCCTCAGTCACTACTAGCTAGCTGTGGTTCCCTACACCATGACTCCAGGAGTAACACCGCTGGAGCTCTCCAAAACATTGGAGCAGTCGGATCTCTCCGCGCATCGCCACTGTACTCGCCGACGATGCACAGAACCGCGATTCATCTTTATGGTTTTCGATCGTGGCGCCATTCCAAAAGTATCCGTTTGTCTGGTGGTTATCGGCATCCTATGCGTGTGAAGGTTATTCCCTTCTCCAGCTTCTGCTGCTAGTCTCCGACTAATGGTGCAGGATGATACAGAACGTTGCAGCGAGTCCATTACTTGTTCTCGGACAGCAGCTGCAGATGTGAAGTGGTTAGGATGTACTTAATTTACAATACAGCGATCGTGGCTTTTGGTGGTCAGACATTGTCCAGTCGATCGGAACCTTCACAAAGAGTATTCCTGCCCTCACGTTCCCATGCCGTGCAACATCGGCCCACTATCACTACTGAATGCCTTACAAATCTGAATACTGCACGATTCCGGACATGTCGGAAAGAACAGATACCGTCTTCATATAGTTAAGGCTAACCAGCCATTGAACTTCTTCTCCTGTGCTAGATGCACACGCATTGACCGAACGCTTAAGGGACTCGGTAAGATCGTCTGCCGCGAGTAATGAGTGTGTTGGGCAGGAGCACTAAGAATATAGTGTGTACACATTAAGTTGGGAATGTGGGTCTCACGAGGAGCGTGCAAGAGATACGTCCTTGCAGTCGCACACTATGACTGTAGTGTGTGCACATTAACTTGGGAATGCGGTCTCAGGGGAGCGTGCAAGAGATAAATCCCTGCAGTCGCACTATCCTTTGTGCCCTCAGTGGCTCAGATGGATAGAGCGTCTGCCATGTAAGCAGGAGATCCCGGTTTCGAGTCCCGGTCGGGGACACATTTTCAACTGCCCCTGTTGATGTATATCAACAGATTAGGGTCTTGATTTAATTATCATTTCAACCGACCAAATGGAGATCCACAATGAGACCTCTTTCAAACCCCATCAGGTCCTGATAACGCTGTCTCATATGAGTACACAGCTTCTCCGTATCGTTCACAGTGATCGCTCAACATCTGACAGTGTTCATGACCCTTATACAGGGTGTAACAAAAACGTACACCACAAATTGCAGGATACATTCCTCGCATGTAGCCGAAGAAATTATGTTATATGAACATGGGTCTGGAAGCGCTCTATTTCCATGTTACAACTCATTTTCTCCAACTCATTAATCACGGGAAATACACGCAAGCGAAACCGCACCAGCATACCATATGCCACTCTTTCTCACAGGAGGTGTTCAATAGGTTCCCCGTGGGTATTAATACATGCATCAATCCGCCGTAGTAGTGAATCTTGGATGCGCTGATGTATCCCTGGAGAACTGGATATGGTTTCGCGGCCTTGCATAATACAGGCATAGAGACTCTGAATTTCTTCTGCTGGGGTTCCATACACAAGAGCTTTCAAATTCCCACACAAATAAAAATATGGTGGGCTTAGGTCGGGATAGCGTGAAGGCCAGGTATTGGTCCATCTCTGCCTATCCATCCGTCACCGAATTTGCTATTTAGAAGCCGACGGACATTAACGCTAAAATGAGGAGGTGCTCCATCATGCATGAAGTACGAATATTTCTCGCACAGCTAAAAGCACATGTGCTAACAGGTCACGTAAAACATTCTTGATAACTTTGTCTATTGAGCCTGGGTTCAAGAAAGACTCACCAACAGTGCAACCCAAACAATGACAGAAAATCTTTGTTGACGACTAGCTTCAACAGTCGCTTGAGGACTGAAATCTGCCCATTCATGCCGATTGTGAAAATTTACAAACTGATCTCACTGAAACGATGTTTCATCTCTGAACAGCACAGTTGCACTGAAATTAGGGTTGACACTTAAGTTGGATAAACCATTCGCAGAAGAGAACTCATGCAGCAAAATCAGCTCCTGATAGTGTCTGCACGCGTTGTAAATAGTATGGATACAGTAGGTTTTCGTGAAACGGTCACCAGATAGTCATCTGGTCAACATTCAGTGTTGTAGCTACATGTCTTTTAGTAACATTTGAGAGATATATAACACATAAATTAATAAGTGATGGTACTGATCCCCCATGGTACAAAAAACGGGTCAGATCGATATTGCAGAAGCAGCGAAAAAAGGATGCCAAATTTAAAAGAACGCAAAAGCCCCAAGACTGGCAAAGTTTTTCAGAAGTTCGAAATATAGCGCGTACGTCAATACGAGATGCATTTAATAATTTCCACTACGAAATTCTGTCTCGAAATCTGGCACAAAACCGAAAGAGATTCTGGTCATAAATAAAGCACACCAGTGGCAAGACGCAATCAATACCTTCACTGCGCGATAACAACGGTGAAGTCACTGATGACAGTGGCACTAAATCAAAGATATTAAACACGGTTCTCCGGAACTCCTTCACCAAAGAATACGAAGTACATACTCCTGAATTCCAATCCAGAACAACCGCCAAGATGAGAAAATAGAAGTAGATATCCTCGGTGTAACAAAGCAGCTTAAAGCCAAGTTCTCTGGTCCAGATCGTATACCAGTCAGGTTCCTTTCAGAGTATGCTGATGCAATTGCTCCATATTTAGCAATTACATACAACCGCTCGCTCACATAGAATTCCGTACCTAAACATTGGTAAATTGCTCAAATTACACCGATACCCAAAAAAGGAAGTAGGGGTAATCCGCTGAATTACAGGCCCATATCACTAACGTCGATGGTTTTGGAACATATATTGTATTCGAACATCATGAAGTACCGAATCTCGAAGAAAACGTTTTATTGACACATAGCATAGATACAGAAAATATAGTTCTTGCGAAACAAAACTAGCTCTTTATACTCATGAAGTAATAAGTGCTATCGACAGGGATATAAAATTGATTCCATAATTTTAGATTTCCAGAAGGCTTTCGACATCGTTCCTCACAAGCGTCTTCTAACCGAACTTTGTGCCTATGGAATATCGCCTCAGTTGTGCTACTGGATTCGTGATTTCCTGTCAGAAAGGTCACAGTTCGTAGTAATAGATGGAAAGTCATTGAGTAAAGCAGAAGTAATATCCGGTGTTCCCCAAGGAAGGCTCTCTGTTGTTCCTGATCTACACTCCTGGAAATGGAAAAAAGAACACATTGACACCGGTGTGTCAGACCCACCATACTTGCTCCGGACACTGCGAGAGGGCTGTACAAGCAATGATCACACGCACGGCACAGCGGACACACCAGGAACCGCGGTGTTGGCCGTCGAATGGCGCTAGCTGCGCAGCATTTGTGCACCGCCGCCGTCAGTGTCAGCCAGTTTGCCGTGGCATACGGAGCTCCATCGCAGTCTTTAACACTGGTAGCATGCCACGACAGCGTGGACGTGAACCGTATGTGCAGTTGACGGACTTTGAGCGAGGGCGTATAGTGGGCATGCGGGAGGCCGGGTGGACGTACCGCCGAATTGCTCAACACGTGGGGCGTGAAGTCTCCACAGTACATCGATGTTGTCGCCAGTGGTCGGCGGAAGGTGCACGTGCCCGTCGACCTGGGACCGGACCGCAGCGACGCACGGATGCACGCCAAGACCGTAGGATCCTACGCAGTGCCGTAGGGGACCGCACCGCCACTTCCTAGCAAATTAGGGACACTGTTGCTCCTGGGGTATCGGCGAGGACCATTCGCAACCGTCTCCATGAAGCTGGGCTACGGTCCCGCACACCGTTAGGCCGTCTTCCGCTCACGCCCCAACATCGTGCAGCCCGCCTCCAGTGGTGTCGCGACAGGCGTGAATGGAGGGACGAATGGAGACGTGTCGTCTTTAGCGATGGGGGTCGCTTCTGCCTTGGTACCAATGATGGTCGTATGCGTGTTTGGCGCCGTGCAGGTGAGCGCCACAATCAGGACTGCATACGACCGAGGCACACAGGGCCAACACCCGGCATCATGGTGTGGGGAGCGATCTCCTACACTGGCCGTACACCACTGGTGATCGTCGAGGGGACACTGAATAGTGCACGGTACATCGAAACCGTCATCGAACCCATCGTTCTACCATTCCTAGACCGGCAAGGGAACTTGCTGTTCCAACAGGACAATCCACGTCCGCATGTATCCCGTGCCACCCAACGTGCTCTAGAAGGTGTAAGTCAACTACCCTGGCCAGCAAGATCTCCGGATCTGTCCCCCATTGAGCATGTTTGGGACTGGATGAAGCGTCGTCTCACGCGGTCTGCACGTCCAGCACGAACGCTGGTCCAACTGAGGCGCCAGGTGGAAATGGCATGGCAAGCCGTTCCACAGGACTACATCCAGCATCTCTACGATCGTCTCCATGGGAGAATAGCAGCCTGCATTGCTGCGAAAGGTGGATATACACTGTACTAGTGCCGACATTGTGCATGCTCTGTTGCCTGTGTCTATGTGCCTGTGGTTCTGTCAGTGCGATCATGTGATGTATCTGACCCCAGGAATGTGTCAATAAAGTTTCCCCTTCCTGGGACAATGAATTCACGGTGTTCTTATTTCAATTTCCAGGAGTGTATATTAATGACGTAGGAGACAATCTGAACAGCTGTCTTAGATTGTTTGCAGATGATGCTGTGATTTACCGTCTTTTAAAGACATCAGAGGACCAAAATGAATTGAAAAATGATTTAGATATCTGTATGGTGCGAGAAGTGGCAATTGACCCTGAATAAAGGAAAATGTGAGGTTATTCACATGAGTACTAAAAGAAATCCGCTAAATTTCGGTTACGCGATAACTCACACAAATCTGAAGGCTGTAAATTCAACTAAATACTTTGGGATTACAATTGCAAATAACCTAAATTGGGAAGATCACATACATAATGTTGTAAGTAGAGCAAACCAAACACTGCCATTCATTGGCAGAACACTCAGAAGTTGCAACAGGTCTACTAAAGAGACTGCTTACACCACGCTTATCCGCCCTATTCTAGAGTATTGCTGTGCGGTGTGGGATCCGCATCACGTAGGACTGACGGATGACATCAAAAAAGTACAAAGAAGAGCAGCTCGTATTGTATTATCGCAAAATACGGGAGATAGTGCCACAAACATGATACGTGAATTGGAGTGGCAGTCATTCAAACAGAGGCGTTTTTCGTTGGGATGGGACCTTCTCATGAAATATTGAAAATCACCAGTTTTCACCTCCGACTGCGGAAACATTCTGTTGGCACTCACTTACGTAGGGAGAAATGACCATCACGATAAAATAAGAGAAATCAGGTCTCGCACAGAAAAATTTAAGTGCTAGTTTTTCCCGAGCGCTGTCCGAGAGTGGAACGGTAGAGAGACAGCTCGAAGGTGGTTCATTGAACCCTCTGCCAGGCACTTTATTGTGAATGGCAGAGTAATCACGTAGATGTAGAGTCATCGTCAACTGCATGAAGAATTTCTGCCTTCCATCCTAGGACTCCGCCGGTCGCGTGTATCCGGTTTAAATCCCTCATGTCCCCTTAGACTACGATCAATGGCTCCAAACGTTTCCCTGTCGGGGCACCTCAGTCCTGAAATCTCCCCCGGCACAAACTTTGATAGCGAACGCCACTGCCGTCAGCTAATGCATACATCAAATGGGCATCTGTCATCTTTCCATTTGCCTACACTTCCATTGCACGACCCAAGTCTGTGATTGACTCTACGTAGTAAATCGCGTGCTTGCAGCGATCGTACTGATCGCAGTAACAGTTGATGTTATCTGTAAACAGGCAATGACGAACATCGCACGGTAACAGGGACATGTAAAACAAAACACTGCCGGTGCATAACGTAACAAGGTCGCACCAAGGCTGCACGTTCCCCGCCAGTCTAACGTTCTGTTCTTGCGTGTTTCTCATGATTAATGAGTCGGAGAAAATAAATTGTAACATGGAAATAAATCATTTGCTGACTCATGTTCATAAAACATCATTTCTTCGTCTGTGTGTGAGGAATGTGTCCTGCAATTTGTGCCGTATATTTTTGTTTTACCCTATGTATTCTACCAAGCCTGGTAACAATAGCAAACATGTACAATGTTAACTCACTCTGGTGGCCACAGAGAACTGCAACTAATCATTTACATTCCCGCAAACGGAATGTAACTATAAAAGTAACAGTGACATCCGACTATGCCTTCTAGGTGCTTCATATTTTTTATCAGGCAGTATAGAAGGCAGAACAGAATTCAGGATGTTAGATTTTCCGGGAACTTCTGCTGTAACTATTGTCTCAGAGTAGAGCAGGTTTATTTCGAGAATCTGTAAATCACACCAGGTGGTGCAGCGGTTGAGAAGAATTTAGGCTAGCGTCCGTGGTTTCCGGAAGAACGAGGAATATCACATTCACGTTGTGTAGATACGGAAACCACAGGCAACTTTGACGTCGCGGGAGGTAGCAGTACCTTCGATACGGCAATATTGTACTGAGCCCAAAGCACTTGTCTCCTGATAAATGTGAGCCCCCTTTCTTAGTTATGGGAACTTTAGAGGAAACAGCGATGTAACTCTAGCGGCAGGAAAAGTAGGATTACCAATATACAACTCTACCATGTTCAGCTCGATTTTTCCCTTAAAACTTAGCTATTTCCCCAACTTAAAAATATAAGACTATTCACAAGACCACAGCACATTTCAGTCATATAAATTATTCGAGTGTTGGGGCTTATGGGCGCTCACCGTCGAGGTCATCAGCGCTAAATTATTCGAAAACTACTGATTACTATAATATCACCACTCACTCAATCTGTGACCTTTTCCTGTTGCCACTAATACTGAATAACGAAATGTGTGAGGTCATTCACATGAGCGCTAAAAGGAACTCGTTAAACTTCGGTTACACGATAAATCAGTCTAATCTAAAAGCCGTAAATTCAACTACATACCTAGGTATTACAATTACGAACAACTTAAATTGGAAGGAACACAAAGAAAATGTTGTGGGGAAGGCTAACTAAAGACTGCGTTTTATTGGAAGGAAACTTAGAAAATGTAACGGACCTACTAAGGAGACTGCCTACACTACGCTTGTCCGTCCTCTTTTAGAATACTACTGCGCGGTGTGGGATCCTTACCAGATAGAACTGACGGAGTACATCGAAAAAGTTCAAAGAAACGCAGCACGTTTTGTATTATCGCGAAATATGGGAGAGATTATCACAGAAATGATACAGGATTTGGGCTGGAAATCGTTAAAAGAAAGGCGTTTTTCATTGCGACGGAATCTTCTCAGGAAATTTCAATCACCAACTTTCTCCTCCTACTGCGAAAATATTTTGTTGACACCGACCTACATAGGGAGGAACGATCACCACGGTAAAATAAGGGAGATCAGAGCTCGTACGGAAAGATACAGGTGTTCACTCTTTCCGCGTGCTATACGAGATTGGAATAATGAACCCTCTGCCAGGCACTCAAATGTGATTTGCAGAGTATCCATGTAGATGTAGATGTAGATGAACTTAAGGAAACACTCGTGTCCTGCTAGTAGGAGTGCACGAATTTCGTCTTAGCTGCTTCACTGTGTTTGTCTTACCAGACTCTTCCTCAGCTTCTGGTTTTTAAAAGCATGGTCATTTGCCCTCTTACCAATTTCAGTGACTGGCTGCTCAAAAACATCAATGCCCCGAGTATGTGATGAAATACATTAACTGAGAGAACTGGCCGGGCCAGGTATACTGTTCACCTCAGATGCTTCACTAGAAGTATGAAGAAGGAAGGAATATTACGGTTCAACATCCCGTCGATATCGGGATCATGTTGTGTTTCTTCGTAGATATTGTGTCCATTAGCAAGGGCGAGAACACTAAATTCATTGGAGGAAGCCACCAGCAGTAGCCAACCAGACAGAAACTGCAATAACAGTGTTGTCATTTTTGTCTCTTCTTTTTCCCCCTTTTTTTATTTTCCCTTCCTTTCTTTCACCACATATTTTCAGTAATGAGATGTAGTTTGCATATCTTTGCCTATATTTAGCGTCTTTCGTTAGTACATGTGCCTGGGTTGCGATCTATACGCTATAGCCCGGACACGTTCGCCCATCGTGGTCACTAGTTAAGTAATGTAGAGTATGTCTTGACAACTACAAAGCTGGCACTTTGGCAGATCCACCAGCGTCACTGCCCTCTCCCGGAAGGATTCAAATAAGGGCAGCGCAGAGGAAGTGTTGATAGCAATCGCGCGAGAGAAGAGAGCGGAAATTTGTTCAGCGAGAACAATGCCACCCAAAGGCGCAGCATACCACGCTATGTGGCCGCCTGCTACCGTTGTATTCAGAGGGGAAGGAAGGGAAGGTGAATATTCCGTACGGGATACACACTGCGGCCACGACATTGTATTAGTTACTCTTTAGCCAGTTCCAACAGTCCTAGAGGTCTCTCCAGATAATCAGTCGGTTCAATAAAACGAAAGACCAACAAGCGTAAAGTTTAACACACCATGGGGGTGTGGTGGCTAGATACGAATCACTTAAGCAGACGTGTAAGAAGAAGGAAATTGGCCATAGTCAGCTCAAAGGTACAAGCCTGGCATTTGCGTAAAGCGGTCTTGGTACAACTACTGTGTAGAACAAATCCCACAGATGTATGCAGCAGTTACGATGCTACGACGGTGCAGGACAAAAAATGGTTCAAATGATTCTGAGGACTATGGTACGTAACATCTGGGGTCATCAGTCCCCTAGAACGTAGAACTACGTAAACCTAACTAACCTAAGGACATCACAAACATCCATGCCCGAGGCAGGATTCGAACCTGCGACCGGAGCGGTCGCGCGGTTCCAGACTGAAGGTGCAGGACACTATCCTTCTTCTACAAAGGCAGAAAAATAAGAAAGTATTGTACTGGATACCTGGACACATTGGGATCGATAGAAACGAAGTGCGGCGAAAACAGCCTACCGGGAAAATACGACAGTTGCTTGTTTCCTACAGTTTGTAGTGTCATGGGTATCAAGGAGAATTGGGGGTAGAATGAGAGTTTCACTCTGCAGAGGAGTGTGCGGTGATATGAAACTTCCTGGTAGATTAAAACTATGTGCCGGGCCGAGACTCGAACTCGGGACCTTTGCCTATCGCGGGCAAGTTTGGAAGGTAGGAGACGAGATACTGGATGAAGTAAAGCTGTGAGGACGGAGCGTGAGTCGTGCTTGGGTAGCTCAGATGGTAGAGCACTTGCCCGCGAAAAGCAAAGGTCCCAAATTCGAGTCTCGGTCCGGCACACAGTTTTAATCTGCCAGGAAGTTTCGGAATTGGGGGTTCTTTGTGCGAGAAGCAATGGTAGTGAGTGGCGAACAAGAAGCTGCGCACAGTCAAATGGACAATCCAAAGAAGGTGCACGGACACACACACACACACACACACACACACACACACACACACACACACGCGCGCGCGCGCACACACACACACACACACACACACATGTGTTCCAAGACTCCCCGGAATGCAGAGTTTATGGAGTAACACTCACAGTGTATCGTGTTTAACATCCTGCTTTTTTACGTGCTGACAACAGATGAATCTTTGGCCTACCAAGCGACTTAACCTCATTTTTACGCGCTAAACAAGAAAATGACGTATTAGCTGTTGGCATTTGTCTCTGTAGCGGATTGGAGTGCGAGTCTTCGACAGTGCCAACCATTCGTGCTGACGAAACGTCAGAAAAAGGTCCGGGAAACATACCGAGGCAAAAGCCAACGGGCAGTACGTCAACAAGTGGCCATGCAAGCTACAACAATGAGAAGATGGTTGAAATTCTGTGTGGCGTCAGGACTCTACCCCAATTTGACTGGACGGAGATTTTTTCCAAGGGGCATGGTCGATTTCCTTCCCTATCCTTGACACAACCAGAGCCTGAGCTCCGTCTGTAATGATCTCGCTATCGACGGGACGTTAACCCAATTTTCTTGGGTTGTTGACGGCATTGTCAATATAGAAAATCTTCCGACGTTTCGCCCACAATTGCTAGTGGTCTTCCTCAGGACTGTGCAAAACTGATTGCTGAATAAGAGAGACTTTAGATCCTATATGCTAGCGGAAGAAGCTGTTTCCGTAATTTGATAGGGTATTTGAGGATAGGAGGACGGATGTAAGGAGTTCTTAATTGGTCTTTGAATTATTCCTTGTCATTGGTGGAAAAAGATGTGCTTGACTGGTTACGTTATTTGTTGCCATTGGTGGAAACAGGCGAATTAGAAAAGGCGGTAGTTGTGACGTAGCGCTTGTAGGGTAAGGTCAAGTAACTCCGTCACACTAAGCTTTTTCTGTTAGAAATTCAGGAATTTTAGACAAAGGTTATTTTGACTTGTATCATGTGAAAGAGAGATGTCCTACAAATCATGTCTGTCATATACAGGGTGAGTCACCTAACGTTACCGCTGGATATATTTCGTAAACCACATCAAATACTGACGAACCGATTCCACAGACCGAACGTGAGGAGAGGGGCTAGTGCAATGGTTTAATACAAACCATACAGAAATGCACGGAAGTATGTTTTTTAACACAAACCTACGTTTTTTTAAATGGAACCACGTTAGTTTTATTAGCAAATCTGAACATATAAACAAATACGTAATCACTGCCGTTTGTTGCATTGTAAAATGTTAATTACATCCCGAGATATTGTAACCTAAAGTTGACGCTTGAGTACCACTCCTCCGCTGTTCTATCGTGTGTATCGGAGAGCACTGCAACATACATCGCGCTTCTACAGAATGATCTGCCAACGTTGCTCGAAAATGTCCCACTGGAAACGCGTCGACGTATGTGGTATCAGCATGGTGGTGCACCTGCACATTCCGCATTAACACTAGGCTGACCCTTGACAGGATGTTCGACGGGCGTTTCATAGGACGTGAATGACGCATAAATTGGCCAGCCCGTTCTCCTGATCATACACCTCTGGACTTCTTTCTGTGGGGTACGTTAAAGGAGAATGTGTACCGTGATGTGCCTACAGCCCCAGAGGATATGAAACAACGTATTGTGACAGCCTGCGGCGACATTACACCAGATGTACTGCGGCGTGTACGACATTCATTACGCCAGAGATTGCATTTGTGTGCAGCAAATGATGGCCACCACATTGAACATCTATTGGCCTGACATGTCGGGACACACTATTCCATTCCGTAATTGAAAACAGAAAGCCGGCCGAAGTGTCCGTGCGGTTAAAGGCGCTGCAGTCTGGAACCGCAGGACCGCTACGGTCGCAGGTTCGAATCCTACCTCGGGCATGGATGTTTGTGATGTCCTTAGGTTAGTTAGGTTTAACTAGTTCTAAGTTCTAGGGGACTAATGACCTCAGCAGTTGAGTCCCATAGTGCTCAGAGCCATTTGAACCATTTTTTTGAAAACGGAAACCACGTGTGTACGTGTACCTCACCCCTCATGGTAATGTACATGTGCGTCAGTGAAAAAGACCAATAAAAAGGTGTTAGCATGTGGACGTAATGTGCTGTTCCAGTCTCTTCTGTGCCTAAGGTCCATCACCGTTCCCTTTGGATCCCTACGTAATGCGGTGCTCTCCGATACACGCGATCGAACAACGGAGGAGTGGTACTCAAGCGTCAACTTTAGGTTACAATATCTCCGGATGTAATTAACATTTTACAATGCAACAAACGGCACTGATTACGTATTTCTTTATATGTTCAGATGTGCTAACAAAACTAACGGGGTTCCATTTAAAAAAACGTAGGTTTGTGTTAAAAAACATACTTCCGTGCATTTTTGTATGGTTTGTATTAATCAATTACACTAGCCCCTCTCCTCACGTTCGGTCTGTGGAATCGATTCGTCAGTATTTGATGTGGTTTACGAAATATATCCAGCGGTAATGTTAGGTGACTCACCCTGTATATTACAAATATCGACTTGTTATTTCTTGCAATTAACTTACAAATTTTGGTAGTAGAACTAGGTAACGCCGTGATATTCAAGTAATTCCGTGATAGTGTTCAAGTTACTCCGTGATAGTATGTTATTTATCATTAAGAGCACGTTGTAAGCTTTGGAAACCAGTTTTTAATGTAATGTAAATGTTCAAATCATATGTAAAAGTATATGTTACCTTTTATTGGCAATTTTGAAATATTCTACTGTACAAAATAGTAATAAAAACAAAAAATATTTTCCAGAAAATATGCACAAGCTAAATTTCAGCTCTTGTTTTATGGCTGCTGAGCTGTTATTAGTCACTATCTGATTGCTCACACCCATCACACATAAAATAGACACTATCTAAAACTTTCTGGCACTTCACATGGTACCATACGTTACAAAACTGGCACTCGATCCATTCGGCTCCATTTTTCTTCTTAGCATCATCTGCATATGAACCATCACATGCACCACATCCATTATCATCATTTTTCTGTGGTCTGGATATAGACCTAGCAGTAGCCTTGTTTACTGTTTTCTTCGATATACCTGATCCTGATGTCGATGGCTTGTTCTTGCTAGGTGAAATTATTTTTGCAGAAGGATCACATTTCACTTCTTTACGATCTTTTTGGCAGACTGGAAGTATTAGAATGTTTTCCACAGTAACTGTCTTGTTGGCAGATAATTCTTGTTTCTGTCCCTGTGTAACAGAGGAAGGGGCAAGAGCATCATCAGAAACAGCATCTCTGTTGTAGGGGAATATTCCAGTCTTTGCAAAGCTATTGCAGATACTGGTGGTCTGGAAGGCGTCTTGGTAAGCTGCAGCAAGGAGTCTATTAAAATCATACCGAAGTGGTTTTTCTCCAGGATGATCAGTCATAAATCTAGCCAATTGTTTCCGCCACGATTCTTTCAGTGGTTTATAAACCTCAATGTCAAGAGGCTGTAGAAGGTGAGCTGTGTGGGCTGGAAATGTGACAATGTGGACATCATTATCACTTGCCAGAGACTGCGACTCTGGGGTCATATGACTTGCATGTGAGTCCATAAACAATATTATTGGTCGATGGGGTGGGATGCACTCCAGGAAATGTTGAAACCATTCCAGAAATAGATCTGCATTTATCCAACCTTTCGGAGAGAGGCGGCTTAATGAAGACATAGATGACTCAGCTAATTTGTCACTCATCCTTACCCCTTTAAATATTACCATTGGTGGGATGCTCCTTCCAGAAGCACTAACACAGCAAAGGAGAGTCGCTGTGGTTCCCCTTTCTCCAAAACTTTGCTTGTAAATGTATTTCTTGCCCACTTGACTGACAACCTTGCCAGACTTCAGAACATAAGACAGCCCCGTTTCATCACAGTTCCATAGTCGTGCTGGCTTGTCCCCTAAATTCAGTTTGTTCATTAACTCTTTTATCTTGTCATAAAAGTCATTAAGATGGGGTTTATTTGCTATTGCAGCACGGTCAAGAGACAGGTTTTTTGGTGTTCTGAGAGTTAAAGTATATCACTGCTTTAACCCATCCCACCAAAACCAGCCAGCCATCTGCTTATCTTTTGAGAAAGGATGCTTGATTGCTGCAGCTTCAGCAGCCCTATACCTAATGCGTCTCACTTGGTTCACTGTAAGTCCAAAGCCCAAAGACTGCATTGTTGTTACATAATTAACTATTTTTAGTTCAAGTTCAGGTGGCATAACGAATGGCTTTCCAGTAATCGAAAGAGTTGCATTTCCTGGATCAGACGAAAATTTTATGTGATAATCCTTAAGTGTACTCCACGAGATCCCAAAACGTTTGCTAGCCTTGTACAGTGTCCAACCTTCATTCTTCACCATCCGCAAAGCTTCTTTAAGCGTTTCAGCTGTGTAGGAATGTGCCGCTTTGTTCCTCTTTGGCGCCATTTCAGCGTCCAACCTAAGAAAAACGAACCCATTGCTAAGGTCATACACCGTCAACGCATGGTCCAACTTACAAGTAAATTTTATACTGAATGATACATATCTTACCTTTTACTGGTGTTAAAATGGAACTTATACACTGGAACACTTGCGTGTACGAAACTGATATGTTCAGTAGCGACTTCACTGCCTGTGCGTGACCCGCTCACACGAAAACACTGAGGGAACACATGTCTAGAACTTCCTTGAACGCCCGAGAGATAGTGCATGAGGCCTTCCTAGAGTCCTGCATGCTTCTGCCATCTGCTGGCAAAATCTTGGAACTTTTGGAGTTGAGGCTACGTCGTGACACAAGAAATACAGTTTATCACGGAGTTACTTGATATTACGGAGTAGCTTACTTTCTAGTTGTTGCAAAGTGCGGGCTGCGGCGTGCCTGCACACTGAGTACATACGAGCACAGCGGTCTCCTGGGCGCCTGTATGAGTAGCGTTGCACTCGCTGTCCTGCCGTAGCGTTGTCACTGCTGGCAGCCAGGACGCCGGAAGCCTCTACCCTTCTTCTCTGTTCATGTTGGCGGGTCGTTTGGCTGTTTCTACCGCTTCTCTAATCTTCCTCCCTAATGTAAATGGCTGTTTCGTCAGTACGCGGGCTTCTCGGAATATTGTTATTTTTTTTTTATCGCGCTCATCCTGGTGTTCTGCTATCGCAGAGATGGTGCCTTGTCCCAGATGGATACATATTTTATGCTCTGCGATTCGAGTGCTGATCGGTCGTCCCGTCTCGGCTACCATACACCAGTCCACATTCGCAAACGATTTTGTAGACTCCGGCATATTTCGTTGAGTCCAGAACATCTTTTACTGCTCCAAAAGATAGGCTTGACGCCGGCTCATCGGAGAATTTTGCCTACACCTTCAGTGACCCCTTGAACATACGGTAATAAGACTACCTTCTGTGGTTTCTTCTGCTCTTCCCTATTGACTTCATCCTTTGTCATGATATTTTTATGTATAATATTCTTGCTACAACCATTGGCTCCAAAAATGGATCTGAGGTTTCGTAGTTCTGCCTTCAGATGTTCGTCATCGGTGATCCCTTGGGTCGTCCCGACTGAAGTGTGAAGGGCGGACTTCTTCTGCGTAGGATGATGTTGGGAGGAGGCGTGGAGGTACCTGCCTGTGCTGGTGGCTTTTCTGTATACTCTTTGGCCAAGTTTACCATCAGGCTTTCGGTAAATTTCCACTTCGAGGAAAGGCAACACCCCATTCTTTTCAATCTCCATAGTAAATTGTATTTTACTATGCTGTTGATTGAGATGTTGGTGGAACTTCTGTAGTTCTTCCTTTACATGTGGCACAATTTTGAAGGGTATCATCAACATATCGGAGCCAGCAATCAGGATGTAATGGAGCAGACTGGAGAGCTATTTCTTCAAATGCCTCCATGAAGATGTCTGCCGCAATAGGTAAGAGAAGGGAACCCATAACTATTCAAACTCCCCCTTTCACCCGAAACAATGGCACATTAGTTTGTAGATTTCAGGTGCCACACGTTCCTGTAAGATGGTCATCGTGTCTGACACAGGTACATTCGTGAATAGAGACTTTACATCGGGTAAGTAGCTAAGACATCTTTCCTTTTAAACGTATCACAAAATGGGTGGAGTTCTTGACATGTGAATCTGTGTGGCTTACCAGACTGCGAAGCTTCGGTGCCGTTTCTTTTGCTAGCTTGTAGGTCGGTGAATTAATACTATCCACTATGGGACTTAAAGGAAAATCCTCTTTGTGGACGTTCCATACCCCATATATTCTTGGTGCCTCTGGAACTTGCAGGATGAGTGTTTTGGCCCTGTCGAAGTTCATTCTAATTCGCTTCAGCTGTGCTTGTGTCGATTTGATTATCTTGGCAGCTAGATCTACATCTATATGTACATGGTTACTCAGCAATTCACACTTAAGTTCCTGGCACAGGGTTCATCGAACCATTTTCATACTACTTCTCTACCATTCCACTCTCGAATGGCGCATGGGAAAAAGAAACACCTAAATCTTTCCGTTCGAGCTCTGATTTCTCTTATTTTATTATGCTGATCATTTCTCCCTACTTACGTGGGTGTAAACAAAATATTTACGCATTCGGAAGAGAAAGTTGGTGATTGAAATTTCGTAAATAGATCTCGCCGCAAAGAAAACCGCCTTTGTTTCCCCCTTAGGTTTCCTATAAATAGGTTCTCTAAGAAGATCCTCCATTCGTTTGTTGTAGCATCTTGCCGGCCGCTGTGGCCCAGCCGTTTTAGGCGCTTCAGTCCGGAACCGCGCTGCTGCTGCGGTCGCAGGTTCGAATCCTGCCTCAGGCGTGGATGTGTGTGATGTCCTAAGGTTAGTTAGGTTGAAGTAGTTCTAAGTCTAGGGGACTGATAACCTCAGATGTTAAGTCCCATAGTGCTTAGAGCCATTTGAACCATTTCTTGTAGTCTGTTGTGTCCAGTACCACGGTGGGATTGGCCTTGTCTGCCTGTGTCACCATTAAGTGAGGGTTCTTCTTCATCTCCGTGACAGCACGGCGTTCCTCCCTGCTGATGTTTCCTTTTGGTGGCTTTGCATGTGTCGGGACTCATACCGTTTCTTTTCGGATCTTTTCCTCTTCTGCATGGGGTAGACGACGTACAGAAGTCTTGACAGATTCTGTGATACACTCTTTCGGAACTCGTTGTGGTGCGATTGCGAAATTCATCCCCTCAGCCAGAATCTGTGTGGCTGCGTCGATTAAGGTGTGGCTGGAGAGGTTGACCACTGTCTGTCGCGTGTCCAGCATCGGTTCTTCTTCTGTAGATTGCGGCTGTAGTCTGGCGAACTTCCTCATCTGACGGTCAGTGATACTGTCGCTCGATCATGTGGCTTGTTGAAAGTTTAACCTGTCGACTTTGTCCCTGTCTTTCATCTCCAGATTTCTTGTCAGGAAGAGGTGGAATGCACACAGATTCCTGTTGCTGTTGTCGAGTCTAATACGAAAGTAATGGATCCTCTCTCTCAGCAAAACCTTACTCCCTTGTAAACAAATATTCTTAGCTTTGTTCGATTTTATATGGTACGTCAGTTGTAAGAATTTTGGTGCCTACGATGGTGTCCCTATATCTCTTCTAGGAGGCGAAATCATTCAGCAGTTTACCTCTTCTTAGCCGCAGCAATTCAAGCTTCCTGATGTTTCTGCTTACTGCCAACAGTGACAGTGCTGCGGGAGGACAGCGCACACAAAGCAACTCACAAGCGCGGGAGAGACAGCGGTAAGTCGTACGTACACAGGGCGCAGGCACGCCGCAACCCGCACCTGACAACAAGGAAACAGCGCTACGTCACCGCTACCGCTCGCTTCTAATTCGCCTGTTTCCACTAATGGTAATAAATAAGGTTAACACCAATCACACATGTTTTTATCCACCAATGACAAGGAATAATTTAAGGACCAATTGAGAATTCCTAAGATCCCTCCTCCTATCGTCAAGTACCCTATCAAATTAAGCAAACAGGTTCCTCAGCTACCATATAAGATCTAAAGTCTCTCTAATTCAGCAGTCAGCTCTCCACAGCCCTAAGGAAGGCCTCTTGCAATAGTGGCCGAAATGTCGGACAATTTTATACAGTATATTGACATGTGGAATAATCGGGACTACTGCCGGATGTTTGTGTCGCTCTGGGACAATATTCCGGCCACGTAACTCGTTGCCTTCTACAGGTGCTACCTGAGACTGCCGTATTGAAGGACATTGTCCATTATTTATGCCCAGAGGGCGCTGGGCATAAATACTGGACAAGATCCTCCAATACGCAGTCTCAGGTAGCACCTGAAGAAGGCAACGAGTTACGTGGCCTGAATATTGTGCCAGAGCGAAGCCGGCCGGAGTGGCCGAGCGGTTCTAGGTGCTACAGTCTGGAACCGCGCGACCGCCACGGTCGCAGGTTCGAATCCTGCCTCGGTCATGGATGTGTGTGATGTCCTTAGGTTAGTTAGGTTTAAGTAGTCCTAAGTTCTAGGGGATTGATGACCTCAGAAGTTACGTCCCATAGTGCTCAGAGCCATTTGAACCATTTTTTGTGCCAGAGCGACACAAACATCCGGCAGTAGTCCCGATTACTCCATATGTCAAGCTCTCGCCGGGACAGCCTGAAGAGTTACAGTTTTATATATTGCCAATGCAGTCCACAGCCTAGAAGAATTTTGTTGACTGTGGAGTGACATGTCTTGGAGTAGTGGTTTCCAAGCAGGGGGTAATTACCCCCTGAGAGGTAAAATGAAAGTTTTTGAATGGTAAAAAGAAAAGAGTTTAGTTTAGTTAAGTTAAGTCATGTTGCGTAGATAATTTTCATGATTATTTTATCGATATGATGTGGAACAAGACAGATTACCAGATATATATACACACATGAATAGTGCTAATATTAACATTACTGAAATTTTTATTTGTGCCCATGCAACTACTTTTAGAGGTACAAATTATTATTTCCTTTTTTTACCAGTTCTGAAACAGAAACTCGCCCATGGAATAGAAGGAGTTGTCCAAAAGAAATTATTTTAAGCTAGATTTAAAACTTGGTCTGCTACTAGCCAGACACTTTATGTTGTTGGGCAAATGATCAAAGATTTTGGTTGCTGAATAATGTACTCCTTTTTGAGCAACTAACAGCTTCAATACGGATAGGAAAGGTCTTTTTTCCCTCTAGTGTTGCACGTATGAACAATACTGTTCTTCGTGAATTGAGATGGATTATTTATAACGAATTTGATTAGCGAATATATGTACTCTGATGGTTCAGTTAAAATACCTAACTCCTTCAATAGGTGCCTACATGACTTACTTGGGTGAACACCACTAATTATTCTCACTGCTCTCTTTTGTGTAATCAATACTTTATCTATAAGTGGTGAGTTATCCCATAAAACTATTCCATTAGGCATTATTGAGTGGAAATATGCAAAGTACGTTAGGAGGCTGATCTGTTTATTACCAAGACTAGCGATTATACGAAGAGCGAAAGAAGGTGAACTTAATTGTCTGAGAAGCTCAGTAATATGCTTCTTCCAGTTCAAGTTGTCATCAACGTGAACACCCAAAATTTTGAGAAATCTACCCTGTTAACTGAGCCCTGTTAACATGCTACAGCAATTGTCAGTATGACCCTATTCGGTGTGCAGAACTGGACATAGTGAGAATTTTCAAAATTAAGGGAGAATCCATTTTCTGAGAACCACTTAATAATTCTTTGAAAGACATCCTTAGCAATATCTTCAGCGGTTTTTTTCTGTAATGGGATTTATTACAACACTCATGTGTTCTGCAAAAAGTACTGCTTGCTGAACGTTTAGAGAGAGGTCATTCACATGAATAAGGAACAGCAGAGGACCCAAAATTGAACCCTGTGCGACTCCCTTTGTGACAAATCCCCACTCACTAGAATTTACCACCCTCCCAACATTATTTGTGTTATTCAGCACAACTTTTTGCTTTCTGTTCGTTAAGTATGATTCAAACCAGCTGTGTGTATAGCCTTCAATTCCATAAAACCTGAGTTTTTCTGAGAGTGTGACATGATGATTGCATTTTGGCCACGAAACGAAATTATCTTTAATATACCATTATTTTCATGATAACGTTATTAGACGATAATCTCGATATGTAAAAGAAAATGTCCTGACTGATTAATCATCACCCAGCCCAAACCGCTAGGATAGAAACTTGAAATCTGGGGAGGGTGACGATCTTAGGCTGTAGGCATCGTTTAAGAAGGGATCGCTTAAAAAGGAATAAGCTAATACTTATTACAGTGACATTTTTAAATACTAGCATTAACACGTGACACAAATTGGAGGAGATTACAGCTTGTGAAACGAATGTATTAACATCTTCGTCCTCACACAGTCCACCCGTCCCACCCATAACTGTACTTTGTTCATTGCGTATCTGACAGCAAAATTGAGACTTATATATCACATATACTTACATAGCAGGTAGTTCCCGCAATGGAGCAGCAATTGTTTCATTATTCACTTCGCAACACGTAAACGAACTAACTGACAGCGTAACGAAACAAACTATTCAATAGCTCTTGCATTGCTGTGGAGCCTATACATTATTATTATTATTATTATTATTATTATTATTATTATTATTATTGGTGGCAGGAGTCATCCAAAAAGCGTTGGCAGCCTGAAGTCTTCCAATTTTTGCCACTTCATAAATAAGGAGTCCATAAATAAAGTGATTTGCAAACTATAGTGGGTACATTTCAGCTCGGTTTATTTTATATGTGGGTGCAGGGTGTGCAAAAAGCAAATGTCGCTGCGGAGAGGTGTGGCGCAGAAAAAAACATGTTTTGTAACAAGTGTGTGTCGTCAATGTCGATAATATGCTTTCTTTTCTTAGAAGGAGTCGTAGTTAGGCCTTGTTGCAGTGCACTGAGAATTGGTTTATCGTTCTGTAACAAGGTTTGTTAGAAGTAAGCAGAACCAATTGTCTCATTGACTTATTTTTTATCTTTCGTCATTTCTAAAATAAAAGTGTCTGAAGAAAATACATCTTCATTTTAAATTGTAGCTAATTGTTGATGTTGATGACAGGGGTGGGGAGGGAATTGGTGTGGGGTGGAGGTCGTAGTTGATATTTGCTGTGTTCGGAGGCTGATCTGTTTATTACCAAGACTAGCGATTATATGAAGAGCGAAAGAAGCTGAACTTAATTGTTTGAGAAGCTCAGTAATATGCTTCTCTCAATTCAAGTTGTCATCAATGTGAACACCCAAAAACTTGGAGAAATCTACCCTGTTAACTGAGCCCTGTACATATGCTACACCAATTGTCAGTATAACTCTGTTCCGTGTACAGAAATGGAATTTTCAAAATCAAGGGAGAGTCAATTTTCTGAGAACCACTTAATAATTCTTTGAAAGACATCCTTAGAAATATCTTCAGCGGTTTTTTTCTGTAATGGGATTTATTACTACACTCATGTCATCTGCAAAAAGTACTGCTTGCTGAACGTTTAGAGAGAGGTCATTCACATGAATAAGGAACAGCAGAGGACCCAAAATTGAACCCTGTGCGACTCCCTTTGTGATAACTCCCCATTCACTAGAATTTGCCACCCTCCAAACATTATTTGTGTTATTCAGCACAACTTTTTGCTTTCTGTTCGTTAAGGTAAAGGTCTCATAGAGGTTAGGAACCACTGCTGTAAACTGATTGAGGTAGATAAAGATCATGGAGGAGGAGGTGATCATGATGACACTGTGTTCTGCATTCGAAACATGAGTTAACTTGGAAGAGTGCCGACTAACTACTTAGTAAAATGAACAGTCAGGATAACATTAATCTCAGTATCTGTCTTAATGCTGGTGTGCTCCAGATGGCATTGCGACGCTGATATTGTAAGTCAGCTAATAGTAGCTACCACAGATGAAAATAGTACCTCAAACAAAGTACAGGACGTTTCAAAACTGTATCTTCTGAACATGAATAAAGATAGAAATTTGGAGTAACTTCTACCTTACGTGTAGGACTAAAAAGTTTTTATTTCTCAAACATCCATGCAACTTAATAAGGGTTCATAGATTACGCACTTGCACGTGAAGATTTTGTCCTTTTTACATTTATGTTTACGATGAAAGTACTGATTTACCTTTTACAAAGGTTCAATGTGCACCCAATCACACGTACAATAAATGTACGGACGATTATCAAAACGGTCTCACACTTTTGTAAGCTTGTGTACAATTAGTAAAGTGAGTGCTGTTGCCGTGCGGCGTCGCATTGTTCCACAAATATCTGCAACAAAATCACGCACAGTGTGACTCCATGATACGTTACAAACTTCCATGGGTGGTGGAGAAGCGGAAATGTACCAGTTTGACGGAAACGACTGAGTCGCAATTTATATGCGAAAATATTTCTGTTTCCTCTGTCCCGGTAGTGTTGTTCCCGAGGTTGTGGGGTAGGTAACTATCAGAAGTGCTGGTATGGATCAGAACAAGAAAAACAATCTTGTAAACATGGGCTCTAAAATGCATATCTTGCAAGCTATGAGCACTTATTTAGCAGAAGAGATGCGATTCACAGTAGCGAAGATGAACTAGTCATCATAGTTCTTAATGTACACATTTTAGAGGTCTTTTTTACTGGGTTTCTTTTCTCCGTTTGGTCCATACTAACACCTCTTAAAGTTGCCTCCCTGCAGTCTTAACAGCAACAGTACTGGTACATATAGTCCACTGTCAGGAGTATTATAACTCCCAGCTCAGTCGTTACCAAACCCTTGATCCCTTACCTCAAATTGACACATTTAACCTTCTTTATGATTCCTAAAATTTCATAACATCATCACGGAATGGCTCCATGTAGTGGTATCAGATGACCTTAGAGGCCAACGGTAAAACTTAAGATCGGTATGTCCGCTTCAGACGATCCACCATTGAGTCAGTGCATAGCTACGAAATGCTTTCACATGCAGGTTCCAATGTGGTTGTGCTCTGTTCTGCTGAAAAGCAATATTTTCGGCATGTTATCGTAACTGTCGGAAAAGCCAAATGAACGAGTGAGCGATCGAGCCAGCTGTACTAGGTAGACCCCTAACAGCAACATCACGTACGGCAGCTTACATATCTCGCCAACGATAACTTTTAGTTTCGATGACTAAGGTATAATAAATCCCAAGTTTTTACCTTCATTCAACTAAGATGTACTGGGTGTAAAGGGTATAATCGCAGATATTTCTGTTGGTGATTGAGGACAGCATACTCAACAACATTACATCAGTATTTACGTGATTTGCAGAGTAATAATACAGCCTAGGTTTTTAAGTTCGTCAGTAACTCCAAGTACACGTGGCAAAAGAAAGCCATTAATGCTTATTTTTCCCTGGGGAGAATATCAGCTGTTGAAATCTGGATGTGTGTATGCAGAACGGTTAGTCTATATTGACAGGCGCAGTTCACTTGTTGGTGCTCTACAGCCGTGCAGGAAACGTCATGTCGTGACGACAGAGACATTTTGTAGTACAAAGGGAGATTAGGGTATGACAACCTGTCAACGACGACGTCGTTAGAGGTGGAACAGAAGTACGGCTTAAGGATGATAAGAGGAGGTGCCCTTAGAAGAAACCATTCTGGCATTTGCAATCAGTGAAGTAGGAAAACCATGGAGAACCTTAACCTGGACGTCGTTAGAGGTGGAACAGAAGTACGGCTTAAGGATGATAAGAGGAGGTGCCCTTAGAAGAAACCATTCTGGCATTTGCAATCAGTGAAGTAGGAAAACCATGGAGAACCTTAACCTGGGCGGTTGGATGGGGATTCGAATAGCGGTTCCCACTCCCTTCCCCCACAAGAGTTCGGTTTCCTACTACTGCACCAGGCTTGGCTGCTGGCGGCAAATCCTGAGGACGAGCGACAAACGGGGCAGCCCCGTTGTCGAGTTGAGAGGACAACACAGAGAGAGCCGCACCGACTGCACGGAGGAATGCCATCAGCAGAGCTCTGGTTGGTGCTATTCCCGGTACTTGCTGAATTCCCGTGGCTGGCGTGCACAGGCTGTGTCTGCATCCTCGTGCTGTGTGCCCTGGGCTTAAGATCCACAAGCGCAATGTTAACTGACGTAGGGAGAAAGGTCATGGAACAAAAAAAAAAAAAAAAAAATTAACCAAAATTTGACCAACATATGGCGCTGTAAGCATTACAGTATGCACACGATTAGACGCGCGGCACACGGCTGGTCTTCAGTTTGCGTTAAAGGCACAAAAAGGTCTGTCTCCATGAACGACCGCGCGCTACTGGTAAAGCTCTTTTACATGAACGGTGACCATGCAGACGCTACGGACGCTCAAGGATATGAAAAAAGGCTTTGCTCCATTGTCTGCTAACGATCTAGAGATAACTATTAGACAGTTGGAAAAAAGGTTCTCTTGGAGTGCATTGAGGTAGCGGGAGGAAAGCAGTTGGTCCGATGTCAGTCGACGGTGTGACTGCAACATTGAGGGATTGAGTAGAGGTGTGTAAACATGCAATGCACGGGAAACTGCCCGAACGTTGGACACGCCTGCGACCACGGTGTATAAAATCGTACGAAACATACTGCATTGCTGTTGTTGTTGTGGTCTTCAGTCCAAAGGGTGGTACGAATTAGCTCTCCATGCTAATCTATCTTGTGTGAACCTCTTCATCTCCGAATAACTGCTGCAACTCACATCCTTCTGAATCTACTTACTGTGTTCATCTCTTGCTCTCCCTCTACGACTTTTACCAACCACACTTCCCTCCAGTAGTAAACTGGTGATTCCTTGATGTCTCAGAACGCGCCCATCAACCGATCACTTCTTTTGGTCAATTTGTGCCACAAATTTCTTCAATTCCCAATTCTACTCAGTACTTCATCATTAGTTACATGACCTACCCTTCTAATCTTTAACATTCTTCTGTAGCACCACATTTCGCAAGCTTCTATCGTCTTTTTGTCTAAACTGTTTATCATACATGTTTCACTTCCATACATGGCTATACTCCAGACAAATACCTTCCGAACAGACTCCCTAACACTTAAATTTATCTTAGATGTCAACAAATTTTTCTCTTACAAAAACCATTTTCTTGCCATTGCCAGTCTAGTTTTACGTCCTCTCTATTATTATGCTGCCCAAAAACAAAACCCATCTATTAGTTTAAGTGTTTCATTTCTAGTCTGATTCTCTTAGCATCACTTGATTTAATTCGACTACATTCCATTATCCTTGTTTTGCTTTTGTTAATGTTCACCTTATATCCTCCATTCAAGACGCTGTTCATTCCGTTCAACTACTCTTCCAAGCCCTTTGCTGTCTCTGACAGAATTACAATGTCATCGGCAAACCTCAAAGCTTTTATTTCTTCACCTTGCCTTCAATTCCTACACCAAATTTTTCTTTGGTTTGCTTTACTGATTGTTCAATGCACGTATTGAATAACATCAGGGATAGGTTACAAAACTGTCTCACTCCCTTCTCAATCACTACTTCCCTTTACTGCCCCTAGACTCGTTTAAATGCATTCTGATTTCTGTACGAGTTGTAAATAGCCTCTCGCTCCCGGTATTTTACCCATGATACCTTCTGAATTTCAAAGAGAGTATTCCAGCCAGCATCGCCAAAGGCTTTATGAATTACACATTCTTCTTGAAACCTGCAGGTATTTCGCCTGTCTCAAACACCTTGCACACGGGATGGAAGAGTTTCGTCATGGCTGGCTCTCCCAAGGTTATCAGTAGTTCTGACAGAATATCGTCTACTCCCGGGGCCTTGTTTCGACTTAGGTCTTTCAGCGCTGTGTCAAATTCTTCGTGCAGTATATCTCACATTTCATTTTCCTTTTTATAATATTGCTTTCATGTCCATCTCCCTGTTAGAGACTCTCTAATACTCCTTTCACCTTTCAGTTTTCCTTCTTTGCTTAGGACTGATTTTCCATCTCAGCTGCTTCTCTTTTCTCCAAAGACCTCTTTTATTTTCCTGTAGGCGGTATCTATCTTTCCCGTTGTACAATATGCTTCTAAATCCTTACATTTGTCCTCTAGTCGTTTATGCATAGCTACTTTGCACTTCCTGTCAATCTCATTTTTTAAACGTTTGTATTCCCTTTCGTCTGCGTCATTCACTGCCTTTTTAAATTTTCTCCTTTCGTCAATTAAATTCAATATCTCTTGTGCTATCCAAGGATTTCTATTAGGCCTTGTCCTTTTACCTGTTTGATCCTCTGCTGCCTTCTCTATTTCATCCCTTAAAGCTACCCAATCGTCTTCTGCCTTATTCCTTTCCTCTGTTCTAGTAAACCGTTGCCTAATGTTACCTCTTAAACTCTCAACAACGTTTGGATCTTCTAACTTATCCACGTCTCATCGTCCTAATTTCCTACCTTTTTCCAATTTCTACGGTTTTCATCTACAGTTAACAATTAATAAACTGTGGTCAAAATCCACGTCTCCCCTGGAAATGCATTACAATTTAAAATCTGGTTTCTAAATCTGTGTCTAACCCTTATATAACCAATCGGAAATCTTCCCGTGTCTCCAGGTCTCTTCTTTGCTATCCATACAAAATCATCCATGTTCAGGAGTTTCTTCTTGCTGACCTGCCAACAAGGCAGATTGACGTTCACTGTGGAATGAATTACTCGCATGTTAGTGGAGAATGAATGGTCATGGAACATATTGTGGACAGATGCAGCCCATTTCCATCTACAAGGTCATGTCAATACGCAGAACTGCAGAAGATAGGCAACGAAAAATCTATGCGCATATCCAGTGGTACCAATTCATTCTGCAAAGGTGACTGCGTGATGCAAGTTGACGGTGTCGCTTATCGTAGAGCCGTATTTCTTGAAGGAGATGAGTCCTGCGGGTCTTATTACCTGTACCGTCACTTGAAAACACTGTAAGAGCCTTTTGTGTACCAACGTCATTCCAGGCTTTCAAAGCGTGTCTGTTTCCATAGGATCATTTTTATGCAAGATGGTGCTCCTCATTTCCCAGGCAGTGAAACGGCTGCAGTAGAGGTATTTCGGAAATGCTAGAATAATCAGCCAGATCACCTGATCTTAAACCATGTGACTTCTGGTTTTGGGGTTATCTGGAAAATGTTGTTTTCAGTGCTCCAGTTACGAACGTAGCTGAAATGAAGGCACGTATTAAGCAATGCACTCTGAACGTGACCTCCCAGCCTCTACGACGTGTTGGAACAAGCTGTTTCTCGATTTCAGCTTGTGACAGAAAACGGTGGCCAGCATTTGAACACATCTTGTGCAAGTCACACGAAAATTAGAAACCGATGTCATTTTATTTTTTACGAAGTTTTTGGACCCAGGACAATTAAAACTTAATGTAATTTTGCTTTGCCCCAGGACAAATAAAAAGCGACTTGGTTTGGTTTTCATGTGGTTTTTGACATCAGGACAGTTGAACACCGATTTTTCCCTTCCGACACTTTTTTTTTTTTGCTTCCTTAGGATAACAGAGGAACGACCATCACTTTATAGATTTATAGAATTTCGTAATGGTCTCTCTTTGAGTTTTTGGCTCAATTTTCTGCTAATGGTATCACAGACTTGCAATTTGTTCATTTTATTTTCAATATGAGAGTCAAAATCAAAAGTCAAAATAAAAAGTTTGACATACTTTTTCTACAACTGAGTTATCGAACATAACTTCTGATCTGACTAGATATTTTCTTCACAATGCAATTATTTTCGTTTTATTAATAGAAATTTTAAAGTTGTATTTATTGCAAAATTAGTTCAGCTAGATTCATACCTGTGTTTATTACAATGTGTATCTTTTTGCAAGGACTTTTCACTCTCTCTATTAGATCAAGTCTATCCACATTCAGACATTCTTCTCAAGGTCGATAAAGATCGTATGGATTTCTCTACTGAATTCTCTGTGTTTTTCTATAATTGTTTTAATTACAAGCATTTTATCTGTAAGTTAAGGATCTGATCTAAATTCATTTCGTTCTGAAAAATTAATAGCTTCTGTGATAATATTCATGTGGTTATTGATTATCTTTTAGTTTGTTGATTGGCTGGTTTAAAGGCGGGAGAAGGGACCAAACTACGAGGTCATCGGTCCCTTATTTCTAATAAAACAAGGCCACAAGCGTGAGAATAAAACGGACGGACAAAAGAGGGCAAGAAAACAACAGAGACGCTAGAAACAGAAGAGAGTAAAACATGAAAGCAGTGGCTGGCCAACCATGAGAATAAAAAGGTAAAGCCAGCCACTCTGTAGCACATTAACACCTCCACCCTAAAAGCACTAGCCTGGAGGACACAGAGGGACAAAGTACATGTGCTAAAACCTACATAGAAGCATAAAACCCATCTCACGGATAAAATGTAAAACTAAAGCTGCTGTGGGGGCATTGTCCCCAAACATGGAAGGCAGGGTGCTGGGAAAGTTAAAAGTCTGCCACAGAGCGGCAAAAAGTGGGCAGTCCAGCAAGAGGTGGACGACTGTCATTTGGGAGCCACAGCGACACTGAGGTGGGTACTCGCGACGGAGTAGTTAACAATGCGTTAGCCACGTATGGCCAATGCGGAGCCGGCAAAGGACAACTGATTCCCTGGGAGAGGCCTGCATGGAAGTCTTCCACACATTCATAGTCTCCTTAATGACACACACTTTGTTGTGCGTGCTGTTATGCCATTCCGTCTCCCAAAGCCGGAAAACCCTGCGCTGTAAGACAGAACGCAGGTCAGCTTCGGAGATGCCTATCTCCGGAACCGGTTTCCGTGTCGTCTATTTGGCCAGCCTGTTGGCAAGTTCTTTGCCGGGGATTCCGACGTGTCCTGGTTTTCACACAAACACCACGGAACGGCGGGACTGTCCCAGGGCATAGATGGACTCCTGAATGGACGCTACCAGAGGGTGGCGTGGGTAGCACTGGTCGATAGCTTGTAGGCTGCTCAATGAGTCAGTACACAGGAGAGCCGGCCGGTGTGGCCGTGCGGTTAAAGGCGCTTCAGTCTGGAACCGCGTGACCGCTACGGTCGCAGGTTCGAATCCTGCTTCGGGCATAGATGTGTGTGATGTCCTTAGGTTAGTTAGGTTTAAGTAGTTCTAAGTTCTAGGGGACTGATGACCACAGCAGTTAAGTCCCATAGTGCTCAGAGCCATTTTAGTACACAGGAGAAATGACTCGCCAGGGCATGAGCGGATGTACTCAAGAGCACAAGATATGGCCGCCAGCTCTGCGGTGAAAACACTGCAGCCATTTGGCAAGGAGTGCTGCTCAATATGTCCTCCATGAACATATGTGAAGCTTACGTGACCATCAGCCATTGAGCCGACGGTGTAAATCGCTTCAGAGCCCCGGAAGATGTTAAGAATTGAGAGGAAGTGACAGCGGAGAGCGGCGGGGTTAACGAAGTCCTTAGGGCCATGCAAAAGGTCCAGATGAAGCTGCGGGCGAGGCGTACACCATGGAGAGGTACGTTAACGGACCACTAAAGGGAAGGACTCCAGTTCGGAGAGAAGGGACCGCATGAGAACCACAATCGTTAGCCCCGATTTGGGCCGCCGATGCGGGAGATGGACTGCCGCGAGCGGGTAAAGGAGACGGTAATTCGGATGCTCAGGGGAACTATGAATGTGTGCTGCGTAACTGGCGAGCAGTTGCGCACGTCTGATCTGCAGTGGAGGGACACCAGCCTCCACCAGAACGCTAGTCACTGGACTCGTCCTAAAAGCTCCTTTCGCTAATCGAACCCCACAGTGGTGCACAGGGTCGAGTAAATGCAATACTGAGGGCGCTGTCGAACCGTAAATAACTCTCCCATAGTCAGTTCCGGGTTGGACAAGGGCTCTGTAAAGCTGCAGCAGCGTAGAGCGATCTGCAACCCAACTGGTGTTGCTCAGGCAACGGAGAGCATTGAGGTGCTGCCAGCACTGCTGCTTAAGCTGGCGAAGAGGAGGGAGTCAAGTCAATCGAGAGTCGAAAACCAGTCCTAGGAATTGGTATGTCTCCATTACAGTGAGTGGATCATCATTAAGGTAAAGTGCGGGTTCTGGATGAACGGTACGACGCCGACAGGAGTGCGTGACACACGACTTTGCGGCTGAAAACTGGAAGCCGTGGGCTAGAGCCCACGACTGCGCCTTGTGGATGGCTCCCTGGAGGCGCCGCTCAGCAACAACAGTACTGGAGCAGCAGTACGAAATGCAGAAGTCGTCTGCATACAGAGAAGGTGAGACGGAGGGCCCGACAGCTGCTGCTAGACCGTTAATGGCCACTAAAAATACGCACTTAGTACATACACATTTATTACAGAGCCCTGCAGGACTCCATTCAACTGGGTATGAATGGAACTATGGGCGTCACCAACTTGGACACGGACAGTACGGATCGACGGGAAGTTTTGGATGAAAATCGAGAGGGGTCCCCAGAGACCCCACTCATACAATGTGGCAAGGATATGATGTTGCCAAGTCGTGTTGTAAGCTTTAAATAAATTTAAAAAGACGGAAATCAGGTGTTGCAGTCTGGAGAAGGCTGTTTCGGATGGCATACTTGATGGACACAAGATTATCAGGGGTAGAGCGACCCTGGCGGAAGCCACCAGCAAGCCACGTGATTCCAGGACCCAACTCAACCTCAGACATACCATTCGTTCCAGCAGCTTACAAAGAACGTTGGTGAGGCTGATGGGCCGATAGATATCCACATCAAGCTGGTTTTTAACGGGTTTGAGCACCGGAATGACGGCGCTTTCCCGCCATTGCGATGGAAAGACGCCATCGCCATCGCCATCGCCATCGCGCCGGTTGAAGATGAAGAGGTCACTTATAGTCAGAAGAGAGATGTTGAATCATCTGGCTGTGGATGCGATCAGGTCCAGGAGCTGTGTCGGAGCAATGTGCAAGGGCGCTGAGAAGCTCCCACTCTGTAAATGGGGCGTTATAGGATTCACTGCAGCGTGTAGTAAATGAGAGGACGTTCCATTCCAGCCGCCTTTTGAGCGTGCGAATGGCTGCGGCGTAATCCTCCGACTTAGAGGATCGAGCAATCGCATTTGCGTCGGAACATAAGTCGCCATTTATGGTAACACCAGGGACAGCTGTTGGGGCCTGGTACCAGAAAAGACGTTTGATCTTTGCCCAGACTTGGGAAGGTGACGTGTGGCACCCAATGGTGCAGACGTATCTCTCTCAACTCTCCTTCTTCCGTTGTTTGATAAGGTAGCGAACAAGGACACGGAGCCGTTTAAAAGCTATGAGGTGCTGCAGGGAATGGTGCCGCTTATGCCGCCGTAGAGCTCGCCGACGCTCCCTAATTGCTTCAGCGACTTCCGGCGACCACCAAGGGACTGCCTTAGGCCTCGGGCAGCCCAAAGAGCGAGGTATCGCGTTTTCTGCAGCAGAAATAATTGTTCTAGTCACCCGCTCAACAATCACGTCGATGCTACCGTGTGAGGGAGATTCAGCGGTGACAGAAGAGGTGAAAGTTCCCCAGTCCGCCTTGTTCAAAGCCCATCTGGGCAGGCCTCTGTGTGCCTGACATTGGGGCAGTGACAGGAAGATGGGGAAGTGGTCACTACCACACAGGTCGTCATAAGCTCTCCAGTGGATAGATGGGGTAAGTCCTGGGCTGCAAATTGATAAATCAAGGCCGAGTTGCTACCATGAAACACACTTAAATGTGTGGCGGCCCCAGTATTTAAGAGGCAGAAGTCGAATTGCGACAGTAAAGTTTCGACATTTCTGCCACGGCCAGTAAGCATGGTACCACCCAACAAGGGGTTATGGGCATTAAAATCTCCCAGAAGTAGGAAAGGCTTAGGGAGTCGATTAATCAGTGCAGCTAATATATTCAGGGGTACTGCACCACCTGGAGGAAGATACACATTGCAGACAGTTATTTCCTGCGTCGTCATTCTCACAGCCACAGCTTCAAGAGGGGTTTGAAGGGGCACATATTCACTACAGACCGAGTTTAGGACATAAACGCCTCCACCAGACACTCGATTATAGTCGCTATGGTTCCTGTAATATCCCTTATAGCCACGGAGGGCATGGGTCCACAATGCTAGGAACCAGATTTTCTGGAGGGCAATGCAGATTGCAGGCGTAAAGCTTAACAGTTGTGGTAGCCCAGTCAGGTGGTGAAAAAAACCGCCGCAATTCGACTGGAGGATGACATCGTCAGACTGGGAAGGCATGGAACATTCAGTGAGGCAGTTTACGCCTCAGAGGCACCTGCTGCCATCGAATTATTGCATGAACAGTATATGTCCATTGTGTCTGAGGGTCTGGCGAGATCTAGGTCCTCAGCAGACGCCAAAATCTCCACCCCATCCTCAGTCGCAGAGCTTGTAGGTAGCAGTGGTGTTGGTGCCACTGCAATTTCCTTGGCTCTTAGGGGTTTTCTTTTTGGATTTCTCCCGCTGCTTCTTGGGTTTCCCTAGTTGGGAGGAATTCACTGGCTCAGTCTCCGGGACTGAGGATGACCGTGAAGCCCTATGACCAGTTGCTTTTGCCTCTTCAGCCACTGGCGGGTGTCATCTTTGCCACTAGAAGAAACCTGGGAAGGGAGTGACCCCTTACTAGCGAGAGAAGCCAAATAAGACTTACGCTTCTCTGTCTTAGAAGTGGGGACGGACATCCCCGATGGTTGTGGGGGGGGGGGGGGGTGTTGCTCCTGAAGTAGGTGGTGCAGGAGCAACAGGGAGGGAAACGCCCCCCACCATCAAGGGGGCAGGTGTAGTCTTCTGGCTCTGAGAGGTGACCTTGGTTGGTGGAGCTGATGGCGCCAGAACTGTTTAGCGGCGGCGTAAGACGATGTCATTCGCACAGGATGCAGGGATTCAAATTTTCTCTTAGTCTCAGTGTAGGTCAGTCGGTCCAGGATCTTATACTCCATGATTTTCCTTTCTTTCTGGAGAATCCTGCAGTCAGACGGGCAAGGTGAATGGTGCTCTCCACAGTTGACATAGATGGTAGGCAGGGCACATGCAGTATCAGCACGTGATCGGCGTCCGCAATCTCGGCATGTGACGCTGGAAATACAGCGGGAAGACATATGGCTGAACTTCCAGCACTTAAAGCACCACATTGGGGAGGGATATAGCGCTTTACATCACACCAGTATACCATCACCTTGACCTTCTTGGGGCATGTAACACCCTCAAAGGCCAAGATGAAGGCACCAGTGGCAACCTGATTATCACTAGGACCCCGGTGGATACGCCAGACGAAATGTACACCTCGTCGCTCTAAATTGGCGCGCAGCTCATCGTCAGACTGCAAAAGAAGATCTCTGTGAAATATGATACCCTGGACCATATTTAAGCTCTTATGGGGCGTGATGGGTACAGAAATCCCCCAGCTTCTCACAAGCGAGTAACTCCCATGACTATGCAGAGGATGCTGTTTTGATCAAGACTGACCCAGAGTTCATTTTGGACAAGCCTCCACCAGCCCGAACTTGTCCTCTAAATGCTCAACAAAAAACTGAAGCTTCATCGTCATGAAAGATTCCCCATCAACTCTCGAACGTACAAGGTACTAGGGCGAATAAGATCCGCTGTCATCTTTAGCCTGAAGTTCCTCCCATGGTGTGTCCAGGGAGGGGAACGATTTGGGGTCATACTTCTATGTGTTGAATTGAGCTCGTGAATTCTTAGAGACTGCTGGTGTTTCACCACGAGCAAGAGACGGTGCACAATGGTTCATCGCGTGTCATCCGGCCTGATGCCACCCACTCTGACCAGGGGCCCTCCCCACCGGTGCCACCCAGCTGCAGCAAAGGCCACCTGGCAGGATGGCCATTGCCAGGAGTCCCAATGCCCCAGCGTGATGGGCATCTACCCTTTGGCATACGTGGGGAGTTAACGGCGCAGGCATCAGCAGAGCGATATCTGTGTGGTCATGGGGCTACAACCAACAGGGTACATGGCGGCCCCATCACAACGGACTGGCTACCATGGTGGATATCAGGTGCAAAGACGTCCATGATCATTGTCGACGCAGAAATCGAAACAGCATAGTGCACGATGGAAAACGCACCCAGGAAGGTGCCCTCGCCCAAGAGATGGAGAATGGGCTGGACTGCAATACGACGACGAGAAACTGGGCTAAAGATCTCAATGCACGATGGACACGATGCACCTTGTAAGGCGTCCTTTCCCAATTGGCTCGTTCTTCGGGATGTTTTGAAGAATGGAGGTCAAACCCTACAGGGGACCATCAAATAAAGGCTGAAACGTGTGAAACTCCTTTTAGTGGCCTCGTACGACAGGCAGGAATACCTCGGGCCTATTCTAACACCCAGACCCGCAAGGGAGGACTATGGTTTGTAGCTGGTGTTTGGAAGACTGATGCCACGACAGTCTATACAGTCATTACGTTTCCCTTTCTTGAAAAGAGGAATTACTTCTGCTGTGTATCAAGGATCTGGGATCCTGCATTTCGTCCTACATTCATTTACTAACTGTAAAAGTCTTTACCTTGTGACAACCATCTTATTTAATTATTTTAATTAGTTCAGTATTTATTCTATCTATTTCAGTAGCTTTTCTACTTTGCATGTCTTTCAAAGCTTCTTGTAGCTCATCCATAGCAATAATATCTACGTTTCCATTGTGCACTCTTTCTCCAGCGTCATCCTCAACTTTCTGTGTACACCATAAGTATGTATTATAGTTTATCCATCGTTAATTGGGTATAATGTTCAATGAGGTGTTTCTTTGTCTTTCTTGTCCAGGGCTTTCATTGCTGTGTGTTCACATTGCTGTCTACCGTGTACGTCGTGTTCTAAGACGCTTATGAACACGATCCACGACTCTCGGTGTGCTTTATACACTATCGCAGTATTCCTTTTTATTTTGTACTTTTCCCAGCTCTCTGATGTTTTTGTCTGTAGAAACTTCAAATAAGCTACTTGCTTTCTTTAATGGCTTCCTTAATTTCCATGTTCCAAATTCAGAGTCTTTTCCCCGTCTGTTTTACTCCTTTTACCAAGTCTTTCTGAGGCTGCTTCGATTACGCAGGTCTTAACATTACTGCATCTGCTTAGTGTATTCATCTCTTGGTCTCCCTCTACGATTTTTACCCTCCACGCTGCCCTCCAGTACTACGTTGGTGAACCCTTGATGCCTAAGAACATTTCCTACCAACCGATCCCTTCTTCTAATCAAGGTGTGCCACAAATTTCTCTTCTCCCCAATTCTATTCAATACCTCCTCATTAGTTATGTGATCTACTATCTAATCATCAGCATTCTTCTGTAGCACCATATTTCGAAAGCTTCTATTCTCTTCTTGTCCAAACTACTTATCGTCCATGTTTCACTTCTATACATGGCTACACTCAATACAAATACTTTCAGAAACGACTTCCTGACACTTAAATCTATACTCGATGTTAACGAATTTCTCTTCTTCAGAAACGCTTTCCTTGCCATTGCCAGTCTACATTTATATCCTCTCTACTTCGTCCATCATCAGTTATTTTGCTCCCCAAGTAGCAAACCGCCTTTACTACTTTAAGTGTCTCGTTTCCTAATCTAATTGCCTCAGAATAACCAGACTTAATTCGACTACATTCCATTATCTTCTTTTTGCTTTTGTTAATGTTCATCTTATACCCTCCTTTCAAGACACTGTCCATTCCGTTCAGCTGCTCTTCCAAGTTCTTTGCTGTCTCTGACAGACTTACAATGTCATCGGCGAACCTCGAAGTTTTTATTTCTTCTCCATGGATTTTAATACCTACTCCGAATTTTTCTTGTGTTTCCTTTACCGCTTGCTCAATATACAGATTGAATAACATCGGGGATGGAGTACAACCCGGTCTCACTCGCTTCCCAACCACTGCTTCCCTCTCATGCCCCTCGACTCAGATAACTGCCATCTGGTTTCTGTACAAATTGTAAATAGCCTTTCGCTCCCTGTATTTTACCCCTGCCACCTTCAGAATTGAAAGAGAGTATTCCAGTCAACATTGTCAAAGGCTTTCTCTAAGTCTACAAATGCTAGAAATGTAGGTTTGCCTTTCCTTAATCTTTCTTCTAAGATAAGTCGTAAGGTCAGCATTGCCTCACGTGTTCAAATATTTATACGGAATCCAAATTGATCTTCCCCGAGGTCGGCGTCTACCAGTTTGTCCATTCGTCCGTAAAGAATTCTCATTAGTATTTTGCAGCCGTGACTTATTAAACTGATAGTTCGGTAAATTTTCACATCTGTCAACACCTGCTTACCTTGCGATTGGAATTGTTATATTCTTCATAAAATCTGAGGATATTTCTCCTGTCTCATACATCTTGCTCACCAGATGGTAGAGTTTTGTCAAGAATAGCTCTCTCAAGACTGTCATTAGTTCTAATGGAATGTTGTCTACTCCCGGGGCCTTGTTTCGACTTAGGTCTTTCAGAGCTCTGTCAAACTCTTCACGCAGCATCATATCTCTCATTTCATCTTCATCTCCATCCTCTTCCATTTCCATAATATTCTTCTCAAGTACATCGGCCTTGTATAGACCCTCTGTATAGTCCTTCCACCTTCCTGCTTTCCCTTCTTTGCTTAGAACTGGGTTTCCATCTGAGCTCTTGATATTCATACAAGTGCTTCTCTTTTCTCCAAAGGTCTCTATAATTTTGCTGTAGGCAGTATCTATCTTACCCCTCGTGAGATAAGCCTCTACATCCTTACATTTGTCCTGTAGCCATCCCTGCTTAGCCATTTTGCACTTCCTGTCGATCTCATTTTTGAGACGTTTGTACCCCTTTTGGCTTGCTTCACTTACTGCATTTTTATATTTTCTCCTTTCATCAATTAAATTCATTATATTTCCTGTTACCCAAAGATTTATACTAGCCCTCATCTTTTTACCTACTTGATCCTCTGCTGTCTTCACTATTTCATCCCTCAAAGCTACCCATTTTTCTTCTACTGTATTTCATTCCCCCATTCCTGTCAATCGTTCCCTTATGCTCTCCCTGAAACTCTCTAAAACCTCTGGTTCTGTCAGTTTACCCAGGTCCCATCTCCTTAAATTCCCACCTTTTTGTAGTTTCTTCATTTTTAATCTACAGTTCATAACCAATAGATTGTGGTCAGAATCCACATCTGCCCCTGGAAATGTCTTACAATTTAAAACCTGGTTCCTAAATCTCTGTCTTACCATTATACAATCTGTCTGAAACCTTCCAGTATTTCCAGGCCTCTTCCATGTATACAACCTTCTTTCACGATTCTTGAAACAAGTGTTAGCTATTATTAAGTTATGCTCTGTGCAAAGTTCTACCAGGCGGCTTCCTCTTTCATTTCTTACCTCCATTCCATATTCACCTACTACGTTTCCTTCTCTTCCTTTTCCTACTATCGAATTCCAGTCACCCATGACTATTAAATTTTCGTCTCCCTTCACTATCTGAATAATTTCTTTTATCTCATTATACACTTCATCAATGTCTTCGTCATCTGCAGAACTAGTTGGCATATAAACTTGTACTGCTATGGTAGGCGTGGGCTTCGTGCCTAATTTGGCCACATTAATGCGTTCACTATGCTGATTGTAGCATCTTATCCGCACTCCTATTTATTAATTCATTATTAAACCTACTCCTGCGTTACCCCTATTTGGTTTTGAATTTATAAACCGGTATTCACCTGACCAGAAGACTTGTTCCTCCTGCCACCGAACTTCACTAATTCCCACTATATCTAACTTTAACAGATCCATTTCCCTTTTTAAATTTTCTAACCTACCTGCCCGATTAAGGGATCTGACATTCCACGCTCCGATCCGTAGAACGCCAGTTTTCTTTCTCCTGATAACGACATCCGCCTGAGCATTTCCCGTCCGGAGATCCGAATGGGAGACTATTTTACCTCCGGAATATTTTACCCAAGAGGACGCCATCATCATTTAATCATACAGTAAAGCTGCATGCCCTCGGGAAAAATTACGGCTGTTTTCAGTCGTTCGCAGTACCAGCACAGCAAGACCGTTTTGGTTAGTGTTACAAGGCCAGATCAGTCTATCATCCAGACTGTTGCCCCTACAACTACTGAAAAGGCTGCTGCCCCTCTTCAGGAACCACACGTTTGTCTGGCCTCTCAACAGATACCCCTCCGTTGTGGTTGCACCTACGGTAAGGCTATCTGTATCGCTGAGGCACGCAAGCCTCCCCACCATCGGTAAGGTCCATGGTTCATGGGGGGGGGGGGGGGGGGGGGGGTTAAAATTATTAAAAGAGGAAAATTGGCGTAGTTCTTAACCATTATTATTAAGAGTATTTTCTCCAAGATCCTACTATTCCTCTTTATTCAAATAATACTTTATGAACCTGGTAGGTAAAATTGAAGATCGCACTGGTCTTCAAGTATCATTTACTTTACTGTGGAAATTTTGAGTGATTGAATTTAAATCAATGAAGGTTCAAGCAAAGACTGAAGCAATGAGATACATCAAAGCTGTGGAAGTCCTTCTCTTACATTGATACACAACAAAATTATCGTTTTCACTAGTACAATTTTCCGATCAAATATTATTAACTTTCAGAATGGATCCAAGCAAAGTGAAACAGATGCTTGAAATGAAACGATAACGTACTCTCTAGTTCACTGTCAGCGCATTAACTCAAAACCGCTTTCACACAGTCTGAAGCAACATGAATCTCGCTCTCCCGCACAATGTTGTTGTTGTTGTGGTCTTCAGTCCTGAGACTGGTTTGATGCAGCTCTCCATGCTACTCTATCCTGTGCAAGCTTCTTCATCTCCCAGTACCTACTGCAACCTACATCCTTCTGAATCTGCTTAGTGTATTCATCTCTTGGTCTCCCCCTACGATTTTTACCCTCCACGCTGCCCTCCAATACTAAATTGGTAATCCCTTGATGCCTCAGAACATGTCCTACCAACCGATCTCTACTTCTGGTCAAGTTGTGCCACAAACTTCTCTTCTCCCTAATCCTATTCAATACTTCCTCATTAGTTATGTGATCTACCCATCTAATCTTCAGCATTCTTCTGTAGCACCACATTTCGAAAGCTTCTATTCTCTTCTTGTCCAAACTATTTATCGTCCATGTTTCACTTCCATACATGGCTACACTACATACGAATACTTTCAGAAATGACTTCCTGACACTTAAATCAATACTGGATGTTAACAAATTTCTCTTCTTCAGAAACGCTTTCCTTGTCATTGCCAGCCTACATTTTATATCCTCTCTACTTCTACCATCATCAGTTATTTTGCTCCCCAAATAGCAAAACTCCTTTACTACTTTAAGTGCCCCATTTCCTAATCTAATTCCCTCAGCATCACCCGACTTAATTCGACTACATTCCATTATCCTTGTTTTGCTTTTGTTGATGTTCATCTTACAATACTAAAGAATAAATAGTCTCTAGCTCGCCTTGTCAGATGCAGTACAAATGAGTGCGTGGTGCTAAGACCGTCCTGCAAATTCTGTATGTCTCTAATAAACTGGATAGAGCGAAGTACCATTATGTCTACCTTTGAGTAGAATACCTGAAATGGTATGACATATCATTTCCGACACCTAATAATGCCTGGATAAATCTTGCATCCACGGCAACGATTTAACAGAGACGACTTTCATTTGCAGAAGTACTAGTTATTACTCGTTGCAATCAATTATACCAACATGATCTCCCACTTCACTGCCAGCAGGCTATTCTCTGCAGTCCAGTGTGTCTGCGATATACCTTTTATTAGAGAGAGGGCGTTCCCAAAACGGGAAACAACAAGGCACCATTGCCACCCTACTCTAAGTTGTCCAGTGGGTCAGCCTGCTGGGCATTTCTCCTTATAGAAAATGTGTTTACAAAACGGAACAACAAGGAGGAAGGCTTGGCCGGCCTCAGGCCTAATGGCTCCACAGTTCTTTTGCAGAACATTATGCACTGTGCAGTAATAATAATTTATAATATCATTAGGATGAGCTCAGATCATCTACATCTACATCCACATCTACATCTACATCTACTTGGTTACTCCGCAATACACAATTAAACATCTGGTAGAGGGTTCATCGAACAACCTTCAAGCTATTTCTCTACCGTTCCTCTCTCGGAGGGCGCGAGGAAAACGAGCACTTAAACCTTTCCGTGAGAGTTCTAATTTCATTGTGGTGGTCACTTCTCCCTATTGAAGTGGACGCCAACAAAATATTTTCGCAATCGGAGGAGAAAGAAGGTGACTGAAATTTCATGAGAAACCACAAGAACGAAGAACGCCTTTGTTAAATGATTGCCACCAGAATTCGCGTATCATATCCGTGGCTATGTCCTCCGCCACTCCCATCTGATGCTGGTCGGACATTGCACAGTAGTGCTTCGGAAGAGGACGGACAAGCATGATATAGTCAGTCTCATTAGTAAACCTGTTGCACTTTCCACGTTTTCTGGCAAAAAATCGCCACCTTTGGTTTGCTTTCTCACGAGATTATCTATGTGACCAATGGGTGAGAGGTCTGGAGAACGTGGTGGTCAAGGAAACAATCGGAAACCCTCTGTACAGACGTATTTGAGGACACTATGGTAAGCATGCGGTCTTGCGTAATCTTGCTGGTAAAAAACTTTACGCCATGGAAACTTAAGATAAGGCACAACTGTCGGACTTAATTCTTCAGAAATGTGAGAGCTGCTTTCCAAATTACCGGCTATTCGAAACAGGGGCGGTTGTATTGTGTAAGCAGTGACAACCCGTATCATTAAGCCAGGTAATGGGCACGTATGACGATGAGAATCCTAAGTGGCAATGTTAGTTCTCCTCAGTACCTCCACCAACGGTTCTATCTGTCATGATGCTGTGCACTTAACTGTTCTGTGGTGTTACCAATGTCCGCACCACAGTCGATGCGTTAGTGATGATGCTGCGTGAAAGGAAACCACAACTATGGTCGTCATACTGGCAGATCGTGATGCTCCATACACCATTGCAATTTTCGTGTAGGTACTTGTCTACCAGCAAATAAGCCAATTTACTTACTCAAGGTACCTGACACCGCAGTATCCTCCTGAAAGACAATGCGAACAATGCGTCTATCCTCCCGGGAGCTGCTCAAAAAGGGTCATTGAAATTCTGCAAGGCGTTGAGCACGACCCTGCAGAACCCATTGATACCAAATTCTCAAGACAGACATAGGATCCCGAATTACACGAGCTACCGATAAGACACGACATTGCACCTGTCGAATTCCGACACGTGTTGGTATCTGTCTAACACGAGGAATAACACGACCTTTTTACAAATGCCTCTGAGAACTATGGGACTTAACATCTGAGGCCATCAGTCCCCTAGAACTTAGAACTACTTAAACCTAACTAACCTAAAGACATCACACACATCCATACTCAACCTTTTTACACGACCTTTTTAGAAATGGCTCTGAGAACTATGGGACTGAACATCTGAGGTCATCAGTCCCCTAGAACTTAGAACTACTTAAACCTAACTAACCTAAGGACATCACACACATCCATGCTCGAGGCAGGACTCGAACCTGCGATCGTAGCGGCAGCGCGGTTCCAGGCTGAAGCGCCTATAACCGCTCAGCCACACCGGCTGGCGACCTTTTTACAGAAAAACAGCACCGAATGTGAAACCCCCTTCGTAATACCACCTATACACAGAACGTAAATGGCGTTTGTTCTATGTCCTTTCTGAGCTTTGCATGTTTCAGCATGCAGTGCACACTTCATGCCACGACGTTTGTAGCATACCGTCTTCATGGCATTGTAATATTAATCGGCAGAAGTGTAGTTTCAAATCGCAACTTTCACGTCTAATGTTGGTTGTTCCCATGTACTTCAGCATTATTCTAAGTTTGTAGATGCAGTTGGTTATTTTTTAGTCCTATGGAAAGACTGTAGTTTGGAATAGCATAGCCGGCCGCTATGGCCGAGCGGCTCTAGGCGCTTTAGTCCGGAACCGCGCTGCTGCTACGGTCGCAGGTTCGAATCCTGCCTCGGACATGAATGTGTGTGATGTCCTTAGGTTAGTTAAGTTGAAGTAGTTCTAAGTCTAGGAGACTGATGACCTCCGATGTTAAGTCCCATAGTGCTTAGAGCCATTTGAAGCATTTGGAATAGTATATACATCCTCCACTGTATCACCCAATCCACCATCGCAGCCACTTGTGGTCTAATTAAAGAGTTCAGGGATGTGGTAGGAACTTCGTGCAGGTCCTTGGCATAGACGGCTGCACCCGTGGCCGTAGCCAGGTGCTCATTAGCAGCACGAGAGCAGCCGTCCGGCGCATCGGACTGCCTGAGTAACCTGCCGCCTGGCGTGACGTAGCGAGAAGCAGCGTTCACGGTCAGCGGCCACCAGTGGCTGACCGATCCACCTCAGCGAGAAAGCTACAGTACTGCACCGTCTGGAGAACTCCCTCACAGCGCTTTCTCATTCCACAGGCTCTGTTCCTCCGGCTACCAATATTTGATGGGTAGTCATAAAGATTTAATTAATACCTAAAAAAAGTTGGGCTTCGATCATGAAACTTGCTGATGGTATCAGACTTCCATATTGGACCTTAACCTCGAAACCGTAATATCGGTCTGAGAAACCTTTCGGGTTTTTTAAATTTGTCATGTGACAACACTGTTGTTTGCCGCTGTTCCCTCCGCAGTACCTTGTGATGGTTAAATTATTTACTTAGCAGAGGCACTGCTGTTCAGTTTGTGGCTTCTCGCCGTCAGATATGTGTTAATTTCATAAAACGTATTGGTATAACCGACCGGTTGTGTCATATTACGTATGAAATACACTCCTGGAAATGGAAAAAAGAACACACTGACACCGGTGTGTCAGACCCACCATACTTGCTCCGGACACTGCGAGAGGGCTGTACAAGCAATGATCACACGCACGGCACAGCGGACACACCAGGAACCGCGGTGTTGGCCGTCGAATGGCGCTAGCTGCGCAGCATTTGTGCACCACCGCCGGCAGTGTCAGCCAGTTTGCCGTGGCATACGGAGCTCCATCGCAGTCTTTAACACTGGTAGCATGCCGCGACAGCGTGGACGTGAACCGTATGTGCAGTTGACGGACTTTGAGCGAGGGCGTATAGTGGGCATGCGGGAGGCCGGGTGGACGTACCGCCGAATTGCTCAACACGTGGGGCGTGAGGTCTCCACAGTACATCGATGTTGTCGCCAGTGGTCGGCGGAAGGTGCACGTGCCCGTCGACCTGGGACCGGACCGCAGCGACGCACGGATGCACGCCAAGAACGTAGGATCCTACGCAGTGCCGTAGGGGACCGCACCGCCACTTCCCAGCAAATTAGGGACACTGTTGCTCCTGGGGTATCGGCGAGGACCATTCGCAACCGTCTCCATGAAGCTGGGCTACGGTCCCGCACACCGTTAGGCCATCTTCCGCTCACGCCCCAACATCGTGCAGCCCGCCTCCAGTGGTGTCGCGACAGGCGTGAATGGAGGGACGAATGGAGACGTGTCGTCTTCAGCGATGAGAGTCGCTTCTGCCTTGGTGCCAATGATGGTCGTATGCGTGTTTGGCGCCGTGCAGGTGAGCGCCACAATCAGGACTGCATACGACCGAGGCACACAGGGCCAACACCCGGCATCATGGTGTGGGGAGCGATCTCCTACACTGGCCGTACACCACTGGTGATCGTCGAGGGGACACTGAATTGTGCACGGTACATCCAAACCGTCATCGAACCCATCGTTCTACCATTCCTAGATCGGCAAGGGAACTTGCTGTTCCAACAGGACAATGCACGTCCGCATGTATTCCGTGCCACCCAACGTGCTCTAGAAGGTGTAAGTCAACTACCCTGGCCAGCAAGATCTCCGGATCTGTCTCCCATTGAGCATGTTTGGGACTGGATGAAGCGTCGTCTCACGCGGTCTGCACGTCCAGCACGAACGCTGGTCCAACTGAGGCGCCAGGTGGAAATGGCATGGCAAGCCGTTCCACAGGACTACATCCAGCATCTCTACGATCGTCTCCATGGGAGAATAGCAGCCTGCATTGCTGCGAAAGGTGGATATACACTGTACTAGTGCCGACATTGTGCATGCTCTGTTGCCTGTGTCTATGTGCCTGTGGTTCTGTCAGTGTGATCATGTGATGTATCTGACCCCAGGAATGTGTCAATAAAGTTTCCCCTTCCTGGGACAATGAATTCACGGTGTTCTTATTTCAATTTCCAGGAGTGTAGTTCGATTTGTTTGACTGGATGTTTAGTTTTACAAGTAATTCATTTTTTCAGTTACACCTTTTGCTTTGTGATACGCTTTTATTTTATGTTTTTGAAGATGCTATGATGAATTATGCTTCTGAGTGTGTTCATAAATCTACAAGAGCCACAATGAGTGAAAAAAAAGACGGTCCAGTGATGCCAATTTCGAGAATAAACATGCAGAGTGCTTGCAGGAGAGCAGTGATAAATCCGAGTTAGGAAATCGTTACGCGGATGCAGATTCGGACTTTATAATTACCGACGCGAGAGAAGATGATTAGAGAGGGAAAATGTGTGGTAATAGGCTGATAGTATGTGAGAGGGTGATGAGGATAATGACGATGATGATGATGGTGATGACAACAGTTGTGACACTATATCGGAAGATCAACAATAAATATGGAAAACAAGACGTCAAGCGAGATATTTTTGTTGGTTATTTACAAATATTGTGCTTCATTGTTACTCAAGACTAATATTGCTACTGTTTATAAAAACCACAGTTAATTCTGAATCAGTAAAGCAAACTGGTGTGTACGAGGCCGAACTATGGGCCTCATGGAAGAAGGATGACCCGGCTGTCACGCAATTTGACTCTTAGTCTGATCACAAGTAGTGGCAATTACTGCATGTGTTGATCACGTAGGCTGACGTGAGGATCAATGAACTACACTAGATGGGATGTATCTGGAACATCTTAGGTGATTAGAAGTTAGAAGACAGAAATACAAATAAATAGCAGCTTTAATTCAGCATCAGCGATGAACGTCGATCTTGACTTTGTAGAATAATATTTACAAGTGCAGTTATAGACTGAACTGCGAATACTGCTTTACAATTCTGACTGATTCACACATATAGATCAATTGGCAATGCTTAAACTATATGAGGCGCCTGTCTAGGTCGTAGCTACTGACTTAGCTGAAGCCAGTGCTAACCAGCGTCTCTGCAAAAGAGATCTCTGGAGCTATAACAAGTGAACCATTCCTATTGAAGTCGGCTGTAGTACTGGCCAGTGCGCTAGCTTGTCTCGTAAGACAGCCGAATGGCGGCGTTCGGTCTGCTAGCGTCGACAGTGTCGATGTGTCCGATGTGTACTGACGGACCGCGGCCGATTTGAAGCCTACAACCTAGCAAGTGTGGTGCCTTGCGGTGACACCACAAAACTCAGTTTGTTGTTCCACACAAAAAGAACAAAAATGTTATCCTAAGCACATAAACAATTTTTTTAATGATACACGTATGCCAACGTATAATCGAAGAAAAATCGAGTCTCTCAGACTGGATGTTACTAACGCGTAACATCGACCGATGTTTCTATTTAAAGCTTAAGTGCGATATATTTTTCCCATCGATGGATGGCTTGGCTGAGACGTTGGTTATATAAGTTTGCATTCTGGCTGTTCAGGAAATGTCCCATCTAGAAAATTAACTCGTCTTCTTCGAAATGGCCGCAAAACAATGGTTACTTCATCCGAGGAAAGAGGAAGAAGTCACTTGGTGTCATCTCATGAGAATACGAGGTGGCAAAATTTGGTAGTGAAAAGAAGCAGCATGTGTAGCTGACCTGCGCAGAATGACCTGAGGTGTTGTGGTGGATCAAAAACATCTCAATCAGCGTCTCGCGATGCTTCTTCTTGACCGCTTCCAGTAACCTCGTCAGGAGTCTTCGGAAACATCCTCCAGTATATTCAGCATTGCTGGAAAACTGGTAAAACAAAATGTTTTCTGTATGTTTTTAAAAGTTGGCGACTAGTGAAAAAGCAGAATACGAATTATCTGTGGTGAATCGACTTGTTGTCTGTATCTGTGGTGTGTATGTGCGTAGAAGATAATATAAGGCTGTGTTGCTTAATCAATATGTGTTTTATAATATTCAGTTAAAGTGAACACAGGTAAGTAAAAACGGGGCAGGTTGTGGGCCTAGTGATCTAAGAAAAGGTAAGAACAGTGAACGCGAATAACGTAAAAATGTAGCGAAATCAACAACTAAGCGTCGTAAGATCAGTTAAGAAACACTGTAATGGAGAAGAGCACTTAAAAATGTTTCAGGAAAATTAAGGATTTTATGAGTTATATTTGCTGAATGATAGCAGTACTTTCGACAGTTGGGGCGTTGAAATTGGAACTGTTTATTACACAAGATCTGTGTGATATTTCGGATGGAACTGAATCAATTGAAGAAACTGAAATTTTGAAATTTCAAATAGGACAAAACGAGAGGCAGAACAGTAAGTGCTCTACAGAGTATAGGATTTGAACTGAATCATCTCTAGTCGGAAAAGATGTTAGACGCTATGCTCACACCAAAGTTACTGTGTGTTCTGCCAGGTGGCTCTGAGCATTGTTCTTCACTGTGGTATTCATCATCTACTGGTGAGAAGACCGTGGAAAATCTAGTTTTAGGGGTCCTACGAGAGAAGGAGTGACTGACTCGTAATCACCGAGAAGACGGTATTGCCCCTGACATTCATTTTAACAAAAATAAATAATCTAATCTGCAACAGATGTTGTGGAAGTGGGCACTTTTCGAGTAATGTAAGAATCTTAAGAAGGGAGGACACTGTTCTACGTATATGAAAATTAACGCAGAGAAGAAGAGCACTACTTTAAAAACAAAACGTAAATTCTAGAATCAATAACGAGTCTTTTCAAGCTACTTCCTCACTGTAAAAGGACAAACCATAAGGAACAATAGCATTATTTTAAGAGCAAATACAACGAAAAAATATCATTTCTTGCCTTAGAAGAGATCAAAGAAGATCTAGACACTGAAAGAAACAAGAAATAAGGCATCTGTCAAGAAAACAAAAAGGAAGACGTCACTGAAGAGAAGAAAAGGGTAGTCATCGCTGACGAGAACAAGAAAGAAGACAGAAAGGTAGTAGAAAGAAAAAGACACTGCATTTATATCGTATGAATGTAACAAAGAAAATACTTCACATAAAGGTAACGAGAAACAAGAAATGTCCATAATTATTGATATCAATGTACACGACATTTCTGTTATGAAGTGAGCAAGTTAACAAATGTGAGAGACCATGTTAGCGTTGCGAAAGTTACCAGACAAGGTAAATCAATGAAGGTAATGGAAACAGGACACTTTCTGAATGGAAACTATATTCTCAAGGCTGATGTGTAAGTTTCTGTACTGAGTAGAAACGTAATATCGGAAAAAGATGCCTCAGTGTTTTTTGTAGGATTCACTCTGTTCAAACTTGTAAATATGAAATATTCAGTTTTGAAGGACCAAAAAGAAGAATGGGATGTATGAAGTAACAATTACAACATGAATCGAATGACTACTGATAGAAGAAGAAAATCAAGAATGACACAAGAAACTGGGTCATCGTGGCCTAAATTGTACTTCAAAGTTCAAGAAAATGTGCAGTAGAGTTCCTAATGCATAAAAATAACGTGAATCTAGTGTGACATCAAAGTTAACAAGAAAGCAATTTTTTACTGTGAGAGAAAGAGAAACAAGATGACTCGAAGTAATACTTACTGATCTGCGTAGAAAGACAGATCTCTCAATATTTAATGGATGCAGACACTACACGACGGCACTTGATCATTTCATTAATTGTTGCGTAACACTTTTGTTAAGATAAAGGTCAAGGACTTCAAGATTCGTAATAAAATATGCGTTGTAATGCGAAAATCAGTTCAAAAAAATGGTTCAAATGGCTCTGGTCATCAGTCCCCTAGAACTTAGAAATACTTAAACCTAACTAACCTAAGGACATCACACACACCCATGCCCGAGGCAGGATTCGAACCTGCGACCGTAGCAGTCACGCGGTTCCGGACTGAGCGCCTAGAACCGCTAGACCACCGCGGCCGGCGAAAATCAGTTCAGTCTGAAAGTGTCAATATGCAAAGGTAGTGAGTACACCAGCTGTGAGTTTAAGAAATGGTGTGAAGGAAAAGGAAATGTGCTGGACTTTAGTATTCCTTGTAGTCCTCAACTCAATGGGAAAAGGGGATACAAAATCTGACATTAATGAAGAGGAAAAATGTTATGAGATTTGATAGAAAGCTGATATATATTAAATCAATAGACCATAACTATCAGCTGAAATGTTACAGTTGCAGAAAGTGATTCGGGAGGATGTCCCAAATCTGTCAACACTTCAAATTTTGGATTAAGATTTTCGTTTCTTAAAAAAGATATATCACTTGAAGAAACTTGAAGAAATTTTTCCTTTCTATGGTTTAAGTAGCCACTGACTGTTTGATTCAGAAAGAGGAAATATTGTTGTGTCAAGAGAAGTATAATTTGAATAAAGGATGAAAAAAGAAACTGTAAAAATCATACTATTGATAAAAAATCAAGTGCCAGTAATCTAGTTAATGAAATTCAAGATCAAGAGAATGAAGGAGAAGAAAATCTAGAAGGAAGAGGATGTAATGAAGCGAGAAGAAACTACAATTGGTGAATCTAAAGAAGGTAAAACAAATGGATCTTTAACATCAAAGAATATGGTCCGTATAAGGCCTGGCTGTTTTCCAAATGTTTTCAAAACGAAGAGAATAAAGATTTCAAGGAATTTTTCTGCCTATCGTAGACGCCTGTTGATTGATGTTGTTGTCTGCCATGATACCAGAGAAAAATAAAAACACCCTTTCTCCTTGTGAAACTGGATGAAGAGATTTTCATGAAGATACCTGAAGGATAAAAAGTGGATGGAAAAAATAGTGTTTTGAAGAAAACTTTGTATGAACTTAGAAAGCTCCATCCAAATGGATTAAAACTGTGATTGATTTGCTAAAAACGGAAGACCAATTCAGCTGAAGTCAGATTCGTGCATATACGAGTATAATGATGTAACTGAAGAAATGTACATCGGTCCACATGCTGTTGCTGGAATCATTATAGGAAGAAAAACCTCGTGAAAACTGAAAACGTGCTGAAGAAAGTTGGGATGGATTTCGAAATGTCTGTGGTAAAAAAATCCAGATATATATACCTACGGATACAAACAATGAAGTCAGAGTATGAAATTTTTGCTTTATTATAATTCCAGTCTCGGTTCACTATGTGTCTTTGTAAAAGTTTTTAATTTCTGTCGGCAGTGACCATCTCCAGATGACCACCTTCAAACCTAGAAACTATAAAAACACAGACGTGCCTAATTTACAAAACACACCTAACTATGCGAATGAAAAGCAGAAAACAACTACAAAACACCTGCAGTACATATTTTTAGCTGAAAAAAAACGTGTTACATTATACATATCACGCTATGCAGCCAAAATCATTAGCCAAATACGCTTCGTCAAACAAATAAAATTAAGGTTTGTAAAGAGCACCATTGGAGTGTACTTAGCTCACATGAATTTTTTTTATATCAGTGTCAGTATGCGAAGAAAGTACTGGTAAAATTCAATATGAGTGACAGCAAGGGTATAAAAACCCACTTTAGTTCTAGATGGAAAGCTCCCACTAGTCAGTGTTCCAAGAAACAAAATGCTATAGCTGCATCATCAGCTGAAGCAGAATGCATTTCGACAGCGGAATGCACCAAAGAAATAAAACACGTCAAAACCCTACTACAAGAACTAGAGAAGACCATTCATAATATAGGCAATCCAAGTGCTATCCAGACGATCAGATGAGGTCAGCTTCGCAAAGCAAACATACATGTGAAATACCACTATACTGAGAAAAGTGCTACGGCACAGAAGAACAGTTGACAGACATACCAAAGTTCTGCAAAGTTCAAAGTTAGAGAAATTTAGAAATGCTGTTGTGAAACAATTATCACAATTTCTATTTGTTAAGACATTTTACCGTGCTCCATGAGCTGCTTTTAAGTGTTAAGTTTTAATTGTTTACTGTGTGATTAACTAAAACTCTAAAACTTATCACTTAAATTTAGTGATCACAGCGGAATAAATCGTGACAAGTATCACCTTGCCCTATGCTGGTTGGTTCTTCGCCGTTTTAGGCGGTGGTGATTCTACATGTTTCACTGCATCCCCCCATGCTGACTAGGCAGCTAAAGATGTCATTTTTATTGTTTCAGCATAGCATTAAAATTTCCGTTGCGGCCTCGGATCGGCGTATTTGATGGTTGTGGGTACACGTGGAACCCAGTGGGCGGTGACCTTTGTCCAATAACATTTCGAGAACTGATCCATAACAGATTTTAATTTCTCCACTATGTGCACGACATAGCCACTGTGTCATATGGCGCTGCATATTCTTGCAGCGTTGTTCCTTTTCAAATACGGAAAACGAATAACTACTTGACACTCCATTTTATCAGTGGGACATGGAATTTTGTTTGGTTTCTCTGGTCGTATGTCTCGATATTGTATTGTGGGAATTTCAGTGTGTGCCAGAACTACAGACATGGAATTGCAAACAAACTAACAATCAATTACGTAACTTTTTTTTTTTTCAAGATGATAATTAAAAGTTACGACTGCTCTTCGTATCCATCTATCTACATGCATTTCTAGTACACGAATCATAATAAGCTGCTTGACGGTGGGTTACTTTTCACTGTAGAAAACGATCTCTTGCCGTCCTCCTTTGGGATGAAGCATGAAAAACACAATCGCTAATGTACCCATATGCGTGTTATTCGTAGTCTTTCAGTTTAGGAAATCGTTATGGGAGCGATACATAGCAGGCGGAAGAGTATCTGCTGACACTGCCCTCAAAAAGTCTCCTAGAAGTTTGTTAAGTACGTTATGCTTTGGGAGACTCAGTTGTCAGCTAATTCAGTCTTCAGCTTAACTTTAGAACATCTTTTTAAATTCATCATCCCATTTATCTTGTGAAATAAATGAGAATAAACTTAATTCTTGTAGTGGATCTCGCTCCCTACTTTTAATTGTACGGTGTTCCGATTTTAGCCCTCTCTGCATCATGTATTTTACGTCTGATAACACTACATGAGGAATTCACGGAAATGTTGAGTTTCAAAACATCTGTGAATCGCTGAACATATTTAGACGGCTCTTAACGTCTGAAAAATTCGTCTTCGTAATTTTTCTTTTCATTGAGGTAGTAAGCCTAATCGACAACTGTTGCTTGTTGAACCAACCCATCTTGCCGTAGCGTATTTGCTGATGGAGTGGATCTGCTTCTGCGGGAGACACGCAGGGATATGCAAATGCTGTTATTTTGTCTCCGTCTTATCTCACAACAGGGTTTGAATAAACCTCGACTTGGACCGTCCCTCTCTGCCGTGGCGACAGGTTGCAGCAGTACCCCAATGTTTGAAGAGGAGAGATCAGTCTGCAAACATCGCTCGTGTCAAAGACGGCACCCAGGTACAAAGTAAGTGTAACGCAGTGACAAATATTTCGCAAACATTTCCAACTTCCGCGTCGTCATTCATGCATGTCATGATTTTTCTTCATCTTTTCTGCTCTAGAAGCTAAGAAATTCGCCGACGAAAAACTGACATTTTTCCCAATTTTAGTCAAAGAGAGTAACATGGGAAACACTGCCCATGTAATATTTAATTAGTCACATATCGAACAAATCTTCATGTTTGACAGTGAGACTTTAACTAAAATTCATGTAGACATTTGGCTGTTGCGTAGTATATTCTGAACGTAAACTATAACCGTAATGAGCAACTAATTAAGAAACCCACACAAATGCAGAGTCTTAACCGACCGCGGGGCACGGCCTTGTTCCTACCGGGGCACATTTACGTATTATTTAAATCTGAAGTACCTTCCATGATTCTTTGTTACTTAATTTTGGTTATACATTCAGAGAGAATATGAGATTTCTCTACTTATAAGTGCCTCAATCGGCAGAAATATTTCATTTAATTGCTTATTAGTTAAGGTTTGTGAAAAACATAATATAAGAAATACAGAAACTTGCGAAAATATTTCATCAGAAGGAAATACTAACTAACTCAGATGAAAAATGAAGTACCCATAACGTTTTTAACATGAAAAAGATTCATTCCGCTCCTCAAACTCTCGACGCTCAATATAGAGTTCTGTGAGTAGCTCAAGAAGCTCTTCATCACAGTCTTGGCAGAGAAAATTTTTCGTATTTACTAGCAAGCTACTTTCGTTTTAAATTCTTCCAGCTGTACTCGCCAGAGTCTAACATTTTCATAATAGATGATCTTTCTTTTTGAATTAACTACTGTACATTATTACCGACATCTTTCCCTTCCTCTGTTGAACTGGCGATATTTTCCTCTCAGGAGTGAATATTACTTCTTTTGCAGGGACGGAATTAGTTGGACCTGCTTGAAGTAGTTGTGTAATAGCCTGTGTATAATGGCCCAGGATAGATCCACTTTCATTTACAAGGTGTATAACGTTGCTTCCGCCGTCTGCCGCAAGTTGGCGATAACGGTAAGTAGCGGTCGAAAGAAAGAGATCGGAGACGTCAGGCAGCTAGCTTGGACCTCGGGCAGCATAATCTCATTGAAACATTAGTAGATTTGTGTCTACGTCATAAAGTTGTTCTTGATTGAGAATGTCAGTTTACGAGCCTAATTCTCGTCATTTCCGGGAGGTGTTGCTGTTTTGTTTCAGTATGAATAAAACAGCGACTGAGTCTCATCGAATGATCTCAAATACGTATTGTAAGGACGCTATTAGTGAAAGTGGGAGTGACATAGCAAGCCATTTCAAAACGTCTCAAGGCGCTATGGGCATGATTCGGAAAGAAGAAAGTTGGGTCCCGTGTGAGCTGAAACCAAGAGACGTTGAACAGCGCTTGTGTGTTTGTGAACCGATGCTTCAGAGGCAAAAATGGAAGGGATTTCTGCATCGCATTGCGACCGGGGACAAAAAATGGGTTCATTACGATAACACTAAACGCAGCAAATCATGGGGATATCTCGGCCATGCTTCCACGTCGACGTCCAAACCGAATATTCACCGCTCCAAGATCATGCTCTGTATTTGGTGGGACCAGTTCGGCGTCATGTACTATGAGGTGTTAAAACGAAGTGAAACAATCACAAGTGCTCGTTACCGAACGAAATGAAAGCGTTTGAGCAGAGCATTAAAAGACAAACGGCCGCAATAGAGCTAGAGTCACGATAAAGTGATTTTGCAGAACGACAACGCTCGACCCCACGTTGCAAAAGAGGTCAAACGTACTTGGAAACGCTAAAATCGGAAGTCCAGCCGTGTTCTCCAGACATTACTCCCTCTGACTATCACCTGTTTTGATTAATGGCTCATGGCCTGGCTGACCAACACTTCAGATCTTATGAAGAAGTCACAAATTGAATCTATTCGTGGATCGCTTCAAAAGATGAACATTTTTTCGACGCGGGATTCGTACACTGCCCGAATGATGGGAGAAAGTAGTGACCAGCTATGGAAAATACTTTGAATGATACGTGTGTAACCAAATTGTTTCATTAAAGCCTCAAATGTTGGGGGAAAAACGGCGGAAGCAAAGTTATACACCTTGTATGAACATTGTTACTGTATTTATGAGCGTATGGAATTGGTGGCCGGGAGACCCCTCGCGGGGCGGTTCGGCCGCCGCTCCACAAGTTCTTTAACGCCACTAAGGCGACCTGCGAGTGAATGCGGATGAAATGATGATGAAGGACACACAACACCCAGTCATCTCGAGGCAGAGAAAATCCCTGACCCCGCCGGGAATCGAACCCAGGACCCCGCGCGCGGGAAGCGAGAACGCTACCGCAAGACCACGAGCCGCGGACATTATTACTGTGATCTGTGACAACAAGAGTTGTAAAACTACCGTAGGCTACCGCAGACTATCGTAAATAAAGGTAAACTACTGTCGTTTTCCTAATAGCTTCCATCAGTTATTGTCGTACCCGCTGTACCTGTATGTTAAGTGTGTTGCGTATCAGTTGGGCGTTACCTCATAACTGTCGCTTTCTTTGCATATAAAATCGGTGTCTTAGTAGATTTCACTTAAAACCGGAAGTGGTGAACCGTCTAGAAATTAAGTGAGGATAGATAAAGGGCTAGGTAACCTGAGGAACATTTTTGTTCTACATTATTATCCTCCAGTCTGTCACTTAATAATCAAACATACTTACAACGATACTGAAGCAGTCAATGTTTAATTCAGGTTTTATTCGAAAACTGTTGATTTGTGATGTGGGACAGAGAGTTGTTGTAGCAAAAATAAAAAAAACAATATATATTTACCATATAGCGCTAGGAAACGCAATTTACTCAACGAAAAGGTAAAATAAAAATAGTCACAAAACAAAACAAAACAAAAAATCAAATATCACTTTAATACTTTTTCAAACTTATATCAAACATGTTTCTATTATTCATACACAACTTTTGCATTTATTAATAACAACAGGAAACTCTTGCGTTTGATTGTAATGAAGAACGTTCTATTGAGTACATTTTTCTATGTTAGTGCATGAAAACTGCACTTGAATCAAAAGTAATTGCTTTGGGTACATAAAAGGGCAGAAGTTACATGATCACGTAGTTTTTATTACTTTTAAAGTGCAGTTTGTATTCTGTATGGGTGTAAAATACACAACAGACTAACACCGAATGATGTGCGGTGCTACTTATTTGGGGAAAAAATAGATAGAGAACTCGTCGGCTCCCAGTTTCTCTCTTACACAGTCATTTAAGTTTCTTTCCCTAGAAAAGCTACCAATACTATTGGTAGTCCTACCATTTACCATGTCATTTACGCCAGTGTACCGAAGCTATCTAACCGTATTTCTGGTAGGGTGCAACACTAGTGGCAATGGAAAGCAAGAAATCGTCCTCAATTAACACGTGGCTATCAGCGTGATAAATACCACATTTCAAGAAGTGTCTTATTCTATTGGTAGTTGTGGTGCTCCTTTGATGAGCTGTTCCAAGCCCATTTGAGTACATGAGACACTGATTTTAACCTAGCGAATAACAGTCGGTATGTGTCATGAAAAGGTAGCGATTCGGTGCCTGAATTATGTGGCTTCAGAGCGCAAGAAAGCTACTAAAATGCATACAGCAACCTCTGCATTACAGGGCGGCATACAAACTTGAATGAAACGAATTTCTGTACTGTAAACAATACTGGATTTTCTTCATTTTGTTTGTACATTTCTCGAAATATTGTAAGCTGTTTGAATATAGATATGAGATAAAGTATGATATTGTCGAAGTGCATCATTAGTGACCTGGGAGGGGCGCAATTCACTGAAATCTCCTTTTTTGTGAGGATACACGTTGTGGCGCAAACGAACGTAACCCCCTTGAGTACAAAGGAAATTACAGAAACAAATGGCTTGAAAAAACTTACCATTTACTTACAGTGAAAAATATAGTGAAAGTGACCTCCCTGCAACACCAATACACAGCTGTGCAAATCTAAGCATATGCAGATACATCCGGCATAAAGTTCGGATATCGATGGCGACTAATTCACAGCTGATGTCTTTCATTTCCTGTATTGTGTGTGGTTTTGTTTCATAGATCTTGCTCTTGATGTGTCTTCACAGGAAAAAAACCATAAGTTGTTAGATTCGGCGAGCATGGTGGCCATAAATGTTTGTTGACAGTTCGTTCCTCAGTGTAATCATCATGAACTCGATCCAGAGATACCTTGGACGAGCAGCATGTTACCGCATCTTGATTGAAGAAGCAGTATTGTTTTCCATATTCACTTAACTGAGCACAAAATGTATAAAAAATTTCCACACATGTAACAGTGTTTAGGGTAGCCTAAGAAAATACGTCGGTCCAATAATGTGCGTTCATGATACACCCTACCAAACGCCGATTTCTTCGTCATTGAGTGGTTGCTGATACACAATGTTAGCATTTTCCGTTGCCCAGTACCTCGTGTCCTGTGAATTCAAATGGCTTGAAAGGCGAAACCATGCTTAATCGCTCATAATGTAATGGAAAGGGTCTAACAAACCATCGTTTTATTTAAAAGCAACGTGCAATAATCTATGCGTTTCTGACCGTAATTCTCCCGTAATTGCTACACAACCGTCACATGATATGGCTTCAAATTAAGACTTTTCAATATCCTCTGGCAACTCGTCTTACTTACATGCACCTGTTGGGGAAAGTCACGAGTAAGGCCCCTGAACAATTCTTCGGCAAATATCTGCAATCACTTCTGGCCTGCAAACCGAAGGAATTCTTTGGTGTTTCACATTTTGCACAGATTAATAGGTGCGCCAATTTTTATTTACAGATTGTGTATTGTTTTCTTTACTCGTACTCCTCTGTCGAGATACTTGACTCTGAAAAATTTGTGAGTTTCCTTAATCGAAGGTGTTTTCACATATGATTCCACAATTTCAATTCTTTCTTCTATCGGGAGGCCTTTTAGCAGACCGCAAAGAGAAACTTCTAACTTCACTGATGAAATAAATTCAAATAGTGACAGAAGAAAACGCTGGCCGCGGTGGTCTAGCGGTTCTAGGCGCTCAGTCCGGACCCGCGTGACTGCTACGGTCGCAGGTTCGAATCCTGCCTCGGGCATGGATGTGTGTGATGTACTTAGGTTAGTTAGGTTTAAGTAGTTCTAAGTTCTAGGGGACTGATGACCATAATGTTAAGTCCCATAGTGCTCAGAGCCATTTGAACCATTTGACAGAAGAAACTAACAATCGATTAGTACATAAAACTGTCCATTGTTGTAGCGCATTACTCTACTTTATAAATTAAAATACTGCACTCGCATTCAAAGAGGTCATTTGTAAAAGCGACACCCTGTGTTATTCTATTATTCTTTTGAAGGGACGAAATGTCGCAGGCTCCCATGAAGCACACACTTATTACAAGAGATGAAAGAAATGACACGTAATAAACAAAAATCCCAGGACTGACATCTGAGTCATTATTATGGCTTTTAGCACTTCACCACCGAACCACCTGGGACTCAACAGAAACAAAATGGCTCTGAGCACTATGGGACTTAACTTCTGAGGTCACCAGTCCCCTAGAACTTAGAACTACTTAAACGTAAGGACATCACACACATCCACGCCCGAGGCAGGATTCGAACCTGCGACCGTAGCGGTCGCGCGGTTCCAGACTGTAGCGCCTAGAACCGCTCGGCCACCCCGGCCGGCAACAGAAACAAACACCCATACTGTTGCGGTAGCTAAATACCGCAAATCCGCGCAGGTCACATTGTAGATGGGAATTCAGCATTTTTTACTTTCTGAGAAGACGATATTATGTACGGAACTCGAAGTTCGACACGGTTTAATTTTTCGATATAAGTATATACACACATCAAAAAAAGTTTTGCATCATCCCGGTTCCCAGAACTCTTGAAGACAGACGTTGACTATGGGCACCGTATCACAGACACAGTCCCTTTCACTGTTCAGAGACGTCACTAAACCCGCCCAAAGATATAAACAACCATACATGAGCAGCGCATATCAGACGGAAGGGGTCGGACAGCCGATCAGTTCCAGTCATTCCACCAGCAAGGAGGTATACGGCTCGTGTTGTCTGTAGCTCAACCATGCCTAGATGGTCAATACCGGTGTTCGATCGCGTCCGCATTGTGCTTTGTGCCAGGAAGGGTTATCAACAAGGGAAGTGTCCAGGCTCCTTGGAGTGAACTGAGGAACTCTCGATGACATGCCTCGCTCAGGCCGCCCAAGGGCTACTACTGCAGTGGACGACTGCTACCTACGAATTAGGGCACGGAAGAACACCGACAGCAAGGCCACCATCTTGAATAATAGTTTTCGTGCAACCACAGGCTGTCGTGTTACGACTCAAACTGTGCGCAATAGGCTGCATGATGCGCAACTTCATTCCCGACGTCCATAGCGAGGTCCATCTTTGAAATCACGACACCATGCAGCGTGGTACAGATGGGCCCGCCAATATGCCGTATGGACCGCTCAGGATTGGAATCAAGTTCTTTTCACAGATGAGTGTCGCATATGCCTTCAACAAGACAATCTTCGGAGACGTGTTTGGAGGCAACCCGGTCAGGCTGAGCGCCTTAGACACACTGCGCAGTGAGTGCAGCAGGGTGGAGTTTCTCTGTTTTGGGGTGGCATTATGTGGGGCCAATGTACGCCGATGGTGGTCATGGAAGGCGCCGTAACGGCTGTACCATACGTGAATGCCAACCTCCGAACGATAGTGCACCCATATTGGCAGCATATTGGCGAGGAATTCGTCTTCATGGACGACAATTCGCGCCCCCATTGTGCACATCTTCTGAACGACTTCCTTAAGGATAACGACATCGCTCGACTAGAGTGGCCAGCGTGTTCTCCAGACATGAACCCTATGTAACAGGCCTTGGATTGATGGAAAAGGGCTGTTTGTGGACGACGTGGCCCACCAACCACTCTGATGGATCAACGCCAAATCGCCGTTGAGGAGTGGGAGAACCTGGACCAACAGTGTCTTGATGAATTCATGGATAGTATGCCACGACGAATACAGGCATGCATCAATGCAACAGGACGTGCTACTGGGTATTAGAGGTACTGGTGTGTACAGCAATCTGGACCACCTCCTCTGAAGGTCTCGCTGTATGGTGGTACAACTTGCAGTGTGTGGTTTTCATGAGCAATAAAAAGGGCGCAAATGATGTTTATGTTGATCTCTACTCCAGTTTTCTGTACTGGTTCCGGAACTCTCGGAACCGAGGTTATGCAAAACTTTTTTTGATGTGTTAATAATAATAGTATTCCTCAACTCCATGCAATAACTTAACACTTTCACGTCAGCGTGCACCACCGCTAGCTGTCTCTCAACTTTTCCAGTCATGCTACCAGCAGTACACTAATTATGATGTATTACCTATCAACCAAATTTGAAATGCTGGTATATTAATAAATGGTGTATTATGATGTATCATGCAGCGTAACTTGCTGTGACAGTGCGAGAGAGAGACAAAGATATTGTTTATTACTCTGTGGCGGTCAGCGCTCACATAATTATTCTTAGGATATAGAGTTTTTTGTTCTTGTTAAGAGTAATTTTAGGAGAGGAGAGCCATTCTTGTGATGTAAAAAATCGACGCCATTGAGAGCTTTTGATTCACATTGTAAAATATAAGTGCATATGGAAGGAAATCAGTTAATAGAACAATAAAATATTGTTCATTTCAAGAAGGTACGTCTTATTATACACCCAGCGATATACTGCTATTGTGATTTACTAATAAACAACAGCTGAGAACAGTTCCGACGGGAGCGTTCAGTTCTAGTGAAACAGTTCGATGTTTTCTTCGGAAAAGAAGTCACTTCATGGATCATTCAAATCCACAATAGTAACTGGACATTTCTCAGAACTGAAAGCAATTTGATTGCTATGCATCAGAGCCCCGAAGAATATTTCTCCGTACTTTGGTTACCACTTTCAGCTCAACACGGTATCTGCAGCATCTGGAGCAGATTTCTACAACAGCGGAAGAGTGTAATCGCTATCAGTTTCACACACCGCCCTGTGTACGCTGTATGTATTTACCCACAACAGTGAACATACAGTTGCTCACACTCATAGAAAGACAATACTAGGTGGTGTGGGGAAAGATTTCAGTATAAAGGCCCTGTAGAGCTAAACAGTAATTAGCCTAATAATAAAAGGAGTCTTTATAAATGTCTACCGTTAGACAGGACACGATCCTGATACAACACTCATAGTGAACATGAAATATAACCATGTTAGTAATTTAGTAATTAATGTTTCATTGTGCGTATATATGTCTAGTTTTATAGAGTAACTACATTATGGTCCTTTGTATGTTTCATGCTAACTGAACGTGCGGGAGTATCTTGTGAAGAGAACGAGTACGCCGTCCCAGCAGCCGAGCAGAAACTTCAAAAAGGCCAGAACATTTGAGTTACTAGCTTTCTGGAGCATTTATGCATTTAGTGACCTTTCATCTATTAATTTTCTAAGTATAAATAGTGTTGCTATATTACTTTTACTAGAATTCCAGTATTTCAGTAGATATAGTAAGACAATATTTTATGTGTTATCTATGTACTGTGTTTGTGTCACATTGTAAAGTGTACATTAACAGCATTAGGACATTAACGTTTTTTGCGTGTGTAAAAGTTCAATAGTCACTTTTGTAGGACTTATTTAGAGGAGAAACTGTCAATTGCTCATTTACATGGTGATAACTAGATCTATGTTCAAAGCCAGTAAGCAAGCACGCATCACAATGCCACAAAATGAATTGAATACTGTGAATGCATCGTCAACTAGTGCCACAGAATTTAATACCGCCGTAGTTAGCGATATGTCGATTACGGCTGAGCAACCAGCAGTAATTAATGCGCTCACGCCGTCGACACAAACGGTTGCTAGTTCCGACATTCATATGTCTAAAGAAGTCCAGAGAAATATGCAGCAACCAACAAACAACATGAATTTCATCTGTGACACAGACGCGTGCGAAAACGAAATGACTGTACCGAAAATTGTGTCGGTACAATCCTCATTAAGCCCAGTACAATCGCCAATTGCTGAGAATACCGATTTGTTATCCCAGCTGATGTCAAGTTTGACTGTCATAACACAACGGATTAAGGCATTGGAAACTACGCAATCCACTTTTGCAAATGACATGAATCGTAGATTCCAAGTATTGGAGAGTGCGCAATATAATTTGGCTCAGGAGCAATCTAATAAACTAAAAGAAATAAATGATAAGATTACTGAAAAATTCCAGAGTTTGGAAACAAAGCAGAGTCACTTGATTACCAGTCAGGCACAACTCATAGTTACACAAGAACAACAGTATCAGGAATTAACAAACAAATACAAAGACATCTTATGTCGTCAAGATACACTAAATCATCAAGTGCAGGAAGTTATTCATGTACAGAACACTATTGCGCAAGACGTGAATACAATTAAGCACGATAACGAGCAAGCTGTCATTGAGCTTACTCGGAGGATAGACACTCTCAGTCTCGAAGGCGAGAAACACATAGAGAAACTTTTCAATGAACATAAGATCGCATTCTCTAAGGACATTGAAGATTAGGCGAAAGAGCAAACCGAGACAGTGCGAAATTATGTTGACAAAACCTTGAAAGAAACGGTTTCCAACGTGCAAGTTAACAACGAAGCTGCACAAGAACAACTTAAAGCAGAAGTTAAAGAGATTAAGGAGAATATAGGAGATGAATTTCCTGCTTGGAAAGCAAAGATAGAAAATACATTAAAAGCATGCCATCAAGGTCTAGTTAATACTAGAGGGGCACATACTACTTGCAGTTTATCAAAGGAAGACATTATTCCTGATGAAACCAGTGAAACCGAATCCATGCAACAATATCCATGTATTGGTGCATATTTACGTAATCAACCAGAAACAAATTATCGAGATTATCATTCGCCGCGAAGTAGCCACCAGAATACACCTGTGACTATGAATGAAGAAAAAAAGCTTAAATATCGTCAATTCCAGATATTTATTCCGGAAAGGATGTCGATCAATTCCGTGGTATTTATCAAGCAATTTAAAGGGATATTGCCGCGAATGTGGACTGAGCAACAAAAAATTATGTACGTTGCAGGATTCATACATGGAGATGGATCGATGTGGGCGTCAGAAGCATCCGATTGGTGTCAAGATTATGACCAATTTGAACGCGCTTTCTTGCACAAATACTGGAATAAGGGAGTACAAGAAAGACTACGTAAGAAAGTTTTTGACCCACAACCTTTTTCTTTCAAAAATGGATCTTTAAGAAAGTATTTCGAGAAGTATATAAATAAAAGCAAATACTGGAATGAACCAATCCCGACGCAGGTTATCATTCGAATATTAAAGGGCAAACTTCCACTTGAAGTTAAGGAAAAACTTCTACATGTGCCTCAACAACATGTGGAAGATTTTCTAGCCACATTGGATTCAATAGACATTCTGTTCGAAGAATCACGTGTGCGCTATAACCAGCCAAGTTACCAACCTAACAAATACAATAGTAACAACAAACAGTATGGCAACAAACCTTTTGCACACAATTCACCAAACCCACAGGTGAATTATTTCCAGAAAAATGTGAAATTTGATAACGAAAATCCCGACAAGTGTAATCATGACCAACAATGTGAACAAACATATAAACGGAAATGGAGGAAGAATAATAAGAAGAGGGAAGGATACTATCAAGAAGGGAATTATCAGCAAAAACGCCGATATCAGCAACCAACCCAAGAATATCACAACCAACCACAAACTTCAGGTTGGGTACCAAATGATAATGCAAATGAATGGAGAAATCAACCACCAATAATAACCAACGTAACGGAGCAGACATCTACTAATAATGGACAATCGTCAAACTAAACTCGACTGTCAGAAGCCCCGACGGTGCAGTCGAGGAAGTTTTCAGGGGCGAAAATTCAAGCGTCAATTTCTTTCGGTACAATGATGGCAAATTATTAATAGAAGAACTTCAGCAGGATATGATGCCTTGTCAAGAGGAACATATCACTGAACCTGTTGCGAAAATTCAGGCGGCAATTGAAGGCATTACTGTGCAAGTTACTTTAGATACAGGAGCAGCAGTAAATGTCGTTTCTGAGAAGTTATTTCAAAGAATACTTCAGAAAGCAAATCCACCGATTTTTCCTGTTCAATGTTGTAGAATTGTAGGTCCTACTGGTCATAAGTCTTCTCAGGTTAAAGTGCAGACTCAACTCCAATTAGATATAGGAAATGTAGCTATAAATTGCACGTTCCTTGTAATAGAAAAATTGGTTGAGGACTGTATCCTGGGTATAGATGAATTTAGAGAGAGAAATTGGCATATCGATTTTTCTCTAGGCCGTGGCAGTTTTACAATAATGGATCAGAAACATCAAGTGAACCTTCTCAGGGAATATAGTACCCATGGAAAGTATTGTCAGGGACGAAAGCTGCAAATGAAGTGGATACATAGCAAACCTGTACGGTATTACCAAATTAATTACTTGCAACCAGTTTTAAACCCTGAAGATATGGTATATGAAAAGGTACAAGAACCTGAATATTTGCAACAACACCAAAGAAAGCAATTATATGATCTTCTACAGGAATATCATGAAGTCTTTCAAGAAAGACCTGATGTAATCAAGGGATACACATGCCATTTAGATGTGATACTACACCAAGTTTTCTGCCGTATTTTTTATACAGTACCGTGGCACCAACGAAAGGCAGTTGATGCGGAAATCCACCAGATGCTTGAATGGGATCTGATCGAACCTTCGACGAGTCCATACTGTAGTCCGCTTCATGTTGTCTCGAAAAAGGGAGGAAAAGTTCGTTCTCGTGCTAGACGCACGGCAGATAAATAATATTATCGTGCCCATGCAAACTCACCCGGATAATATCGATGAGCTAATTCAAAAGTTCGAGGGGATGAAATACTTAACAAATATTGATTTGAGAAGTTCATTTTGGCGGGTGGCTCTAGATGAACCATCAAAAAAGTACACCGCATTTGTACATGCAGGTAGAAGCTATCAATTTAAGGTTTTACCTTTCGGGCTAAACGTGAGCTCAGGAGTTTTTATAAATGCTCTAGATTATGCATTGGGACCTGCACTTCGAAGCAATTTAACTTTATTTGTGGACGACACGCTCATAGCTACGACCACATGGGAGGAGCACGTTGATTTATTGAGAAGAGTGTTAGAACGTTTCAAGGAAGCAGGCATAACCGCAAATCTGCAAAAGTCCCATTTTGCTCGAGATAAAATCAAATTTTTGGGTCATCTTATAAATGGAGAAGGCATCTTACCGGACTCCGAGAAACTAAAGGCAATCAAAAACTTTGCAGTTCCAACAACAAAAAGACAGTTAAAGGGCTTCCTCGGAGTTGTCTCTTTTTTCAGGCGTTTCATTCACGACCACTTTATTAATGCAGAACCGTTGTACAGCTTGTTGCGCAAACATACTCCGTGGGTGTGGACGCAACAATGTCAGAATGCATTTGAAGCAATAAAACATGCCTTAGTCAATTCACAAATATTATATCATCCAGAAATGAGCCAAGAATTCGGTTTAATGGCAGATGCTTCGGAAATTGGAATAGGTTCATGCCTCTTCCAAGTAAAGATGATAGACAGGAAATCAACTTTCTGTCCAATAGCCTTTGCTAGCCGACTCTTAACTGCTTGTGAAAGAACATATACGACTACCGAAAGGGAAGCATTGGCCGTAGTCTGGTCATTTAAGAAATTTTACTATTACTTATATGGAGCGAAGACAACAGTATACTGTGACCACAAAGCGTTAAGTTTCTTGCAAACGTGTAAATTATTACATCCAAGATTAGGAAGATGGACGCTCTCACTCCAAGAGTTTCAATTTGAAATTAAATACCTAAGCGGACAGGATAATTTCATCGCTGATGCACTGTCTAGAATGCCAGATGGAGATTTGTCAACTATCAACATCACAGAAAATCCGTCCGAATTTAATGTTCTTATAATGACTGATAGAATATATAGGAAACATTTTCTTGACATGTGTAAGAACATGGAAAAACTTCAGAATGAAGATCCTCGTTGGCATTCAATAAAGGAAACTTTAGCAAAGCCTGGAAACGATGATCTGAAGAGACTGTACAAAGTTGAGCACGACGTCTTATTTTTCAAAGGGCATCTTGATTCAGATAATTGGAAGGTGTGTATTCCCGTGAAGAATGAGAATGACTTAATTTTGCACACGCACATCACTTGGGGACATTTTGGAGTATTAAAGTGTGCTCGGAAGATTCAAGCATATTGCTACTTCCCAAACATTCGCAGGAAAGTGCACAGACAGTTAATGAAATGTAAAATTTGTCAGCTAGCCAAACCAGGAAATTTTTGTGTGAAAGATTTCCTACATCCTATTATACCCACTAAACCGCTGTCAATCATTTCGGTCGACGTCTGTGGTCCTCTACCATCATCAAGGGGAGGATGCAAATATATTGTAGCTTTTCTTGATATATTCACTAAGTATGTCAAACTTTATCCATTAAAATCAGCTACTGCTGCATCCATAGCCAAGAAGCTGGTCAAGGATTATATAGTCAAGGTAGGCAAACCCGAGGCTATTCTTTCTGACAATGGGTCAATCTTCACTGGATTTCGTTGGAGGCAAACATTAGCCAGTTGTGGTATAAAACAAATTCTAACATCAGTGTACCACCCTTCGGCGAATCCCGTGGAACGAATTTTTCGTGAATTAAACCGGTTCATGAGAACATATTGCCACAACCAGCAACCCAAATGGATCGATTATCTTCACGATCTTCAGGAAATTGTAAACAATATGCCACATACTACGACAGAACACACCCCATACGAACTGATGTTTGGAAAACAGGAACAGAATGACTGGATTCGACCAATTCCTAAAGTAGCTATTAACAAAATAGACCTACAAAATAAAGTACGACAATCCTTACTTAATATAATGGACAAGGCAAGAAAAAGGAAAATATATTTTGACAATCGACTTGGAAAAATAAAAACATATAAAGTGAAAGACCAAGTTTTAGTAAAAACTCATCCTAAGGCTTCACTTATACAGAGGAAGAACACAAAATGGCAATTATTGTATCAAGGACCATTTGTGATTACCAAAGTACCCCATCCAGGAACTTATGTTTTGAAGGATGTGAAGAATGGAAAGGTGAAAGGAATGTATCCTCATCACGTGTTAAAGCAATTTCATGATGACTGAAGATTCTGAAGATTGGAAATACTATTCTTATCAAATAATATTGATTAGAGAATTTTCATTAAACCTATGAATCAAACTTAGGATAGTTTCTTTCTTTTTGCAATTTAGTAGTTAGTTTTTCTTTTCAGGCATAATGCACGAGAGATATGCAGACATTATGTATTTGTTTTCCACTGTAAAGATAAGTTTTCTTTTCAGTATGCAGAGAATTTAGCTATAGTATGAATGATTTCTTCTAAAAAATTTTTTATTTACTTGATAGTAACTTCAATCAGGTTTCACAATGCATAATGACCATGGGTTAGTGACTCAAATGAATCTGGTCTATGGCAAGATATTTTTTCTTATGTCAATTTAACAATCTCAATGTATGTTTGTATTTGTTTTTTTACTCGCTGAGCTGAAGTCATGCTGTTTGGAAGGGGTAACCCGTTCTCAGTTTTAAAAGGACGCCTATTACTTTGTTTCAATCTTTTGTGATGAACATTGTCTTTACAATTGTACTATTGTTGTAACATATCTGTGTATGTAAATTATGTTATATCAATTGTTGCTCGCGAAGTTACCAACTGAGCGAATGCCTTTCAGTTATAAGCACATCAACAAGTGTTAAAGTCCATCTGAAAGATGACGAGCATAAGTTGACACGGCAGCATCAGTTGGATTTGTGTATAGTGCATTCTAGGGTTGTTGATAGAAATGAAGAACACCTTACGACTTCCGAATATTTCGAATTCAGGACAGAGAATTTGAAAGAACTTTAGATTAGATTCTATTTCAGCTCAGCATAGATCAATCACCTTTTCCACAGAACTTACACTGACTCTTATTTTCATGTTAACCATATACGGAAAACCATAATACCCACGAGGAGACGGTGAAATGATGACTGATAGAAGGGAATCGTAGATGGACGCAAAACCAACGCGTCGACGGTTCACCTCAAGACACAGAAGACTAACAGTGTTGTGCTTCTTTTGTGAACAGTGTTTAAATTCATTCAAAAAAAAATCCATATTGTAAATATTTTTTTTTATTTTCGATTGTAATTCAATTAATTATCTTTGCAAATGAGAAATACGAGGATGGTAAATCTACTCCGAGGTTTTCCTTGGTTTTCCTTTGTGGGGCTTGGCCGAATGGCTAGATTATCCGTTTGAGACATCCCAAGGCGAGTGACAGAAGCTTTGAGTGATGATGAAAAATATTTCTGATCACATCTCATGCCATCCTCTACAAATTAATAAAAGCAAGCATGTAAGCTATGCATATAAGCTGCATCAGGAATTCAGCACAGGCTTTGTCAGCAGTATATGCACCCAAATCTATAATTTACGTTTAGATAGTCATTCACTAATACCAAAATATTATAAGAAATACAGTGGACATTAATACTCTAGTGGACTTTAATACAGCGTCATAAACAATCAGCGATATAGTGTTGTGTGAACGCTCGTGTTTGTTTTTGCCCAAAAACGTTCGTCCACAAGAGGGGCATATATGATGTATCATGCAGCGTAACTTGCTGTGACAGTGCGAGAGAGAGACAAAGATATTGTTTATTACTCTGTGGCGGTCAGCGCTCACATAATTATTCTTAGGATATAGAGTTTTTGTTCTTGTTAAGAGTAATTTTAGGAGAGGAGAGCCATTCTTGCGATGTAAAAAATCGACGCCAATGAGAGTTTTTGATTCACATTGTAAAATATCTGTGCATATGGAAGGAAATCAGTTAATAGAACAATAAAATATTGTTCATTTCAAGAAGGTACGTCTTATTATACACCCAGCGATATACTGCTATTGTGATTTACTAATAAACAACAGCTGAGAACAGTTCCGACGGGAGCGTTCAGTTCTAGTGAAATAGTTCGATGTTTTCTTCGGAAAAGAAGTCACTTCATGGATCATTCAAATCCACAATAGTAACTGGACATTCCTCAGAACTGAAAGCAATCTGATTGCTATGCAACAGAGCCCCGAAGAATATTTCTCCGTACTTTGGTTACCACTTTCAGCTCAACACGGTATCTGCAGCATCTGGAGCAGATTTCTACAACAGCGGAAGAGTGTAATCGCTATCAGTTTCACACACCGCCCTGTGTACGCTGTATGTATTTACCCACAACAGTGAACATACAGTTGCTCACACACATAGAAAGACAATACTAGGTGGTGTGGGGAAAGATTTCAGTATAAAGGCCCTGTAGAGCTAAACAGTAATTAGCATAGTAATAAGAGGAGTCTTTATAGTATTCGCCAGAATGATGAATGCAACGAGTTGCTGTGAATACAATTTTGTGTGATACTTCAACGAGAGAGCTTTCTGAACAAATGATATAGCACATAATTTACGAGTAATTTAGTGTATGGACTTGCTCCACTTTCAGAATAAACTGTCTGTCTACACTGACGGAGTAAGATCCCAACACACAAAAATAATTAATATAGAGGAGTGGAATTACGGAAATATATTTGTCAAGGTATTATACCCCTTAAGTGCTTAAAATTGCAAGATAAGCCATTGCAAATTTGAAATGCTGGTATATTAATGAATGCAGAATGAAGAATGCAAACATGTAAACTTGCACGCATTTTGACGCACAGGTGCCAGAAGTCAGTTTGTGGAATGGAGTTCCATGCCTTTTGCAATTGGTCGGGCAATACAGGGACGGTTAATCCTGGTGACGGTGGATTGGTCGTCCGATGATGTCCCATATGTGCTCGATTGGAGACAGATGTGGTGATCGAGCAGGTCAAAGCATTTCGAAACTCTGTAGAGCATGTTGGGTTACAACAGCGCTATGTGGGCGAGCGTTATCCTGTTCGAAAACACCACCTCGAATGCTGTTCACGAATGACAGCACAACAGGTCGAATCACCAGGTTTACGTTCAAATTTGCAGTCAGTGTGGTGGGATAACCATGAGAGTGCTGCTGCTGTTATACGAAATCTACATATACATCTGCTTGGATACTCTGGAAGTCACACTTAAGTGCCTGGCAGAGGGTTCTCGAACCACATTCACAATAATTCTCTATTATTCCACTCTCGAAAATTGCGTGGAGAAAACGAACATGTATATCTTTCGGTGCGAGCTCTGATTGCCCTTATTTTATAATGGTTATGGTTTCTCCCTAGGTAGGTCGACGTCAACAAAATATTTTCGCATTCGGAAGAGAAAGTCGACGATTGAAATTTTGTGAGAAGATGCCGCCGCAACGAAAAACGCCTATGTTTAATGGTGTTCATCCCAAATCATGTATCATGTCCGTGACACCCTCGCCCAGACTTCACGATAGTACAAAACGTGCTGCTCTTCTTTGAACTTTCTCAATGTACTCCGTTAATCCTATCTGGTAAGGATCTCAGACCATGCAGCAGTACTCCAAGAGAGGAAGGACAAGCATAGTGTACACAGTCTTTTTATCAGATCTGTTACTTTTTCTAAGTGTTCTACCAATACAACGCAGTCTTTGGTTTGCCTTCCCCACAACATTTTCTATCGTACCCCAGACTATAACTCCACGTGTAGGTCCAGGTTGTCTAACAAGCAGACAATTTGGTTGCAGGCCGTTAACTGGTCTCCTTTTAACCAACGCGCACGGCCATCACTGGCACCGAGGCAGAGCCAACTCTCAAGTGGTTTGCGGTCAGTGTGATGCGTGCTACAGGGCGTCTGGCTCGGAACTGATGTGTAACAGTTCACTGTGTCACTGCGGTGCCAACTGCTGCTCTATTACTGCTGGAGATGCATTATGATGTGCCAGCCGTGTGCCGAACACGACTGGCATGCCCTCTTGATAGTGCCATGTGGCGTCTGGAAACTTGTCTTCTTGCGACTGTACGTGCCCATGGCCACTGCTGCCAGAAATTGTATACAGTGGATACATTCCTGCCAAGCATCTGTGCAATATCGCAGAAGGAACATCCGTCTTCTCGTAGGCCTGTTACACGACCTCGTTGAAATATATATAAATATAAATTTATAGAGCTACGGTCGCAGGTTCGAATCCTGCCTCGGGCATGGATGTGTGTGATGTCCTTAGGTTAGTTAGGTTTAACTAGTTCTAGGGGACTAATGACCTCAGAAGTTGAGTCCCATAGTGCTCAGAGCCATAAGTTTATAGAAATGATCTAGGTGATAATCTGACCAGCCCCCTTAGATTGTTTGCAGATGACGCTGCAATTTACCGTCTAGTAAAATCAACAGACAATCAATTCCAATTACGAAATGATCTGGAGAGCATTTCTGTATGGTACGAAAGGTGGCAATTAGCACTAAACAAAGAAAAGTGCGAGGTCATCTACATAGGTACTAAAAGATTTAAATTTTGAGTATACGATAAATCGCACAAATCTAGGAGCTGTCAATTCGACTAAATGCGTAGGTATTACAATAACGAACAACTTAACTTGGAAAGACCACATAGATAATATTGTGGGGAAGGCGAAACAAAGACTGCGCTTTGTTGGCACAACACTTAGAAGATGCGATAAACCCACTAAAGAAACAGCGTTCATTACACTTGTACGTCCTCTGCTGGAATATTGCTGCGCGGTATGAGATCCTTACCAGGTAGGATTGACGGAAGACATCGAAAAACTGCAAAGAAGGGCAGCTCGTTTCGTGTTATCGAGGAATAGGGGTGAGAGTGTCACTGATACGTGAGTTGGGATGGCAGTGACTGAAACAAAGGCGGTTTTCTTTGCGGTGAGATCTATTTACAAAATTTCAATCATCAACTTTCTCTTCCGAATGCGAAAATATTTTATTGACACCCACCTACGTAGGGAGAAATTATCATCATAATAAAATAAATCAGAGCTCTAACTGAAAGATTTAGGTGTTCCTGGCTCCCATGCTCCATTCCAGAATGAAATGATAGATAAGTAGTATGAAAATGGTTCGATGAACCCTTTGACAGGCACTTAAGTGTGAATTACAGAGTTACCATGTAGATGTAGATGTAGATGTAGATGTAGAACCTCAATGAAGTGTTGATGATGACGTTTTTGTCGCCTTATATACAATCTTGTCTAACATCAACCCAACAGGTCCAATCTCTATTGAAACTAACGCTCACGACCTTTACAGTGAGATTTTAAAACAAACCTAATCTGCATCATTATAGTGGCCCTACTAACGCCACTTTTATGTTAATGGTGAGAAATTGGAATAGGAATCATTTTGTAAATATAGAAACACGCCTACTAGTTTTCCTTTATGTGGCATTTTATTAAAATAGTAGCGTAAGGCGTTTGAATACGACCACCGCCCCATGGCGAGGAACAGGAAAAGCAGATGAAGGAAAGCATGAATATCCGGTCGCTGTGGCCGAGCGGTTCTAGGCGCTTCAGCCCGGAACCGCGCTACTGTTACGGTCGCAGGTTAGAATCCTGCCTCGCGCATGGATTTGTGTGATGTCTTTAGGTTAGTTAGGTTTAAGTACTTCTAAGTCCAGGAGACTGATGATATCAGATGTTAAGTCCCATAGTGCTTAGAGCCATTTGAACCATTTTAAAGTATGAATAACCGCGCCGCCTCATAGCGAGAAACGCTATGTGGCGCTGACGTGATAGTGTTAAATAACAAAAGAAAATTTTCTCCCTTGTTTTGAAAGAAAGCATCGTATTTGGTCAGATGAATAGTCTAAACGCAGGCAATGAAAGGTATGCTACGTACGATGTAAATCTGGAACATATAACTGTACCCAAAGAGGGTTTGGGGTACCAGGCCAATTTTCTGAAAACAGGGAATATTCCAGAAGAATCTGCATGTATCGGTACACTACACAGTATGCATCAGGAAATGGAAATTGGAATATCATGTGAGCCGTGGCGCCATTGAATTAGGAGGCTGAACCATCCGGCGTCACTGGCTCAGGTGTACTATCGACTATCCCTCTTGCGGCCCCATTGCCATATCTGTGGGGAAAACTTGGTAAGTGTGGGTTGTGTCCTCAGAAGGTCTTTGGTTGCCGATATATATAGGGGGTTCGCTGGCCCGAGAGCGAGGCACGAAGTTTGGGGATTGGCGGTAGCGTCGCAACAAGACGTGGTGACGAGGTCCGAGCGGCCGAAGCCACGAGCTACGAAAGGAGGGCCTGCACAGAGCAAAGATACCGGAGTACTTCACCTGGGTCAGTGTCGACTACAAACAGCAGGCCGACATCCCATCGATTGGTTGGCAATATACGTGTTGGATGACCGCTCGTGGCCTGGCTGCCCTCTCCTACCTGGCTTTCATCGGCACCACTCAGCAACCGCTGCGACGCACCGTGGAACTGCTTGCTGATAAATGGGAGTAACATTCTGTAATCCTTGTTGTGATTTGTTTCGTTGCTTATTTTCTGGTTTGTACGCGACCCTCAGAGTTTTACTCGGTCGGCTCTTTGGTCGTAAACATAGGCAGTAGTATTGCACCTAGACACTAGTTGTCGTCTGAAAATTTGTCCCGCTATTATTTTCACTTTCCGTTGTGCTTTGTACCCGATCATTAATGTTCTAATTAATCAACTTGGTCGTAAATAGAGACGGAACTGTTGTACTAAGGCACAGGTTTCCGTTAAACAAAAGAGAGACCGTGTGGTTAGATTTAGCTGTTAACCGGATCAATTCTTTGATTGTAATCGTATTTTACAGTCATTAGTTATAATCCGAACAACCTGTTGTACGAAGCTGTTCGTTTCTGTGTTTGAAATACCGAGTCATTATCGGTGTATTTTAGCTGGATCTTGTGGTTGCGCCGAATGAGTTCTCTTTTAATAAGTGTTCACAAGTAATGTTTTAAGTCGTTCCTTCAGAGCGGTCTTAATAAGTGACAATCAGTTCACCTTTGTAAATATTAACAGCCAGCTGTAACCAGAGCTTTAGTCAAAATGAAATTGCCAGAAGGGACAGGTTCGGATTCAGTCATACTTCGGTTGCCTATTGAAATTAAGAGGTTGGTTGCTTTGAAGTAAGCCTTACCGTTGTCATATTGTTAGCTAATCTGTTTAACCTTTAAACACAGGTGCGCATCTTAGTTCCGAACTTTTCGACAGACAGCTTTCAAATTAAAAGTTAAGTCATCTGTTTTGAGCAATTGAATTATTCTTGTTATCAACAGTGCTTATATAGTTTTCATGTGTTTCAGGAGGGCATTTAATAAGACAGACTGTGTCCAGTTCGGTAGTAAACACCCCTGTTTCACCCGATAACGGGCGGGCTGCAGGTCGGGCCGTCTTGTAATCATTGTCATATTGTTCGCTCTTTTTGCAATACAGCACTTCAGATTTCTTTTGCAAAGATTAAAAGCTTACTCAACTTAAGGTTTAAGGTCAAAAGAATTTTGCAGATTTAGACTAAGAACAGCCGACCAGTTGCAAAGGATAAAGTAATCTTTACCTAGGTTTCAATAGATATAAATCTATCTTCTTCAGAAGACGCCTGGGGACAATGAACATCGTAATATATATTAAGGTATGAAACATGAGTCAAGAATAAAGTTTAACATATATTAGGAAAATATTGTATTACAAGATGTGAGAAAGATTCTTGGTACTTACAGTATTATAACAACATGAAGTGATATGTCCTTATCGTTTAGGCAAACATCTGCATAGTTACATTAATCATATAAAATATAGTCCTGACAACAGGGTTTGTCAAACAAATAAAATAGGTACATAGAAGTTGCAGAGCGCCTAAGCGACTGAGTAAAATCTGCCAGCGTAGTAGCACAGCGGCCAGGGCAGGTGGCGCTCATGTCGCGAACTATGTGCCGATAGGCGTACTGAAGTAACATTTGAAACATCAATTTTAAATGCGTTCTTAAATAGAGTGATAATAAATAAATTGGCAAGCATTTGACACTCCCGTTATGACATTGTGGGAGGTATAGGAACAATAACGTAGATACATACATCAAAAAGACAGGTGGCGCTTCCGCCGTGAGTTACATGCAGTGGTCTATATAGCCAAAATATAAAGTTATATTACCATATTAGTGAAGCCCATAGAACGTATATAAGTCAAACCATCAAGAACAATCAGTAATGGCTTTTAAGAAAATTACGAGACCTGGTCCACAATCCAGTTACTACGTAATATAGAATAAGAGAAAATTACATGAGGGCCGCTGTAGTGGCAGCCATATATCGTGAAAAGAACACATTATATAAACGATAGTAAACTGGAGGATTTGAAAGTGCATTATAGCTTCCTGAGGAAATAGACTACTGAGGTTACTAACATTAATGTTATATATTACACAGTACGGGTTTAAAGCCTTCGAAAAATTGTTTACAGGCAAGGTTCAACTGATCATTCAGAATATTGCCGTCTTTGAGCTCTAGATGTTTAAAAATAATAGCTCTTCCCACAGATCTAGTCTCCGTCTTTTGACCTGTCTATGTAGGATAACCGTGTCTTCTAACTGTTTAGGCGTATGGCCGGTTAACAAGAGGTGTTCAGCAAAGGTAGAGTTGCGAATATTCGTTCCTTTTTTACCTAACAGATGTTCTTTATATCGTGTTTTCACAGCTCTGCCGGTTTGACCAATATAATAAGAGGGGCAGTTATTACAGGTTAGCTTGTAAATACCTGAATTAGAAAACCAATCGCTGGCAATCTCTACTGACTGTACAAGATTTCTTTTTAAACTGTTATCTGTAGAAAAGGAGACGTTACAGTTATATTTTTTATTCAGAAGACGTTTAATCCTATACGATAAGTTACCCAGGAAAGGGATGGAAATAAATTTTTTAGTTTCTGTGGTATCCGTGGGGAGAATATTTCTCAAAGTCGAACATTTTTGGGAGATTTTCTGATTGAGCAGGTAATCGATCACATTCTGGTTATACCCATTATTAACCGCAATCGCTTTGATGACATTCAATTCCTTTTTTTGATCCGCAGGTGATAAAGGAGTGGTTACCATTCGGTGAATTGCGGAATGAAAAAATGCCAATTTATGAGCTTTTGGATGGGTTGAGTCAGCAGGAATGACATTATCAGAATATGTTTCCTTGCGGAAGATATTAAAATGGAAGGAATTATCTTCTATAGAAATTGTTAAATCGAGAAAATTAAGTTCACGTTTATCATTTTGAAGTTCTTTTGTGAAGGAAATTTTTTCATGTAAACCGTTGAAAGTGTTAAAGAGATGCTCTAACTCATGATCAGTGCCATCAAAAGCAATGAAAATGTCATCAACATACCGTGCATAATAGCAGATTTTGTGGCGTAATTCTGAACTTGAATTGAAGAACGTTGTTTCTAGGGCGTTAATGAAAACCTCTGCTAGAATACCGGCGAGGGGGCTACCCATTGCTAGACCATCTGGTTGTACATACATTTTCCCGTTAAATGTGAAGTAATTGTATTTTAAAATGACCTTGAGCAAACCAATGAGTTCGGCAATCTGAGTTTCACTTAATTTTTTGTGTTTAAGAAGATTCTCTTTTACAAGGTCTATGGTTTCATCAACCGGAACATTTGTGTAAAGGCTGACGATGTCAAAGGACACCAGTCTAGTGTCAGGTGTACAACTTATAGATTGAATATTGTTAATTAATTCCTTACTGTTTTTTACAGAAAAATTATTTTCAAAAGTGAAAGCATCTTTAATTTTAAAATGGAGGCGCCTAGCAAGTGTGTGATGTGGACTGTCTATACCATTCACTATAGGGCGGATCGGGTGATTTTGTTTATGCAGTTTAAACTGACTTCTAAGCACTGGTGGTTTAGGGTTCATATTTATAAGCCCTTTCTTTTGGAACTTATTGAAGAAGCTGACGGAATTCGTTAAAGTACGCCGGATTTCATTTTGCAGTTCAGTAGTAGGATCTACAGTAACCTCAGTGATGTCGTTTTCCTCAAAAAACCTTACAGTCTTCTCTATATATTCATTTTTATAAGCCACGACCACGGTGTTCCCTTTGTCACTCTTAGTGATTAATGCGTCGTGCTCTCTAAGTTTATGATTAATGCTATTTATTATACTATATTCGCCCGATTGCTTATTAGGAGATAATTTAATTTCTTTTTCGATTATGTTGTTACATTCGTAGGCACATTTGACTTGCTCCGTTTTCTCTAATTTCAGAGATTCTAAACCGATTTTTAGATCTACAATGAGATTACAAATAACTGGATATTTATCGAGTTTAGCAGGCAAGTTATATTTAAGGCCTTTACACAACAAGTCATTTTCGGCCTGCGTAAAAGAAATATTGGTTTTATTTAGTACTCTATCGTAAAATAGGTGCTTAACACTATTGTCTGCTGTATTATCACTTTTACTTGTGGTCCTATTACTAAACTTTAAAAGCTTTCTTTCATGTCTGGCCTTGATTATTTCTTTACGATTAGAGAGCCATTCATTAATACTATTCCACAGGTGGTCAATTTGAAAATTACAAAGATCTTTAAAGGCTTTAGTTAAAAATAGGTGTATACAGTAGGCTTCACTATTAAGGACATCTTTTTTCTTGTACAAATTTACTGTGCTCTCGGAAATGACTAAATGCACTAGCTTCTTTTTAATAGAAGGCACCCTGTTACACTGTTTAAAATTTACGTACGCCTTCACATAATCAGGGATAATGTCTTTCTCTAGGCACTGGTGATTAAAGTCAATAGCCATACCTGCTTTCACAATTTTTAATTTGATGTCCATATACCTGGATGCAGCTTTTGATACCTCGGCAGGCAAGAATTTCAGTACTTTAAACATAGCTGCGCTACAGCAATGGTTCCACGTGAATCAGACTAAGAACAGCCGACCAGTTGCAAAGGATAAAGTAATCTTTACCTAGGTTTCAATAGATATAAATCTATCTTCTTCAGAAGACGCCTGGGGACAATGAACATCGTAATATATATTAAGGTATGAAACATGAGTCAAGAATAAAGTTTAACATATATTAGGAAAATATTGTATTACAAGATGTGAGAAAGATTCTTGGTACTTACAGTATTATAACAACATGAAGTGATATGTCCTTACCGTTTAGGCAAACATCTGCATAGTTACATTAATCATATAAAATATAGCCCTGACAACAGGGTTTGTCAAACAAATAAAATAGGTACATAGAAGTTGCAGAGCGCCTAAGCGACTGAGTAAAATCGGCCAGCGTAGTAGCATAGCGGCCAGGGCAGGTGGCGCTCATGTCGCGAACTATGTGCCGATAGGCGTACTGAAGTAACATTTGAAACATCAATTTTAAATGCGTTCTTAAATAGAGTGATAATAAATAAATTGGCAAGCATTTGACACTCCCGTTATGACATTGTGGGAGGTATAGGAACAATAACGTAGATACATACATCAAAAAGACAGGTGGCGCTTCCGCCGTGAGTTACATGCAGTGGTCTATATAGCCAAAATATAAAGTTATATTACCATATTAGTGAAGCCCATAGAACGTATATAAGTCAAACCATCAAGAACAATCAGTAATGGCTTTTAAGAAAATTACGAGACCTGGTCCACAATCCAGTTACTACGTAATATAGAATAAGAGAAAATTACATGAGGGCCGCTGTAGTGGCAGCCATATATCGTGAAAAGAACACATTATATAAACGATAGTAAACTGGAGGATTTGAAAGTGCATTATAGCTTCCTGAGGAAATAGACTACTGAGGTTACTAACATTAATGTTATGTTCTTAGTCTGATTCACGTGGAACCATTGCTGTAGCGCAGCTATGTTTAAAGTACTGAAATTCTTGCCTGCCGAGGTATCAAAAGCTGCATCCAGGTATATGGACATCAAATTAAAAATTGTGAAAGCAGGTATGGCTATTGACTTTAATCACCAGTGCCTAGAGAAAGACATTATCCCTGATTATGTGAAGGCGTACGTAAATTTTAAACAGTGTAACAGGGTGCCTTCTATTAAAAAGAAGCTAGTGCATTTAGTCATTTCCGAGAGCACAGTAAATTTGTACAAGAAAAAAGATGTCCTTAATAGTGAAGCCTACTGTATACACCTAGTTTTAACTAAAGCCTTTAAAGATCTTTGTAATTTTCAAATTGACCACCTGTGGAATAGTATTAATGAATGGCTCTCTAATCGTAAAGAAATAATCAAGGCCAGACATGAAAGAAAGCTTTTAAAGTTTAGTAATAGGACCACAAGTAAAAGTGATAATACAGCAGACAATAGTGTTAAGCACCTATTTTACGATAGAGTACTAAATAAAACCAATATTTCTTTTACGCAGGCCGAAAATGACTTGTTGTGTAAAGGCCTTAAATATAACTTGCCTGCTAAACTCGATAAATATCCAGTTATTTGTAATCTCATTGTAGATCTAAAAATCGGTTTAGAATCTCTGAAATTAGAGAAAACGGAGCAAGTCAAATGTGCCTACGAATGTAACAACATAATCGAAAAAGAAATTAAATTATCTCCTAATAAGCAATCGGGCGAATATAGTATAATAAATAGCATTAATCATAAACTTAGAGAGCACGACGCATTAATCACTAAGAGTGACAAAGGGAACACCGTGGTCGTGGCTTATAAAAATGAATATATAGAGAAGACTGTAAGGTTTTTTGAGGAAAACGACATCACTGAGGTTACTGTAGATCCTACTACTGAACTGCAAAATGAAATCCGGCGTACTTTAACGAATTCCGTCAGCTTCTTCAATAAGTTCCAAAAGAAAGGGCTTATAAATATGAACCCTAAACCACCAGTGCTTAGAAGTCAGTTTAAACTGCATAAACAAAATCACCCGATCCGCCCTATAGTGAATGGTATAGGCAGTCCACATCACACACTTGCTAGGCGCCTCCATTTTAAAATTAAAGATGCTTTCACTTTTGAAAATAATTTTTCTGTAAAAAACAGTAAGGAATTAATTAACAATATTCAATCTATAAGTTGTACACCTGACACTAGACTGGTGTCCTTTGACATCGTCAGCCTTTACACAAATGTTCCGGTTGATGAAACCGTAGACCTTGTAAAAGAGAATCTTCTTAAACACAAAAAATTAAGTGAAACTCAGATTGCCGAACTCATTGGTTTGCTCAAGGTCATTTTAAAATACAATTACTTCACATTTAACGGGAAAATGTATGTACAACCAGATGGTCTAGCAATGGGTAGCCCCCTCGCCGGTATTCTAGCAGAGGTTTTCATTAACGCCCTAGAAACAACGTTCTTCAATTCAAGTTCAGAATTACGCCACAAAATCCGCTATTATGCACGGTATGTTGATGACATTTTCATTGCTCTTGATGGCACTGATCATGAGTTAGAGCATCTCTTTAACACTTTCAACGGTTTACATGAAAAAATTTCCTTCACAAAAGAACTTCAAAATGATAAACGTGAACTTAATTTTCTCGATTTAACAATTTCTATAGAAGATAATTCCTTCCATTTTAATATCTTCCGCAAGGAAACATATTCTGATAATGTCATTCCTGCTGACTCAACCCATCCAAAAGCTCATAAATTGGCATTTTTTCATTCCGCAATTCACCGAATGGTAACCACTCCTTTATCACCTGCGGATCAAAAAAAGGAATTGAATGTCATCAAAGCGATTGCGGTTAATAATGGGTATAACCAGAATATGATCGATTACCTGCTCAATAAGAAAATCTCCCAAAAATGTTCGACTTTGAGAAATATTCTCCCCACGGATACCACAGAAACTAAAAAATTTATTTCCATCCCTTTCCTGGGTAACTTATCGTATAGGATTAAACGTCTTCTGAATAAAAAATATAACTGTAACGTCTCCTTTTCTACAGATAACAGTTTAAAAAGAAATCTTGTACAGTCAGTAGAGATTGCCAGCGATTGGTTTTCTAATTCAGGTATTTACAAGCTAACCTGTAATAACTGCCCCTCTTATTATATTGGTCAAACCGGCAGAGCTGTGAAAACACGATATAAAGAACATCTGTTAGGTAAAAAAGGAACGAATATTCGCAACTCTACCTTTGCTGAACACCTCTTGTTAACCGGCCATACGCCTAAACAGTTAGAAGACACGGTTATCCTACATAGACAGGTCAAAAGACGGAGACTAGATCTGTGGGAAGAGCTATTTATTTTTAAACATCTAGAGCTCAAAGACGGCAATATTCTGAATGGTCAGTTGAACCTTGCCTGTAAACAATTTTTCGAAGGCTTTAAACCCGTACTGTGTAATATATAACATTAATGTTAGTAACCTCAGTAGTCTATTTCCTCAGGAAGCTATAATGCACTTTCAAATCCTCCAGTTTACTATCGTTTATATAATGTGTTCTTTTCACGATATATGGCTGCCACTACAGCGGCCCTCATGTAATTTTCTCTTATTCTATATTACGTAGTAACTGGATTGTGGACCAGGTCTCGTAATTTTCTTAAAAGCCATTACTGATTGTTCTTGATGGTTTGACTTATATACGTTCTATGGGCTTCACTAATATGGTAATATAACTTTATATTTTGGCTATATAGACCACTGCATGTAACTCACGGCGGAAGCGCCACCTGTCTTTTTGATGTATGTATCTACGTTATTGTTCCTATACCTCCCACAATGTCATAACGGGAGTGTCAAATGCTTGCCAATTTATTTATTATCACTCTATTTAAGAACGCATTTAAAATTGATGTTTCAAATGTTACTTCAGTACGCCTATCGGCACATAGTTCGCGACATGAGCGCCACCTGCCCTGGCCGCTATGCTACTACGCTGGCCGATTTTACTCAGTCGCTTAGGCGCTCTGCAACTTCTATGTACCTATTTTATTTGTTTGACAAACCCTGTTGTCAGGGCTATATTTTATATGATTAATGTAACTATGCAGATGTTTGCCTAAACGATAAGGACATATCACTTCATGTTGTTATAATACTGTAAGTACCAAGAATCTTTCTCACATCTTGTAATACAATATTTTCCTAATATATGTTAAACTTTATTCTTGACTCATGTTTCATACCTTAATATATATTACGATGTTCATTGTCCCCAGGCGTCTTCTGAAGAAGATAGATTTATATCTATTGAAACCTAGGTAAAGATTACTTTATCCTTTGCAACTGGTCGGCTGTTCTTAGTCTGATTCACGTGGAACCATTGCTGTAGCGCAGCTATGTTTAAAGTTTTGCAGATTTGTTCATTTTGTTAAAGAAAACTTTATGGTTTAATTCATCTATTATCTGTAAAACCCAGTTTACATATTGTTAAATAAACAGGTTGTGTGAAAAGAAAGTTATATTGGTGGGTCTTCCCTTCCACGTTTTCCTTAATTCCAGTAAGTACCACGTATCATCATGAACCTCTTGATCAAATGGCTCTGAGCACTATGGGACTTAACATCTATGGTCATCAGTCCCCTAGAACTTAGAACTACTTAAACCTAACTAACCTAAGGACAGCACACAACACCCAGTCATCACGAAGCAGAGAAAATCCCTGACCCCGCCGGGAATCGAACCCGGGAACCCGGGCGCGGGAAGCGAGAACGCTACCGCACGACCACGAGCTGCGGACTCTTGATCAAATGCTAGGAAACTGATACGACAGTATTTCCATGTCTGTGAAAGTGTTGGTCAATATTTCATACTTCTACGAGCTTATTGTCAGTGCATAAAAATCCCTTCCTGAAGATGGCAAATAATGACAGTACATGATGAGCGTTGGATGCGTCTAACTTTACTGGATTTTGCTCGGTGGAGGTCACAACACAATATTCCCAAAGAACATGCCCGTGCAGGTAATAACCATCTTTCTGACATTGAGGTAAGTGTAGTCACTGGTATGAGCGAAGTGGGAGCAAACCAACAGATCGTACAAAATGTAGATTGTAATGCCATAACTGTAGAACGAGTGGTGGCGTGATGGACTCAGGGTCACAGTGTGGTCAGAAGGTTAGCCACGGATCCTCACAGATTGACCACACTACGAGAAAATCGTAAGACTGGACTGTCTCTGATGAACAGCCGGAATCCTGGTAGAGGTTTCAGGAAGAGTGTAGCCACGAACCGTGGAGAACACATTACATGAAGCTGAGTTGAGATCTCGAGTTGCCATGTGCTGTTTAGCGCTGACACCATTCCACAGACAGCAGAGCCACGGTCAACTCGGACGCTGAGGGCATTCTGGCATTGTGGAATTCTGGAATCATGGTGGTGGTGGGGGGGGGGGGGGGTGCTATTGGATATGTCGTATGTCGACAGGACATTTTGTAATTGTTGAAGCGAAGCAATTCGCCCGTATGTGGCAAGGATGTTTAACCTAGTATCGGAAACTTCACCAGTAGTACTAGTAGTAGTAGCTTTATTCATCCGTTGATCTCTTTTTAGAAGGATATAGGACATGTCAAAGTATTTACAAGATTATATCAATTTAAAATAAGCTAACTCATATACACATGTATTTACAGACTTCTAGTTAGATACAATCATTAAATTTACTCCTGGTATACAATACTGTTCACTCATATCTCACTATCAGTCACTGCACGCACTATACGCACATTGTTTCATAACACTTCACTCACTACCACACACACACACACACACACACACACACACACACACACACACACGCGCGCGCGCGCTCGGGGGTAAGTATTTCTAGAAAGGAAAAAAGAAGGAAGAAAACATAGAGTGAAGGTGTTATGTGGAATGTTGGATGTTTTATAATCATCATTATCATTATTTATTTCTGTAACAGTTTTTATCAAACCCCTACTCTGTTTTATCTAAGTAATCCTTTAATGTATAAAATGTATTGCATAACAGTTACTTTTTAGCTACCTTTCTGAATAAGCGTATTTTTGCAATTTCTTTAATCTCTTTTGGTAATTTATTGTAGAGTTTTATTCCTTGGTAGAAAATGCTGTTTTGAGTTTTATGTTTATTTTTTCTTGATAAATGTAAGTTGAGTCTATCTCTTGTTGCATGGTCATGGACAGAGTTGTTTGTGCAGTAATTACCAATGTTATTTTTGATATGTACAACAGACTGGTAAATGTATTCACATGGAGCAGTTAAAATCCCCAGTGTTTTGAACAGATCTTTACAATGAGCTCGACTATATTTTTGGTTATTATTCTTATGGCTCTTCTGTGGAGTTTGAAAATTGTGTTCATATTTTGTTCGCTTGTTCCCCAAAAAAGAATGCTAGAGCTAAGAATTGAGTGTACATATGAATAAAATGTAACTAAAAAGACATTGCATGTTACACACTGATGATAGGATTCTAAGAGCATAACATGCTGATGACATTCTGATTGCAAGTGCCTTTGTGTGTTCACACCACTTCAACTGAGAATAAATACGCATTCCTAGAAACTTTACATTTGTTACACAGTCGATAGAGGTGTCATCTACATTTAATTTAACATTGTCATTTTTCCTCTTCAAAATGAAATTCGTGGTATTAGTTTTCTTTATGTTAAATGTCACTTTATTGCTTATTGACCAATCATAAGCTGCCTTGAGAGTTTCATTTGCTTTCTCGGCAAGAAGTTCTCTTGTTTTCTCAGTGACTATAATATTGCTGTCATCAGCAAAGAGAAATGTTTCACCATGAGTAACACACCGAAAATGTCACTGGTGTATGTCAGGAATAGTATTGGTCCTAATATGATGCCTTGCGAAACCCTTATATTAATGTATTTTGGTTCTGATAAGTTTATTACTAAATGTTTAGTCTATTTGAAGTATGTGTTATCTCTACTCCTTGTACCCTGTCTGCTAGGTATGAACGAAATCAGTCATTAGCTACCCCTCTTATTCAAAATATTGCTAATTTATTTAATAGAATCTTGTGGTCAACTGTATCAAAGGTCTTACAAAGACCCAAAAATATGCCTGTGACACACTCATCTTTATCAAGAGAATCAAGTACAACTTTTGGAATGATATATTCCAGGAAGGTAATTCTAGCCTTACACTGCAGTTCACACTGCGCGTGTCTTGAGGAATGTACGAATTCTCCTGCCTGTCCAGCCACTGAATTGTCACTCACAGAGCATGTCTGGGATAGAATGGGAAGATGTATACTTTCGTACCAGCCTCTAGCTAGCAGTCCTCGTCATCTGACAGGTAACTTGTTTCAGACATGGCAAGAAATTCCACAAGATGACATTCGACATTAGGAGACTGTTAGCATACAAGCCGCAACGAACATACTCAATCAACAAAAGTTTTGCATCACAGTGCTATGTCGCGTAGGTGTGCTGGTATTGCGACTATTCCTGTAACGAACAGAAGATCACCATTGTTTGTGAAAATACATACAGTTGCCATTAACGCTACCTACGGGTAAAACGCCGCATTCAAATAGATTACAGTATTCCATCTGAAAGTAAACCACTGATACGGACACATTAGAGACATCTGTGAGACTGTAGAGTTAACATCAACCATGCAACGAATGACGATCGCAACCAGTGATCAGATCCGCATCATGACACGCAGGTCTGTTTGTGCACTAGTGTCAAAGTGATGTGGTGCGGACATTACATCGCTTCCAATAGACAGGTTTTGTTGAGGACGTACGTCACACAGGCTGTCAACGTTCGACAGGTGCACAGGATGGTCGATATCTACGACTTTTGAGTGAAAGGAATCGTGAGCTGAGTGCTCCAGAGCTGAATTCGGTGTTCTAAAAGGTTGCAGAACACGTGTCGCATAAAACTGCTAGAAGACGGTTGCATTATGCGAATTCCCATATATCTCGTAAGTCTGGTGAAATTATTTTGTCAAGATAAATTGTTAAACTGCTCACTGACGGGACAAATTACAAGAGCGCGGTGGGAGTGAAAATGACTGACAAAAGTTTTAAAGTGAGATAGGCTTTAAATAAGACTCCCTCCCCAGCTGATTCTGCGTATATTATTGTGGTCTGTGTTAGAAGAATCATTTGCTGTCGCAGTGTTCTGTGGGTTGGCAGTAATTCGGATGATGTGGGTTCAAATTGTTCAAATGGTTCAAATGGCTCTAAGCACTATGGGACAAAAGAATGGTTCAAATGGCTCTGAGCACTATGGGACTTAACTTCTGAGGTCATCAGTCCCCTAGAACTTACTCGTAGAACTACTTAAACCTAACTAACCTAATGACATCACACACATCCATGCCCGAGGCAGGATTCGAACCTGCGACCGTAGCGGTCGCGCGGTTCCAGACTCTAGCGCCTAGAACGCACTATGGGACATCTGAGGCCATCAGTCCCCTAGACTTAGAACTACTTAAACCTAACTAACCTGAGGACATCACACACATCCATGCCCGAGGCAGGATTCGAAACTGCGACCGTAGCAGTAGCGTGGTTCTGGACTGAAGCGTGTAGAACTGCTCGTCCACAGCGGCCGGCGATGATGTGGGACCGTATGCGGTTGCAGTATAAAGCGATGAAATATATCGCACTGCACAGCAAGAAAAATCGAAGTTCCGTTTGGAACAAATCAGACTGCAGGTTCTATAATGAACATAGTAATGAGTCATATAATAGCACGCGAATGGCGCATAGTCACTACTTCACCGAACTTATTCTTCACAGCAGTTACGGCTAGCTGAAGCATAAAATCCATACATATAAGTAATTAGGGACACGGGACAAGTATATCTAAATAACATTACCTCCCAATATCTGAAAATTATGATAACCACTTCACATAATTTAAGAGTATTTCAGCAGACACCTTCCACGTTGAACAGCAGAAGAGAGAAAGGTGAGTGTGAAGGACTGGAATGCACTTAATTAATCTTACAAGGAATAGGCGACTGAAAATCTAGCAAAATTATATAAGTGTTTCTCTGATAAGCGAATCAACAAAAAATTAATCTTTTACAGAATCTGTATTCCCGACGATCACAGCGAGCGCGACATCACAGTACCTTCACCTCGTTATAAAAAAGCAAGGAATCATGCAGAATGAACGCCACAGGATTGGCGTCGGGTGTTGTTTATGAACGAATTCGGATCTGTTTGCCCCCTGAGAATCGTAGACAATCTGTTTGGAAACAATCCAGTAACATCGAACGCCTCCAAACCTTTGTCCCACATGGGCACCAGGGTGGTGTAAAGAGTGATATTCCGGGTTGGCATTGCATTGTGACAAAGTACACGTCTTGTAGTTCTTGAAGGCAATTTCAATGTCCTAGTGTACCAGCATGAGATTCTGCAACCAATAGTGGAACCGTAAAACCAACATTTTGGTGACAATTTTGTCTTTATTGAGAATAACTCGCTTGCTCATAGTGTTCTCGTGAACACGGTCCTTCAGCATGTTAGAGTCACCAGAATGAAGTGGCCTGCCTGTTACCCGGGCATAAACCTAATCGAACGGTTGAAACGAGCTGTCTTTGGACGTCGACAACGACTGCATAACTCTGCACGAGTTACGCATGATCGCCATTAAGGAGTAGAAGACTATGAGGAAACCCCCCCCCCCCCCCCCATAGGAAATAGACGATTTTATCGTTACGCACTTTTTTCAATTTTTTGATGATCTGCACGCATAGCAAATGAATATGCGGGGTGTTCCGAAACTATTCGTTCGGATTCACACAGAAGGTAGAGAACATCAAAACAAAGGAACATGTGGCCACTGAAGTCAGCTTGTAATACTAGGGAACATTTTTCCACATGTGCTGACATAAGCTATTTCGTCAATGTCACTGACAGGGAATGTGTACTGACATTCAAAACTGCTCTGTGTACGGTACATGTGTTGCCAGAACTGCTGGTGGATTTACCTCGGTATGTTAGACAAAGGATGTGCTTCCAGCACTATGCATCGCCAACACATTTCAGCGCTGCTGTGAGGAATCGTCTGGGAACCGCCTTCGGGAATCAATGGGTCTGCAAAGGTGACCCTGTGGCCTGACCACTCAGGTCCTATGGGGTCTTATGGAGCAGCTGTTGTATGAAATCATTGCGGTAACAGAAGAATACCTCATCGCTAGAATTGCCGTCGCTGCTGGTACCATTGGGGACATGCCAGGAATCTTCGAACGAAATCGATAATCAGTTACGCACTCGAGCAGTTTTTCTGAATACCACTGCTGTAATTACCTTCTGTGTAGACCATCCCTAGCATCAGAAACTGCTGTCAGGGACCATATGTATCATAAATAAATAGATTTGTTTTGATGTTCTCTACCTCCTGTACTGATTTAAAAGAATAGTTCTGAACACCCTGTATATGCATGCCTCAGAGCTAATTTTTGTTTTCTGTTGCCTCAATTTCGAAACAAAGAGGCGATTCAAACTATTGTCGGTGTGTTTAACTGTGTATTCGTACCTCTGAATGTCAGATTTCAAGCTAAAATTAATTATGGACACCAATTCCGAATGAAGCTGAAGTTTAACAATGTGGTACCCGTTACGTCATGAACATCTTCATAAAGATTGATAAATATCTAACTGGCGCTTCGTGGTGGAACACTTTCTTCTTTTCGTCAGTGTAGTACTGGCCGCCTCTGCGCCGTTACGTTTCTCCCCATCATCTTTCCGCGCTGTAAGTACAGGGATATGGTAGGGTGTATTGAAATCGGTGACAAACAAGTAGCTGTTGCGCGTTGCGTACTATGCGCGTAGATGCACGCCCTCGAATTGTTGGAGGCCTTGGCGCTCACTCGCCCTCGTGCAGAAAATTTCTCGTAGTAACGTTAATGGCCAGTTGCGTCAAGTAGCACGAGAAAGTGGTGGGAAGTGTGGACGGATTGTTCCCTTCGCCGGAACGCGACCTCAGCCGTGCAGGGGCATTGTCCCTCGCTCCCGCCAGCCATGTTTCCATCGTCACCCTCCTGTTCCACTTCGCAGCAGTTGCCATACGGCTCTCACAAGACGCGACACAAGGTCACAGCACACACAAAAGTTACGCGTTCACTAGTCGTCGCACGCGACAGCGTTTCTCAACACTTGTGTTTTTAGACAACGAACGCAATGTTCCTCCTTAACCTTCCTTGGGGCTTTCTTTTTCTTCAGAGTGTGCGTGACCTTTACGTGAAGCCGGCCGGAGTGGCCGTGCGGTTCTAGGCGCTACAGTCTGGAACCGCGAGACCGCTACGGTCGCAGGTTCGAATCCTGCCTCGGGCATGGATGTGTGTGATGTCCTTAGGTTAGTTGGGTTTAAGTAGTTCTAAGTTCTAGGGGACTGACGACCTCAGCAGTTAAGTCCCATAGCGCTCAGAGCCATTTGAACTTTACGTGAAACCCGAGGTTCTCCTGGCGTATGGAATGTTCAAATAATTTGCGGGAATGTAGCGGGTGACGTCCTCGATACATGAACGCCGAATCGTTTAAAGCCACGAATGAAACGTGAAATCGCTATCCATCCGAATATTTACTTGTCTAGGTCGTTGGGAACGCTGTGACATGCCGTTTATAGTAAGCCAATTTAAAATGATCACTGATCTGTATCTACAATCTGATACTTGCAGCCATGCGGGTCAAAAATGGTTCAAATGGCTCTGACAACTATGGGACTTAACTTCTGAGGTCATCAGTCCCCTAGAATTTAGAACTACTTAAACCTAACTAACCTAAGCACATCACACACATCCATGCCCGAGGCAGGATTCGAACCTGCGACCGTAGCGGTCGCGCGGTTGCAGACTGTAGCGCCTAGAACCGCTCGGCCACTCCGGCTGGCCCATGCGGGTCAATTTGAAGGGGTCTTCGTACCTTGGTTCATGGCCCTGAAATTCTGTCCGCTGAGTCAGCCCACCTTGAAACTACCATTTGTCAGAATGGGCTTACAAGAGGAAGGCCTCAGACACGGCCAACCGATTCGGCTCAAATTTTGCAGATCACTTGTATACAACCTAAAACGAAGGACTCTAAGATATTTTGGGTCAACACACCCGCAATTTTGAGAAAATCACCACTAAAGGTTATAACGAGCAATCGACTCAAAATTGGAGGGATCGATAGAAAATTGTAAATAGAGAATTTTTCATCAGGAATGGGGTCCGCAAACGCAAAATTTTCCAGAAATCGAGGAAAGAAACTTTTACAACTGCCGCTTCTGTACCCACATTGTAAACACCTTTCGCCGACAGCGCCGATAGCGCATGGCCAAGGTAATTAGCTGGGAACCGGAAAACCTGGGTTCTGATCTCGAAGAAACTTAGCGGGTGTTATTCATTTCGTTTGTATTTTTCCATATCTCAATTGATAGGGGTAGGAGGGTTAATAAGGTAAGTAAATCAACAAGGAATGATAATAATACTTACCTTATTAACATTCACGTATGTTCGAAGGAAGGCTGCAATACCGTATTTGCATTGATATCTACAATCTGATAGTTGTGAACCACCCAAGTCAGTGTGAAGGAGTACTTCTTATCTTGGTTCATAGACCGTGTCGTCTACTGTCTGCTGAGTTAGCCCACATTGAAGTTACTATAATCGGTTTACTGAGAGACGACACATGTTGGACTATCGAGCAAACATGAATCTGGTGAGTGATGAGCAAATCGATGTTACCCGTAAGTGTACAGCTTCATTGCTTAACGCATATAGTGTTTCTAATAGCTTTGATAGTATTCCGAGGAAACATAGTGTGATGTGTGTTTTTTCGAACTCCGTTTAAGATTAGGGCCCATTTAGGGGCTGTAAATGAAGAACTTTGTTCGCCAAAGTGGCTATTTACCATATTCCTCGCAGACGTAACATGTCAAACGCGGTTAGGCTATCAGGACCGTGGAGCACGAGGGTAAACAGTATAAGTGTCACACAACCTAGCTGGTTGGTTGGTTGGGGGGGGGGGAAGAGACCAAACAGCGAGGACATCGGTCTCATCGGGTTAGGGAAGGACAGGGAAGGAAGTCGGCCGTGCCCTTTCAGAGGAACCATCCCGGCGTTTGCCTGGACCGATTTAGGGAAATTACGGAAAACCTAAATCAGAATGGCCGGACGCGGGATTGAAGCGTCGTCCTCCAGAATGCGAGTCCAGTGTGCTAACCACTGCGCCACCTCGCTCGGTACACAACCTAGTGAATTTGCAGAAAATTGCTTTGGTACCGCTCATCTGATAGAAACTAACAATAAATGGATTCTGCTGCGCACTTCCAGTTAATGGGATAGTCATGTTAAGGAAACTGTTGAGATTAAAATAGCAAATGACCTTATAAATAGAGACGGAGGTTTTTGCTTAAATTCTGCTTGGAAACCAGCTTTCCCGCTGGTCAAACAATTAACAGATGCACAAAGTTAGCGCTACTGGTTCACTCGTTGTTTATTAACGTTTTGCCTTACGCAAACTCTGGCATTGGTTATATTTGTTTTTGCCGTGGCGCTAGTTGCTTACAGCGTGTTTTGTCTTTCTGCATGCGCCGTCTTTTGTTTCTGGTTGACGTAGCCCTGCCCATCCATGGTTTAAATTGCCCTGAACACCAAGCGATCTCTCTCTCTCTCTCTGTCTCTCTCTCTCTTTCTTTCCGGGGGCTTTGGAACTGACGCCATGTTTACCAGTCAAAACACCGGTTGTTGAGAATGTTGCCCGTTAGTTACTTTTTGACTTTTATATTTCAGTGTTTACGGCATAATTTACCAGATGTTTTCCTTAGTCCTTCTATAACTGGTCCAATATTTCCGTACACGTTTCAGGATTGCTAGCTTACTTCACATGTTACTGTCTGGCGTAATCTTCTGGGACAATGTGGCTGAGGTAAGTGACGGTATTTCTCGTATCGTAGCGTTCAGTCGGAATAGTACTTTATATAAAGTTGGTCACTGAACGTATTGCAGAAGCTCTGTCAGGGCTCTAGGCATTCTTATAATTGTGTGTCAATACAGTTACTCCCTAGTGATAACGCGGTTACTGCAAGGAGTGAATTTAAGACGAACAGTGAAATTCACCATCACAGTACTGCAAGTAAAAATAATTTCTGCTTTGTAGCATCTATTAGCTTAGAAGCAGGTACTTTGAAGAATGCTACTGCAACTATTAGTAAACTAGTCAGCTGCTGTTTTATCTAATGGGGAGTACTTCTAGACTACTTTATACACTCCATCATCTTTCAGACGTGCATCCGGGACAGAAGTAGCCTGTTCCTACGTAACTTGACTTGTTCCACATTTGAGAATGTTTACTGTCGTGATGGGATTTGTGGAACAAGATGCATGAGTGGATTAATGAGTGCACAGTCTAGTTGTGTCGTAATAAGGGCTGCAGTTCTCTCAAGGGTTGACAGTGTGCCACTAATCAAGCATCCGATTTTATTCGCTCCATTTCCGTCAAAGAACTAGTTTGTGGCGTTTCCATACGATTCACAACATAATCCGTGGTCCAATAACCGCGTCGTGTCGCATTTTAGGGGCTTAACTGTCATACTCAGTCGCTTGGATTTAGTACTGTATGAAAGAAAACATTTAGGTATCCGCGGGAAGATTCGCGGGGAAATCCCATATTACTTATGTCTCCCATATCGTCGTAGCAACATAAACAGTACTTACCCCGGAAAATAAAACAGAGATCAGAGTTAGCAGAGAGCCACACTGTAATCAGTGCAAAGCCACGGCTTTCATTGCCTAACTCTTCTTATAAAAAGGCATCGTTAGCATCTGGAAATCGTCGCGGAAAATAGTTGCCAGACACAAAACACAAGACATCAATTCAAACGATAACGTAAAAGAAGTTTCCCAACCGGACTGGAAACTGTGAGTACACTTTGCTGATAGGTTAGTGGACTTACTATTTTTTAAAGCCGTGCAGCGCCCCAAGAATCACGACTACTTTTCTCAGAAACATTCCTGGATATTAATTTGCAACAAAAGTACAGCAAAGGAAATTAGAAAATTTCCTTCATTTTACTCTCTCTACATCTACATCTACATTTTTACTCCGCAAGCCACCAAAATGTGTGTGGCGGAGGGCATTTTACGTGCCACTGTCATTACCTCCCTTTTCTGTTAGAGTCGCGTATGGTTCGCGGGAAGAACGACTATCTGAAAGCCTCCGTGCGCGCTCTAATCTCTCTAATTTTACATTCGTGATCTCCTCGGGAGGTATAAGTAGGGGGAAGCAATATATTCGATACCTCATCCAGAAACGCACCCTCTCGAAACCTGGCGAGCAATCAACACCGCGATGCAGAGCGCCTCTCTTGCAGAGTCTGCCACTTGAGTTTGTTAAACATCTTCGTAACGCTATCACGGTTACCAAATAACCCTGTGACGAAACGCGCCACCCTTCTTTGGATCTTCTCTATCTCCTCCGTCAAACCGATCTGGTACGGATCCCACACTGATGAGCAATACTCAAGTATAGGTCGAACGAGAGTTTTGTAAGCCACCTCCTTTGTTGGTGGACTACGTTTTCTAAGCACTCTCCCAATGAATCTCAACCTGGTACCCGCCTTACCAACAATTAATTTTATATGATCATTCCACTTCAAATCGTTCCGCACGCATACTCCCAGATATTTTACAGAAGTAACTGCTACCAGTGTTTGTTCTGCTATCATATAATCATACAATAAAGGATCCTTCTTTCTATGTATTCGCAATACATTACATTTGTCTATGTTAAGGGACAGTTGCCACTCGCTGCACCAAGTGCCTATCCGCTGCAGATCTTCCTGCATTTCGCTACAATTTTCTAATGCTGCAACTTCTCTGTATACTACAGCATCATCCTCGAAAAGCCGCATGGAACTTCCGACACTATCTACTAGGTCATTTATATATATTGTGAAAAGCAGTAGAACCTTGTAGCTGTATGGAAGAATAAAGATTCATTTTTGTCTTTTAAATTTTTATTTTCAGTATTATCCAGAAAGTTAGTTAGCAAACGAAGTCAGCTTTCCGTTTCCGTTGACGTTAAAATAAGACTTAAGATTTCGTTGTTTGTAAGGAAGCGATTATTAGGCTTTGACTAATATGCATAAGATATTTAGAAGGAACACCGTAAGAAATAAGAAAGCTCATTAAGCTTATAGAATACAGCACGATCTTAAGTTTAAAGAAGTTAGATTGTGAGAAACAGAAGATTTTATTTCGAAGTTATTATATGTCGGAGATGCCAGTCTAAGCGGAAATAAGGGACGAAAGGAAGGAAATAGTTCCTATAAAAAAAATGGTACAGTGATTACCGTCGTCATGACTCATTAGCTCGGGGGGCCAATTTCTGCCCCAATTTCGATATTTTTTTGGCCGGGGGGGGGGGGGGGGAGGCGGGAGGAGGTCGAGTGAAATGTGGGAGGGGGAGGAGGGGCACAAGACGTCGAGGTGATGTCAAATTCAAAATCTAGAAATCACAAGACATTTACTAACATGAAACAACCACCGAAATTTCTTCTGGCAAGATGACAGAAGTTCTGTTGGAAGGAATGAACAGCATATAGTGCAATGAATATGGTTTAAGGGTAAAGACTAAGGCGCTGTAGAGTAATACAAAGGAGAATAACACCTTGTTTGACTTGGAACGATTCGATAGTAGCAGAAACGAGAGAATTCTTTTATCCAGGTGGAAAGATTACGCAGGATGCCCGAAGCAAGGAAGTCATCAGACGTGTATTGCAAGGACGAAGGACATTTTCTTCATTAAAAGAGTTCTTCTACTCAAGTAAGACATTGACACAGAACTGAGGAAGAAGCTCTTGAAACTGTACGTCTGGAACACATCATTGTGTGGAATTGAACCAGGGACAGTCCGGAGACGAAGAAACTGGAAGCATTTGATTTGTGGTGCTCTCGATGACTGTTAAAAAATAAATAGAGAATAAAGGACAACATGAAAAGGTGCTGATATGAATAGATAAAGATGAATACCTGCGAAAGACGATTGCCATAAGAAGTGATAGGTTAGTAGGACTTCCGGTATGACATCCTGAAATAGTTGACTTGGCGCTGGGACGAAGGGTAGAAGGAAAAGATAGAAGGGGCAGACTAAGACTACCAAAGGGATTGTAAGAGTGTTGTACGTAGTAGCTGTGTAGAGACGGAATGATTAGCACAGCACGTGAAAAGATGGGGTCAGAATCAAGATTGATGAATGGAAAAAAAAAGCCACAGATATTTCTAACACGAAATTACTGATGTACTGTTTTTACCATCGTAAAAGCACAAATGAGATTACAAAATTCATCGAATAATTGATTCCCACAACGGCGGGAAAGGGATTTCAGTCCAAATGGGTAAAGAGACATCATCATATAGCGGCGTTAGTGCCATGGACTGGATTACATTAGTACTTGTTCCATACATCATGAATATGACATTTTGCGATGACGTGGAACGTGTCAGTTTAACGTAAGTTTTGTTTACGCGTTATAACTTTTTTCTTTTTTAAAAAAATTTACTACTACGTATCTAAAAATTCATCCATTGCGTAGAAGGAGTTGTCATTCAGAAATTATTTTAATTTGTTTTTAAATGCTGGCCGGCTATGTGTTAGACTTTTCATGCTATTTAGCAAATGACCAAACATTTTTGTGGTAGGATAATTCACCCCTTTCTTTGCCAAAGTCAGATTTAACCCAGAATAGTGAAGATCATTCTTTCTTCTAGTCTTCTAGCTATGCACTTTGCTACTACTTTTTAACTGGGACAGGTTATTAATAACAAATTTAATAAGTGAATATATGTATTGCGAAGGTACTGTGAAATCTCGAGTTCTTTAAATAAATTTCTGCAAGGTGATCTTGGGTAGGCTCGTGCTATTATTTTGATTACACGCGTTTTTGCAATGAATCATTCTTCTCTTAGTGATGAATTACCCCGAAATATGACGCCACGTTAAAGGAGTGGCTGAAAATAGGCACAGTAGGCTAATTTACTGCTATATTTATCATCAAAATTTGCAATAACCCTAATAGCATAAGTAGCTGAACCTAACCTTTTCAGCAGATCACCAATGTGTTGCTTCCAATTTAATCTCTCATCCGTGCACACAGCCAGAAATTTTGAAAATTCTGCCTTAGCAACAGACTCCTGTTCAATGTCTGTATCTATTAATGGTGTTATGCCGTTCGCTGTACAGAACTGTGTATACTGTGTTTTTCTCAAAATTTAGTATGAGTCCATTTGCAGAAAACCACTTAATAACTTACTGAAAGGCATTATTTACAATTTCCTCATCTAATTCTTGTTTATTGGGTGTGATTACTATATTTGTATCGTCAGCAAAAAGAAATAGCTTTGCATCTTCATGAATGTAGAGTGACACCCACAAAAAATATGAACTAAGGGTAACACAGTTACATATTTCATAGATCATTCTTGGTTGGAAATGATGAACACCACAAGTAATTATTACTGCTCCCTTTTGAGCAATCAATATTTTCTGTCTAGTGATAAATAACCCCTAAAATTTTTACATAAATATGTTAGAACGCGGATTCATTTGTTTCCAAGACTAGCAATTATACAATGGGCAAAAACAGCTGAATTTTTTGAGAATCTCAGTAACATGCTTCTTCCCGTTCACGCTTTATCAAAACGTACACCTGAAAATTTGAAGCATTCTACCCAGTTCACTGAATCTTGTTCACGTGTTACATAAACTGTGGATATAATTCTGTTTTTTGTATAGAGCTGAATGTAGTGTATTTTCTAAAAATTAAGGGAGAGTTCATTTTCAGAGAACCACTTAATAACTCTTGGGGAAACATTAACAATGTCTGCTATTTTCTCTCTGACTGATAAATGTTAAGCGGAAGGTCATTCACGTGTCCTGGGTGATTCCGTGATGCTCTCACAAACTTTCAGGGGTGATAAAACGGCCTGAGATATCAATTTGAGGTAAGGGAACCTGGTCGGGGGACGACCGAGTCGAAAGTAAAAAAGCGAAAATCGTTCTGATACCTCTGACAGTGAACAACATATAACATTGCTAAAACTGCCGGGTAGACAACTTTCAAAGGTGGTAGGATGGACGAAATCAAGAAAAAAGTCTAGTAAACATCGCCTCTAAAATAGACACCTTAAGACCTATGAGCACTTGTTAATCTTCGACGCTGTAAAACATATCTGTTCTACACTCCTGGAAATTGAAATAAGAACACCGTGAATTCATTGTCCCAGGAAGGGGAAACTTTATTGACACATTCCTGGGGTCAGATACATCACATGATCACACTGACAGAACCACAGGCACATAGACACAGGCAACAGAGCATGCACAATGTCGGCACTAGTACAGTGTATATCCACCTTTCGCAGCAATGCAGGCTGCTATTCTCCCATGGAGACGATCGTAGAGATGCTGGATGTAGTCCTGTGGAACGGCTTGCCATGCCATTTCCACCTGGCGCCTCAGTTGGACCAGCATTCGTGCTGGACGTGCAGACCGCGTGAGACGACGCTTCATCCAGTCCCAAACATGCTCAATGGGGGACAGATCCGGAGATCTTGCTGGTCAGGGTAGTTGACTTACACCTTCTAGAGCACGTTGGGTGGCACGGGATACATGCGGACGTGCATTGTCCTGTTGGAACAGCAAGTTCCCTTGCCGGTCTAGGAATGGTAGAACGACGAGTTCGATGACGGTTTGGATGTACCGTGCACTATTCAGTGTCCCCTAGACGATCACCAGTGGTGTACGGCCAGTGTAGGAGATCGCTCCCCACACCATGATGCCGGGTGTTGGCCCTGTGTGCCTCGGTCGTATGCAGTCCTGATTGTGGCGCTCACCTGCACGGCGCCAAACACGCATACGACCATCATTGGCACCAAGGCAGAAGCGACTCTCATCGCTGAAGACGATACGTCTCCATTCGTCCCTCCATTCACGCCTGTCGCGACACCACTGGAGGCGGGCTGCACGATGTTGGGGCGTGAGCGGAAGACGGCCTAACGGTGTGCGGGACCGTAGCCCAGCTTCATGGAGACGGTTGCGAATGGTCCTCGCCGATACCCCAGGAGCAACAGTGTCCCTAATTTGCTGGGAAGTAGCGGTGTGGTCCCCTACGGCACTGCGTAGGATCCTACGGTCTTGGTGTGCATCCGTGCGTCGCTGCGGTCCGGTCCCAGGTTGACGGGCACTTGCACCTTCCGCCGACCACTGGCGACAACATCGATGTACTGTGGAGACCTCACGCCCCACGTGTTGAGCAATTCGGCGGTACGTCCACCCGGCCTCCCGCATGCCCACTATACGCCCTCGATCAAAGTCCGTCAACTGCACATACGGTTCACGTCCACGCTGTCGCGGCATGCTACCAGTGTTAAAGACTGCGATGGAGCTCCGTATGCCACGGCAAACTGGCTGACACTGACGGCGGTGGTGCACAAATGCTGCGCAGCTAGCGCCATTCGACGGCCAACACCGCGATTCCTGGTGTGTCCGCTGTGCCGTGCGTGTGATCATTGGTTGTACAGCCCTCTCGCAGTGTCCGGAGCAAGTATGGTGGGTCTGACACACCGGTGTCAATGTGTTCTTTTTTCCATTTCCAGGAGTGTATTAGTAGCTCTTTGGTTCCTATATTTTTGTAGGAGGTAGTACGTTCCAAAACAAGAATAAAAGTCCAATCATTATGGACTCTGTAATGCATAGTAAAGAGCTATGGACACTTGTTCAGTAGAACTGGCGTGTTGCACTGTAGCGAAGATGAACAAGTGCTCGTAGCCCTTAAGGTATGCATTTTAGAGCCCATGGTTACTAAACGTTATTTCTTGGTTTGATACATACCAGTTTCCCCAAAAATATGGAAACTAAAGTGCCTGCAGTCGAAAGTATGTATTTCACAGTATCAAAGATGAGTAAGTGCTCGTAGTTCTTAAATTATGTATTTTAAGACCAATGTTTACTAGACTTTTTTTTTTGTTCCATGATATCACATTTGAAAATTATCTTCCGTATAATCATGTAACAGAGTAATTTTTCTTGATGTACATACGTACAGCCTATTGTAATCTTTCGTAACTCCTGGTACAACAACTTTCCTCTGGAGTTTTTCTGTTAGGTCTGACTTCGACAAAGGCACTTCAACGTGGACAACCATACTGGTTGTAAAAGTGTGACGTAATAGGAATCAGATGAATATTGTGAATGACGTTGCAAAAGAAGGTAGCGAACTCAGCCAAGATTGCAACAACATTCTTAAAAGATGAAATTATGAAACAGTTCGTTCTAGAGATCGTTGGTGAAGATCGTAAAAAAATACCCAACTGCTACCAAATCCTCCCTCACGAAAAAATAATGTTTAATATGTCTGTTACATCACATTGTGTTTTGATTTCATAAATACCTACATAAAAATGCGTTTCTCTCTTACACGTTTTGTTCAGTTTTAACAAAGATCTATTTATTTTTTAATTTTTCACATTTTTCAGGCATTTAATGGTCCGCATACTCTTGTAGAGTGCACCCCACAGAAGAGCAACGAATATGAAAATGGATATTGTAATAAGATTATATAAGGACATTAATGTATTTTACTCTGTTGATGGAAAGGGAGGTGGAGTGCCTGACACTGAAGGCGTTGGAAGGTATGTAAACCTTGTGAGAGGTTAACATCCAGACGTCGGTGCTGCATTTGCATAGCTGTGTATAATAGGGTTTTGTGGGGTACGTATGATGGTCGTGAGATTTGTTCCACATGTCATGCTGGTTATTAGTCTTAGCCAACAGTGAGCTTTGCTTTGATGGTTAGTAGACAGGAATGTAAAGTTCGTTATTGGTTAGTCCCAAGCATTTTGGTGTTTTAGTTAGATGAAAGGTGTAGACGGTTCGATAGTAGAAAGTTCAGGTGGGTTTTCACTATAATTATTACCCTCATTTTTACACAATTGATCTATAGGAATCACTGGTTACAACAACAGGTGAGGATGTAGAAATAAATTAGAAGGAAACGTTTGGACGAATGGTTATGACAAGGAAGTAAGTGTCCTCAGTATAACTATTGTACCAGGTGCGGAAGAAGGGGTTGTTATGTAGTATCCATTGTGTGTAGGAGATGAATCCTTGTGGCTTAATGAAAAAGTTCAGTATTGACGTTGTTTATTGTCACGTAGAACAGACAGTTAGCGAGGATGCAGTTAGGCAGATGTTGCAAACTCTTGTAAGTCTCTGCCAATGTAGTTTGAATAGGATATCATACTACCACAGGCTTTGTCAGTGTCTATGGTCACAGCTGTTCTTTCTTTTACTTAACAGTTATTAAATTTTCTCTGGCGGCACGCTGGCAGCGGATAAATTGCCCGTCTTTAGTGGTTGTGTTATATACACTGACGGAAGAATATCGCATCACGAAGAAGGAATTGTGCGACTTAGACGAAAGTTGGCAGGCGTGTTTCTACATCTGAAAGATGAAGGCTATGCAGATTTCCCGCCAGTCGCATAAGAGTTGCGCTAGTAGCATCACTATGAGGATGCAACTCAAGTTTGCTCCCAAAAAAATGTTCAAATGTGTGTGAAATCTTATGGGACTTAACTGCTAAGGTCATCAGTCCCTAGGCTTACACACTACTTAACCTAAATTAGCCTAAGGGCAAACACACACACACATGCCCGAGGGAGGACTCGAACCTCCGACGGGACCAGCCGCTCCGTCCAGGACTGCAGCGCCCTAGACCGCTCGGCTAATCCCGCGCGGCAAAGTTTGCTTCAAAAACACATCGTAACGATCTTGAGTGTTAGTTACCATATAGATTGGACCTGGTGTGTTGATGTTAATCAAGAATGCCTTTAGGGCGACTAGGACGCCATTATCATAACCTCATTGAGTTTGGACGAGGTCATGTAACAGGGCCACGAAAGCTGGATGTCCCTTCTACGGTAATGCAGAAAGACTTGTCAGGAATGTAGCCCCTGCACATGATTGCTGACAGCGGCGGTCACGAGAATGTACGGTCGCAAGAAGCCTGGGTTCTAGAAAGCCCCATGGCACTACAGAGAGAAAGACTATCGTTTTCGGAATATAGCATCGTGCTGCAACTGCAACAGCATTTTGAGCAGCAGCTGGCACCACAATGACACAACGAATTGTTACAAATCGGTTAGTTCAAGGCCAGCTCCGAGCCAAACGCCACTGACGTGCATTTCACTGACGCCAAACCGCTGCCGTTTGCGACTTCAATAGTGTCAAGGGCGAGCTCATAGGAGGGCAGTTTGGAGGCCTGTTGTGTTTTCTAACGAAAGCTTGTTCTACATTGGTGTTGATTAGGAGACAAGTTGAGGGCCTACTGTGGTGGCTTTTGCGTATCATCAACATGGACAAATGCAATGAATATGGATGATATGATACTTTATGGTATTCTGCGGTTTGAATTCACTCTGTTTTTCTTAGCAGTTCCATTGATTTGATTTTGTAAATGATACTGACAATATTATACACATGTTTAATGCATTATTCGTACCACAACTTCTCCTGGATAATTATTTTGTTCAAATTGCACAAGAATTCCACCTGACGTAGTGTAATAATGGTGACTGTAAGCTGTGTTCATATCACTAAAATTACAGATCGTACATCAGAGCTTTTATAATTTTTGTCTTCGATGGATTTAATTATTCTTAGCAAATTGATCATGAAGAGGAACCACAGAATACCACCCGCGCACAACACTGACATATGCTACCAGAAATATTTTTCTTCGTGATTCGTGCGTAGTTTTTAAGTTTGGCCTCATACAACAGCAATGAAATCTTGTTCAACAATAAATACCATCAGCACTGTTCTTACAAAATGCAGTCTGATTCGATTAATTTTTTCTTTTATAAATCGAGTTCAGTACCACCGGTGCACATTTATTTCTTACACATCGGAACACTGTTTGCAGTTTCAAGTAATTTAAATTTGCCGTTGTGATAAAAGTTAAGATGGCGGCAATCAAAAGATAGAGGATTTCCTTTTTAATTAAGATTGTCCTTTGCTCAATAAATAATTAATCATTTAAATTGATGCCACCAATAAAAAAATTATTAAATTGTTTTGCAAATTAGTTTAACACAAACCCATGCTATTCTGAACTAGAAGTACAGACGAAGTTGCTATGTAATCGCAACTAACAGTGGCTGCGCTTCTTGCAGCTATGACAAAACAATTAATACAAAATTATAATTAAAAGAGGAAGCGATTTTTCAATAATTAACCATAAATAGTTTTAACGCATTTGACTATATTTGTTTTTACCAGCAAATGAACATAAAAGTACAATAATTTTACATTAAATGTTTTTCATTCAACAGACCTCATATCGATTCGAGTCTTGCCTCGGCGACATACATCAGAAGAAGACGACAAAAGGGTACAAAACAAAAGAAAAACATGGCATAGATTAACAAAGAATGTGAAACAAATATTGTCTTTGTTTTACGTAATTATCATCTTTTTAAGAAATAATTACATAATTGAATGAATATTGAGTTACGTAATTTTCTACACGTTCATATTCCACTCGTAATAAAAAATATATATATCGTGAATGTTATACTACCACCAACCCTTCTGTGTGCTAGACACACTGGACGCACGCCTGGAATTACGGTCTGGGCAGCGATTTCATATGACAGCAGGAACACTCTCGCAGTTAACCCATCACCCTGACCTCAAATTTGTACGTCAATTTTATGAATCGACCTGTTGTGGTGCCATTCATGAACAGCATTCCAGGGAACGTTTTCCGACAGGATAATGTTCGCCCATGTGCCGCTGATGTGACCCAGTATGCTCTACAGAGTGTCGACATGTTGCCTTGACCAGCTCGATCACCAGAACTGTCTCTACATCTACATCTACATCCATACTCCGCAAGCCACCTGACGGTGTGTGGCGGAGGGTACCTTGAGTACCTCTATCGGTTCTCCCTTCTATTCCAGTCTCGTATTGTTCGTGGAAAGAAGGATTGTCGGTATGCCTCTGTGTGGGCTCTAATCTCTCTGATTTTATTCTCATGGTCTCTTCGCGAGATATACGTAGGAGGGAGCAATATACTGCTTGACTCTTCGGTGAAGGTATGTTCTCGAAACTTTGACAAAAGCCCGTACCGAGCTACTGAGCCTCTCCTGCAGAGTCTTCCACTGGAGTTTATCTATCATCTCCGTAACGCTTTCGCGATTACTAAATGATCCTGTAACGAAGCGCGCTGCTCTCCATTGGATCTTCTATCAACCCTATCTGGTACGGATCCCACACTGCTGAGCAGTATTCAAGCAGTGGGCGAACAAGCGTACTGTAACCTACTTCCTTTGTTTTCAGATTGCATTTCCTTAAGATTCTTCCAATGAATCTCAGTCTGGCATCTGCTTTACCGACGATCAACATTATATGATCATTCCATCCTAATTTTTCAATAATTAACCATAAATGCGTACTCCCAGATAATTTATGGTATTAACTGCTTCCAGTTACTGACCTGCTATTTTGTAGCTAAATGATAAAGGATCTATCTTTTTGTGTATTCGCAGCACATTACACTTGTCTACATTGAGACACATACGGGACATCATCCAACAACTCCAGCGTCATCCACAACCAGCATTAACCGCCGCTGTATTGACCGAACAAGTGCAACAAGCATGGGACTCCATCCCACAAACTAACATCCAGCACCTGTGCAACACAATGCGCGCAAGTTTGATGGTTGTATTCAACATTCTGGAGGTAAAATAAACGTCGTGTGACTAGGGCCTCCCGTCGGGTAGACCGTTCACCGGGTGCAAGTCTTTTGAGCCACTTCGGTGACTTGCGCGTCAATGGGGATGAAATGATGATGATTAGGACAACACAATACCTAGTCCCTGAGCGGAGAAAATCTCCGACCCAGCCGGGAATCGAACCCGGGCCTTTGGCATTGACATTCTGTCGCGCTGACCACTCAGCCACCGGGGACGAACAGTCTAAGAGGTTACACCCCTTATTAATGTACCAGTATTTCACATTTGCAAACGCTTATCCAGAGCGTACATTAATTTGTGATCTTGGAATTTTAATCACTTAAATATACCTAGATCAATGTATTCGCAAAATATCATTATCCTGCGGCGGCCGAACTTCCCTGCATGGGGCCTTCCGGCCAACAATGCCATACGATCATTTCATTTCATTATCCTACATTCATTGTTATTTGGTACTGAGACTTTTTTCTGTCAGTGTAACTTTCAGACTTAATATAAAATGGTTTAAGAAGGTAAAATAGGTAATTTAGTTTATCCTCCACATTGCTTATGTAGCATTTGTGCTACATCAAGCTTTTACTTTTTTCTAGTTCAGGGCATTTAACTCAACTCGCTGTGCCTGATTGTAGTGTACACTTTACTCCATGTACTTTCTGTGCATCACTTGTTTTTGGTCCAATGCTTGAGTGGAGCGAAAATTAAACTCCATGGAAATAACACAACGAATATAAGTTATGTAGGTTACACCCATATAACTTGTAATACTGCGATTGTGAAAAAAGAGGCCGTAAAACAAGGAAGACAAAGGGCTCACAGTGCATTTTTGTCCGATTTTTCACAGCGAAACGAAGAGAGGGCAATGGAAAATCAGATATCTAACTGACCAGCGTCAGGTCTAGTTTTGCAAACAAAGGTTTATTTGTGCGAAAGTAATCAGGGTAATTAAAAAAACTTTGTTAGCGATTTGATAGAAATTTGAAAAATTTCACGAATAACTGCTCTTAACCATTTAAACAAAATGTCAAAAAGTTCACCTCTTCAAGGCCTACATGTTTGTGGGTAAAAACTTCTATTGATGTGATATGTAACCGACAATAAAGAAACTAAAATAAAAAAAAAATTGAAAAAATTGCGGTCAAATGTTTAGTCAAACGATTTGTTTAAAAGTAAAAATCATATAAGAAAAGCATTTGAATGATGCCCGAAATCACTTATAGCAAATGAGATGTCAATTCATTATTTAAAGTAGAATATTTAACTTCGTACCTTAGAATTTGAGAGGCTTCTAGAGGACATTTGTCTGGTGTATTACGTAAACAGTACATTTTCATTTGCTGTACGTGGTTCCGAGCATCATTTAAAGGATCATCAAATGATCCTCTATTCTATTTTATTTCTTACATTTAGACAATTAATTTCCCAAAATGTTCGACCGTTTATTCATTTAAAGAAAAAATTTTGTCGTTCCTGGATGTTCTCAGTATGAGGCCCCAAATTCTTGAAGAATGTTGATTAACGCAGTGTCACACTGGCTTCGAGAAATAAAGTTAATTTCTGTTTGTTTTTACTAACTTTGAACTTAAATGTGTTAAGAATATAATGCAATAAGAAATATACCGTACTCTATCGAATAAGTGATTCTTTATTTCATTACAAAAATATAGCGATGTATTTCTTTTCGATGTAGCATTGGCTCTACATTCGGTGACGACTAACACATCCATATTTACAAGAGAGAATGCAAGAGGAAGAAGAGCGTGAAGAAAACGGAGGCAAGTGATGACAAAGATGCTGCAGTTCCAAAGATGAAGGGCTACAAAAAACCAACCTTTGTGCCATCACAAACAGCAAGAGAGTTCCATGCCATGCACCTGCCTGGACGACGGGGAAAACCAGTAAAAATCGTTTGAGATGTAGGTTTCCTGGATCAAGGGTTTCCTATTTGTGTAGTTCACTAAATGTAAAATATTATTTTGTTTCACATGAAAAAGGATCATATATAATAATAAAATGACATTTTGTGATTATATATATAATTTGTCAGTTTATAGATAGAGCAAACGCTGGAAATATTTTATTATTAGGCTAAAACCCTATTTGAGTCCTGATGTAGCATATACAGTGTAGTCACAAACAGTCTGAGAAGCTTGCAAGAGTTTTTTAGGGGAGGTCGTGTCGAGAAACAAATGTAAGAAAAGATATGGATGTGTTGCGCTGTTTCCCACTTATGCAGCTTTGAAGACTGCCAAACTGATCGTCGCTCGCGCAAATTCAAGCAGCTTGCCAGAAGCGGTGTCGCCAAACATGTTCTCGTTTTGGGTTCCTTAAACCAAACAAACATAGCTTTTGCTCACCTAACTTAAATTTATCACTTCCGAAAAAGGCATATTTTAACTGGTAATGAGCATTTCAACAACTGGTAAGCAATGGACCCATCGATGTCCGTGCATTACCGCAATTTAGCACGCACAAATGCTTGAATTGCCGCGCGAAACGGCCCAACAAGCTAACTTCAATGCTGAAGAACTCGCATTGATTTTTTAAAATTAGCGTTCATTAATACATTCTAAGCTCAGGACTGAGGAGCCTTTGACGAGATGATGGTGATGTCATCTACATGCTCTTCATTATGTGAATGGCGTGGAAGGAACTCCTACTGCAGGGAGTGAGGTGTCAGCTGGGCATGGAAAATATGCTGTGGAGCTCTTTTATGATGGGCCGGGAAGGTTAAGCTATGGTTGGAAGGAAAGGTAGATCTCTGAGTTCATGGTTCAAATGGCTCTGAGCACTATGCGACTTAACTTCTGAGGTTATCAGTCGCCTAGAACTTAGAACTAATGAAACCTAAGTAACCTAACGACATCACACACATCCATGCCCGAGGCAGGATTCGAACCTTCGACCGCAGCGGAGTTCATGGTCGGAGAGGAGAAGTCGACTGAAATTACTCTGGGAAAAACTTGGGCTGTTAGACGAAAGGAAGTTGGAAAGGGAAGGCTTGGCGGGAACCACAGTTCTCGGGGATAGTGGCGACAGCAGGCTGTTGTAACTCAAGTTCACATGAGATATAAGAAAGGCGAAGGTATTCTAGGTGCTGAGGTTGTAGGTGCGAGAAGCTCATGAACTGGTAAAGGATACAGGAATCAGAAGGTAGTCACATACAGAAAGCGATGTAGAGAACATGTGTTTCAAGAATTTAGAAGGAGCTAAGAAACTTGGCAGGAGTTTAAGTCTATGTCACTTTGGGATAAGTAAGTTGGCTGGGATGATGGTTTTGTGTCTATGGATGACAATCGTAGGATATAGTCCCAATATTCGGAAAGTTAGTAATGAACCACTGAGGATTTTCTTTACGATGGTTAGTAGTTAAGTTTTCCAGATTAGCTTTTGGTCCAGCGTTAAAAAATTGTTCAAATGGCTCTAAGCACTATGGGACTTAACATCTGAGGTCATCAGTCCCCTAGACTTAGAACTACTTAAACCTAACTATCGTAAGGACATCACACACATCCATGCCAGAAGCAGGATTCGAACCTACGACCGTAGCAGCAGCGCGGTTCCGGACTGAAGCGCTTAGAACCGCTTGGCCACAACGGCCGGTGGTCCAGCGTAAGTCCAAGGTTAATAGTGTTGTAGATGGGCGAATTTTACGGTTGTGGATTGTTGGGTAGAGGTCTCTGGGAATCGAAGATTATGTGGTTTTCTCCTATAACCTTCGGATTTTTGCAGAACTGATGAAAAGGTACCACTGGTTTGACCGGGAAGTGAAGTTGACATGGAGTTAGATGTATCATTGGGATGGAGAGTAGGATGGACTGCATGGAAGGTGATGTCGGGAGTTTAACTGAAGTAACTCAAGAGGGAATAGTTTTGGAATGTTGGCTGTGTTAGGATATGAAGGAGCAATGACAGAATGGATGCTTGGGCTCGCCGGCCCGGTGGTCTAGCGGTTCTAGGCGCTCAGTCCGGAACCGCGCGACTGCTACGGTCGCAGGTTCGAATCCTGCCTCGGGCATGGATGTGTGTGAAGTCCTTAGGTTAGTTAGGTTTAAGTAGTTCAAAGTTCTAGGGGACTGATGGCCACAGATGTTAAGTCCCATAGTGCTCAGAGCCATTTGAACCATTTGATCCTTGGGCACGCCTGTAATTGGTTGCAAAATTCGGGATTTGGTGTTGTTGACAGCAACACAGGATACACGGTTAGTCACAAATGACTCAGTTAAGTGATTGTAACTGGATGAAAACATATGTTATTGGAGTTGGAACGGGAGACTGGAACGCGAGATACGATCGTAAGCGTTTCTGACGTTAAGGAGGAGAGATAAGAAGGGAAGGGTCTTCTTTTATTGTTACGTAGTATAGGCGCTGAAGGAGGCGAAATGATTGATGTCAGAGGGGATGGGAGACGCAGCGGATATTTGGAGGCGGGAGGGGTTGCTCAAGACGCTTGTGGATGTACATGGGGAGACTGCTTGGATAACTTTGATGAACGTTGAGGTAAAGAATTATTTTTGTCATCAGTCTCCCGACTGATTTGATATCGCCGACCAAGAATTTCTCTCCTGTGCCAGCCTCTCCATTTCAAAGCAGCAATTTCGACTTAACGTCCTCGTTTATTTGTTGGATGTATTCCAATTTCTGTCTTTTTCTACAGTATTTACTCACGACAGCTCCCTCTAGTACCATTGAAGTTATTCCCTGATCTCTTAATAGATCTTCTATCATACTGCCCCTCCTTTTCAGTGTCTTCCATATATTCTTTTCCTCACCGATTCTGCGAAGGACCTCCTCCTCATTTATTAACCTAAGAGTCCACCTAATTTTCAATACTCTTTTGTCGCACTACGTCTCAAATGTTTCGATTCTCTTTTGTTCCGGTTTTTACACAGTCCACATTTCATTACCATAAATGTTGCGCGCCAGATATACATTTTCAGAAATTTCTCCCTCAAATTGAAGCCTCTGTTCTACAGTAGTAGACTTCCCTAAACCGGGAATGTCCTTTCTGCCAGTGCTAGTCTGCTTTCTATGTCCTCATCTGCGTCCGTCATATATTGTTTTGCTGCATAGCTAGCACCATTCCTTAATTTTATCTACTTCTTGATCAGCAGTTCCGATGTCAAGCTTCTTACTGTTCTCAATTATTCTCTTTCTCATTATTTTCGTCGTTCTTCGATTTACTTTCAGTCCATTTCTGTACTCATTAGACTGTTCATTTCCTTAAACACATCTTGTAATTCCTCTTCACTTTGCCGGCCACTGTGGTCGAGTGGTTCTAGGCGTTTCAGTCCGGAACCACGCGGCTGCTACGGTCGCAGGTTCGCCTCGGGCGTGGATGTGTGTGATGTCCTTAGGTTAGTTAGGTCTAAGTAATTCTAAGTCTAGGGGACTGATGACCTCAGATGTTAAGTCCCATAGTGCTTAGAGCCATTTGAACCACTTGAAACTCTTCACTTTCACTGAAATGAATGCCATCAGCGAATCTTATCGATGATATCCTTCCATCTTAAATTTTAATCCGTTTCTCGATTTTTCTTTTATTTCTATCTTTGATTCTTCGATGTACAGAGTGAACACTAGCGGTGAAAGACTGCATCCCTGTCTCACACCCTCTTTAACCCGAGTACTTCATTCTTGGTCTTGAAGTCTTTTCATTCCCTCTTTGTTCTTGCACAATTGTATACTACCGGTTTTCCCTGTGCTTATCCCTATTTTTCTCGGAATTACGAACATCTTGCACCACTTTACATTGTTGAACGCTTTTTACATGTCAACAAATCCTGTGAACGTATCTTGATTTTCCTCCAGTCTTGCTTCCATTATCAACCGCCACCCCAGAACTGCCTCTCTCGTGCCTTTACCTTTCCTAAGGCCAAGCTGTTCGTCATCTAACAGATTCCCAATTTTCTTTTCTACATATATTACTCTTGGCAGTAACTTCGCTGATCGTGCGATAATTCTCACACTTATCGGTTCTTGCTATCTTGTGTGGATGATGTTTTTCCGAAAGTCGGATGCTGATGCTATATCAAGAGTCTCTTACATTTTACGCACCAACCTGAATAGTCGCTTGTCTCCATTTCCATTTATCTATCCCTTCCGCCTTATTTGATCTTAAATCTTCCAAAGATCTTTTAAATTCTGATTCTAATACTGGATCACCTCTCTCTCCTTTACCGTCTCCTGTTCCTGCTTCTATCTCATCAGATAATTCCTCCCCTCACAGAGGTCCTCAACGTACTCTTTCTACCTATCCGCGCTCTCCGATGCATGAAACAGTGGAATTACCATTACGCTGTTAATGTTTCCGCCTTGCTTATATTGTCAGCGAAGGTTGCTTTGACTATTCTGTATGCTGAATCAGTCCTTCCGACAGTCATTTATTTTTCGATTTCTTCACATGTAGCCATTTCAGCTTAGCTTCCCTGCACTTCCTATTTATTTCATTCCTACGTAATTTGTAGTTCCGCATTCCTCAATATCACTAAACATTTTCTTTTACTTCCTTCTTTGGTTGATCAGCTAAAGTACTCACTCTCAGCCCTACCTCTCTATTCATAACGAATCCTACTCCCGTTAACAATTTTTGCCGTGTTGATATGACCCTACACTCGTTCAACCACAAATCCTTTGTCATCTTCTCGTTTCATTTCACTGAGTCTCACTACCCCTAGATTGAGGCTTAATACTTCTCTCTTCAGATTTTCTAGTTTCGCTATCACATTTAAACTTTTGACATTCCATGCCCCGACTCGTAGAACGTAACCCTTTCGTTGATTATTCACTCTTTTTCTCGTGGTTACCGCTCCCCTGCCAGCCCCCTCCCGGAGATCCGAAAGGGGGATTATCCTGGAATTTTTTTGCCAATGCAGAGATCTTTATGATACTTGTTCAGTTACATGCGACGTGTCCTGTGGATCCATATCATGTGTCTTTCATGCAGTGGTTTCCAATGTCTTCTGCATCGCCACGCCGTTGATCATTGCTGATTCTTCCACCTTTTAGGGACAGTTTCCCACATCAGGGCAAGAGAGTGTCGTGAACCTCTGTCTGCGTCACGCTCTCTTTGACAAGGCCGTTGGCAGATCGAGAGTGACTTCTTATGCCGGGAGACTTTGGTCCTCCTTGATGATGATTTTTTTTTTTTTTCAAAATTTAAGCAATCGTGATTTTCGGATCTGGGCTCCAGGAAGTTTGATTGCTAGGCAAAGACGCTACCCTTAAACCAATGTGCATCAGGTAATGGTTATATTCGATATAAACATTTTCCACTCAGAGGTTTCTGCAGCTTTAACAAGAAGAGAAATTTTTTTTATCTTTCATGGCCCAGTAACACCTACTATAAAGGAAGATGCTACATTGGTTTGCTAGTGATTCTGGTTGTAAATGTACAAAAACGGAATTCTTTATGATGGCAGTGTGTAATGAAGTCATAACGTTGAATAGTGCTATTTCCTCTGAAGAAGTGGTTTTTGTATTGTGTCCTGTGATGGTTGTTAGGATAGTCAGGTACAGCAAATGAGTCTTGCAGGTAGGAGACGAAAAATCGTGATTTGCGGAGTAGCCGATCATCGTGAAAGAGTGGACAGGATTGTGGCCAGTAAGTTGGTGGAATGCTTGACAGCACTTGCTCCACTTCACGTATTGTGTTTATTGAAGTTAGTAGTAGCAGTAACAGTAGTAGCAGTAGTAGTTTTATTCATCAGTGGATCACTTTTACAAAGGTAGTGGGCATTTCTCGGTATTAGAGAACAAAAACAAACGTAATTCGTAGAAATGGGCTAAAACTATCAGCAAGAATGGGACTCTATCCTGGGACCTTTGCCTTTCACGGACAATTGCTGCACCAGCCAAGCCATCCTCTTTACTACTAACAATCTTTCCTTGTGCTATAATACGATTAACTATAATATTCTACAGATATTGCTGTAAGAGACGTGACGATACCAGTCCACATTTTGTGTCCACGTCGAATACAAGTTTATTAAACAATCCAAATTAGTTGTAACTTCTTATTGTAGAGCATTTTCTGTGTACTGTATTGATACAGTATTAGATCTATATTAGAGAAAGTAAACAACAGTACTGCAATAGCCGCCACAGAATACAGAGGCTTTCATAAAATGCGAGTTCCATGTGTATTAAAAGAAAGTGAACACGTGATAGTTACGTTAATAATATGAATGACTTGTTCAAATATGCTGTAGATGAAATAGACCTTCCACATTTTTGTTAACTCAAGATATAATAAAATTAGACATGAGACACAGTAACATCATTTTCTTTCTTGTTAAAAAACATTAAAAAATGGGAAATCTATTTCAATCTTAAATCAAACAATATTTTTGTCTCTGTTGCATTTTGATATGTAATTTGAAAACAGTCTGCATTTTAAGTTTATTTTCTTTGTAGTTTTTCATGTTTTCCAGCAGTCTTGTTCCAGCAAGTGATTGTGTTGTTGGAAAGAATGAGAACTCTTCATAGCCAGTTACCATTCTTAACCCGTCTCGAAAGTCGCACGCATATAATTGTTCACTGACGGTCCACATCTAAGTCCCAGATGGATTTCGAAACTCCAATGTTGCAATCATAAGAGCTCGATAAATTGCTGTATGTTAGCGGGCTACTGTTTAGCGAGAAAAACATCAAATGTCAAATGATCGGCTGCTTTTTGGATCATCAGTCTTCTGATCGATTTGATGCGGCCTGCCAAGAATCCCTCTCCTGTTCATCTCAGAGTAGCACTTGCAACGTACGTCCTCAATTATTGCTGGATGTATTGAAATCTCTGTCTCCCTCTACAGTTTTTGGCCTCTACAGCTCCTTCTAGTACCATGGAAGTTATTCCCTGATGTCTTAGCATATGTTCTGTCATCCTGTCCCTTCTCTTTGTCAGTGTTTTCCACGTATTCCTTTCCTCTCCGATTCTGCACAGACCCTCCTCATTCCTTACTTTATCAGCCCACCTAATTTTTGACATTCGTCTGTAGCACCACATCTCAAATGCTTCGATTCTTTTCTGTTCCGTGTTTCTCACAGTCCATGTTTCACTACAATACCAAGCTGTGCCCCAGACGTACTTTCTCAGAAATTTCTTCCTCAAATTAAGGCCTATGTTTCATACTAGCAGACCTCTCTTGCCCAGGAACGCCATTTTTACCAGTGCCAGTATGCTTTGGTGTCCTCCGTGCTCTCTCCGTCATTGGTTATTTTACTGCCTAGGTAGCAGAACTCCTTAACCTCATCTACTTCGTGAACAACCATCCTGATGTTAAGTTTCTCGCTGTTCTCACTTCTCTACTTCTCATTACTTTCGTCTTTCTTCGATTTACTCTCAATCCATATTCCGTACCCATTAGATTGTTCGTTCCATTCAGCATATCATCTAATTTTTCTTCACTTTCACTCAGGATAGCAGTGTCATCAGCTAATCGTATCATTGATATCCTTTCACCATGGGATTTTAATTCGACTCCTGAATCTTTCTTTTATTTCCATCATTGCTCATTCGACGTACAGATTCAACACTATGGGGTAAAGACAACATCCCTGTTTCACACCTTTCTTAATCCAAGCGCTTCGTTCTCGACCGTCCACTCTTATTATTCCCTCTTGGTTCTTGTACATATTGTATGTTACCCGTGTCTCCCTATAGCGTATCCCTACTTTTCTCAGAGTTTCGAATATCTCGCACCATTTTAGATTGTGTAACAGATGTTCCAGGTCGACAGATCCCATGGACGTGTCTTGATTTTTCCTTAGTCTTCTTTCCAATATTAAGCGCAACGTCAGAATTGCCTCTCTGGTGCCTTTACCTTTTCTAGAGACAGATTGATCGTCATCTAGCACATCATCAATTTTCTTTTGTATTCTCAATTTTCTTTTGTGTTCTGCTGTATATTATTCTTGCCAGCAAGTTGGATGCATGAGGTGCCAAGCTGATTGACCGATAATTCTCGCACTTGTCCGCTCTTGCAGTCTCCGGAATCGTGTGGATGATATTTTTTCTAAAGTCAGATGATATGTCGCCAGAGTCATACACTGTACACACCGACGTGAACAGTCGCGTTTTGTTGCCACTTGCCCCAATGATTTTAGAAATTCTGATGGGATGTTACCTATCCCTTCTGCCTTATTTGATCTTACGTCCTCCGAAGCTATCTTAAATTCTGATTCTAATACTGGATCTCTCTCTCTCTTCTAAATCGACTCCTGTTTCTTCTTCTATCACCTCAGATAAATCTTACGCCTCATAGACGCCTTCAATGTACTGTTTCCATCTATCCGCTCTCTCCTCTGCATTTAACAGTGGAATTTCCATTGCACTCTTAATGTTACCCTCCTTGCTTTTAGTGTCACTAAAGGTTATTTTACTTTCATGTATGCTGAGTCGGTCCTTTCGACAATCATTTCTTTTTCCATTTCTTCACATTTTTCATGCAGTCATTTCGTCTAAGCTTCCCTGCACTTCCTATTTATTTCATTCCTCAGCGACTTGTATTTCTGTATTCCTAAATTTCTGTTAACATTTCAACTGTACTGCCTACTGAGCTATTCATTATTACTTTATCTATAGCCTTAGAGAACTTTAAGAGTGTCTCGTCATCTCTTAGTACTTCCGTATCCCACTTCTTTGCATACTGAGTCTTCCTGACTAATGTCTTGAACTTCAGCCGACTCTTCATCACAACTGAATTGTGATCTGAGTTTACATCTGCTCCTGGGTGCGCTTTGTAATCCAGTATCTGATTTCAGAATCTCTGTCTGATCGTGATGTAATATGACTGAAATCTTCCCATATAACCCGGTCTTTTCCACGTACACCTCCTCCTCTTGTGATCCTTGAACACAGAATTCGCTATTACTAACTGAAATTTATTACAGAACTCAATTAGTCTTTCTCCTCTCTCATTACTTGACGCAAGCCCATATCCTCCGTAACCTTTTCTTCTACTCCTTCCACTACAACTGCATTCCAGTCCCGCACAATTATTAGATTTTCATCTTCCTTTATGTACTGTATTACCCTTCCAAAATTCTCACACACTTTGTCTATCTCTTCATCTTCAACTTGCGACGTCGGCGTGTATACCACAATTATCGTTATCGTTGTTGGTTTGCTGTCGATTCTGACAAGAATTACGTTTGTATTCGTAACGAATACTACTCGCATAATACTATTTTCTGATGCTGTTGATGTTACATTATACTAATCGGACCAGAAATCCTTGTCTTCTTCCCACATCATTTCACGGACCCCTATTATATCTAGACTGAGCCTTTGCATTTCCCTTTTCAAATTTCCTACCTTCCGCACCACATTCAAGTTTCTGACATTCCATCCCCCGACTTGTAGAATGTTATACGTCCTTTGATTATTCAAACATTTTCTCATGGTCATCTCCTCATTGGCAGTTCCCTCCAGGAGATCCTCATGGGGGACTATCCCGGAATCATGAGAATTTTTCGGGTATTCAGCCGGATAGTGTCGTCCAACAGGGGTCCGATGTTTCGGCAAGCCGACTTCTTACCATCTTCAGGTGATCCTCGACTCTGATTGATATAATAGGGGTCTGTGAAGTGGAGAAGAAAAGGATTTCTGGTCCGATTGGTATAGGCTAATATCAACAGCATCAGAAAGTGATGTAACGCGAATAGTATTCCTTACGAATACAAACGTAGAGCAAAGAGTGTGTTATAGTGAACAGTTCAGTGATAGGGTAGTTCTTGTCAGAATCGACAGCAAACCGACACCGATAACGATAATTCTGGTATCACGCCGACGTTACAAGTTGAAGATCATGAGATAGTGAAAGCTGAACTAAATCTTAGTATCGCATTGCGTCACGTGATAAAACGGAATTTATTGTTTTCCTTGCTTTCATCTAGTGGCAGACAGTGGTAGTCGGCGCTTAGTTGAAAACCTGCATCCTTGTTGATAAGATAGCCGCCGTACGGATATGTATGGCCTCGTTGACAACACAGTCCCAGAAAGATGACGCTGGGGATAAAATTTCCGTTTTTTCGTAAAGCATACGATGTCCCGTGTCCAGGCAATGTTCCGCTCCCGCTGATTTTTCAGGTTGTCCCAGGCGTGGATGACGATGGTGTTCGGCGCAAAGTTCTTGCACGGTTCGGCATATTCGCCCAATGCAAGATTTTCCACATTGGCATGGGATTTTTTACACGCCACGTTTCCTAAGGCCGTTATGACCGAGCACAATGGCCACACATATCCGTACGACGGACAATCTTACCAACAAGGATGCAGGTTTTCATCTAACCGCCGTCTGGAATCCAGCACTGGCTGCGATTAAATCAAAGCAGGGAAAACAAGAACTTCCGATTCATCACGTGAAGCAAAGCGCTACTGAGATTTAGTTCAACTTTTAACCGCACGAGCGTCCGACAGCACAGTCATTGCCCATAGCGCACGCGCAGATGCCCTTCCCGCGGCTCCCAGCAGGGGCACCACGAACGCCGCTTTCCTCCAACTAAGAGCGTCTTCCCGCGGACGGCACGATAAATTTCGACGCCGCCGCGCGATTATCATCAGTTGCGCCTTGCACCTGTGACAGCAGCAGCTACCACCACCTGATGATGTCGAGCAGTTGCCTCGATGAAATATTGTGCGAGTTACACCATACGATCCGGGAGCAAACTCGAGAAGCTTTTTTGCAAAAGATCCGTCGGGAAAGCATGAAAAGTCTCATCGGCAGAATACTCTGAAAATACAGTGTCATGTGAATGTTTCGCCCTCTATCCAAAACGAAGACGTTATTAGGATCACTCAAGAACTACTTAGGACTCCGGAAACAGGGAGTTTACCGCATCCCTTGTCAATGATGGAAATTATGTAGGCCAGACCATCCAGGCGGTACAGGAGAGGTGATGTAAACATAAAGCCACGCAGACAGCGCACAGCCGACCAATTCCTCTGTGGCAGAGCACTGCATCTCGCATGGTCATGACATGAATTACGATGGCACAAAGGTGTTGCAGCAATCTAACGCCTTCTGGGACTGTATCCTCAAAGAGGCGGTAGAGATCCGGCTGCGTGATGAGCTAATATGTAAAGACAGCAGTTTCCAGCTAAGCAAGGTCTGGGATCCAACCTTGAGTATGACTAAAACACTACGACACTCTACACCGAAATATGCCCCGGTCAGGACACCGGAAGAAGACGGCGCATTATCACCACGGCGGCAGAGTTCCACATGCGGTCGTGGCCGCATAAGGACTGAAGTCCATAACGTGTCGCGGGGCGCATTGCTTCCCCCACCACCGACGGCGGACCGCACGGAAGCGCCAAGACGATGGCTGCGGGGGGTGGGGTAAGGATTATGTAAAGTCCGCATCTATCAGGGATCGAGGGACGCCTGAAGATGGCAAGAGCTCGGCTTGCCGGAATATCGCGCCCCTGTTGGACGACGCGATCCGGCTGAATACCCGAAAAAATCTCAAGATTCTGGGATAGTCTCCCATTAGAATCTCCGGGAGGGGACTTCCAAGGGAGAAGTGACCATAAGGAAAAGTTCGAATAATCAACGAACGGATAACGTTCTACAAGTCGGGGCGTGGAATGTCAGAAGCTTGAATGTGATGCAGAAGCTAGGATATCTGAAAAGGGAAATGCAAAGGCTCAATCTAGATATAATAGGGGTCTGTGAAATGAAGTGAGAAGAAGACAAGGATTTCTGGTCCGATTAGTATAGGCTAATATCAACAGCATCAGAAAATGATGTAACGCGAATAGTATTCCCTACGAATACAAACGTAGGGCAAAGAGTGTGTTATAGTGAACAGTTCAGTGATAGGGTAGTTCTTGTCAGAATCGACAGCAAACCGACACCGATAACGATAATTGTGGTATACACGCCGACGTCGTAAGTTGAAGATCAAGAGATAGTGAAAGTATATGAGGATATTGAAAGGATAATACAGTACGTAAAGGGAGATGAAAATCTAATAGTCGTGCGGGACTGGAATTGAGATATAGGGGAAGGAGCAGAAGAAAAGGTCACAGAAGGATATGGGCTTGGGCCGAGGAATGAGAGAGGAGAAAAACTAATTGAGTTCTGTAATAAATTTGAGTTAGTAATAGCGAATTCTCTGTTCAAGGATCACAAGAGGAGGAGGTATACATGGCAAAGACCGGGTTATACAGGAAGATTTCAGTCAGATTACACCATGATCAGACAGAGATTCCGAAATCAGGTACTGGATTGCAAGGCGCACCCAGAAGCAGATATAGAGTCAGATCACAATTTAGTAGTTATGAAAAGTAGACTGAAGTTCAAGACATTAGTCAGGAAGACTCAATATGCAAAGAAGTGGGATACAGAAGTACTAAGAGATGATGAGACACGCTTGAGGTTCTGTAAGGCTATAGATAAAGTAATAAGGAATAGATCAGTAGGCAGTACAGTTGAAATGTTAACAGAAATTTTGGCATACAGAAATACAAGTCGCTGAGGAATAAAATAAACAGGAAATGCAGGGAAGCTAAGATGAACTGACTGCATGAAAAATGTGAAGAAATGGTGAAATAAATGATTGTCGAAAGGACTGACTCAACACACAGTAAAGTAAAAATAACCTTTAGTGACACTAAAAGCAAGGGGGGTAACGTTAAAATTGCAGTGGAAATTCCACTGTTAAATGCAGAGGAGAGAGCGGATAGATGGAAATAGTACATTGAAGGCGTCTATGAGGCGTAAGATTTATCTGAGGTGATAGAAGAAGAAGCAGGAGTCGATTTAGAAGAGATAGGAGATCCAGTATTAGAATCAGAATTTAAGAGAGCTTCGGAGGGCTTAAGAACCAATAAGGCAGAAGGGATAGGCAACATCCCATCAGAATTTCTAAAATCATTGGGGGAAGTGGCAACAAAACCACTGTTCACGTTGGTGTGTACAGTGTATGAGTCTGGCGACATATCATCTGACTTTCGAAAAAATATCATCCACACGATTCCGGAGACTGCAAGAGCGGACAAGTGCAAGAATTATCGCATAATCAGCTTAGCAGCTCATGCATCCAACCTACTGCCAAGAACATCTGGGACTGTATCCTAAAAGAGGCAGCGGAGATCCGGCTGCGTGACGAGTTAACAAATAAAGACAGCGGTTTCCAGTTAAGCAAGATCTGGGATCCAACCCTGAGTATGATTAAAACAAAACGATACTCTGCACGGAAATATGCCCCTGTGAGGACGTCTGAAGAAGAAGACGCAATGCTACCACGGCGGCAGAGTTTCGCACGCGGTCGTTGCCGCGGAAGGACTGCAGTCCATAACCTGTCGCGGGGCGCCGCTCTTGCCCCACCACCCGGCGCCTTGCTTCACCCATCACCGGCAGCGGGCCGCACGTTGGTGCCAAGATGGGGAGGGGGGTGGGGAGGGGGGGGGGGTGGGGGGTAGTGATTATATAAACTCCGCATCCATCAGAGGAACGCCTGAAGTAGCATGTAGTCGGCTTTCCGCAATATCGCGCCTGCTGCACTACGCCAGCCAGCTGAATACTCCAGAAATTTTCAAGATTTCCGTACTCCGGGAAAACCTCAGATCACACATTCCGGAATTTTTTGCCAATGGAGAGATCATCATGACACTTTTTCAATCAGAGGCCACATGTCCTGTAGATACACGTTAGGTGTCTTTAATGCAGTTGTTTCCATTGCCTTTTGCATCCTCTTATCGTTGATCATTGCTGATTCTTCCGCCTTTAGGGACAGTTTCTCACTCCAAAGACAAGTGGAGTGACCTGGACCCCTGTCCGCTCCTCCACCCTCTTTGAGAAGGCCGTTGGCAGCGTGAGGGTGACTGTGCCGTAAGTCTTCGGCCACCAGTGCTGATTATTAATCAAAATTTAAGCGGTGGCGGATTTCGTTCCCGGGACCGAGAACGTTCTGATTACTAATCGAAGACGCTACCCCTAGGTCGTGGGTGTACTATGATTAGCACCTGCGAAAAATTTACAATATGGTTGTGGAACTTGGTCGACGTTTATCATATTAATGGTGGTTCTCGTGAGCGAGGTTTCTTCTCATTCATCTATCTACATCATTCACAATAAAAAGCCTGGCAGAGGGTTCAGTGAACCACCTTCAAGCTGTCTCTCTTCCGTTCCACTGTCGAACAGAGCGCGGGAAAAATGAGCACTCAAAATTTTTCTGTGCGATCCCTGATTCCTCTTATTTTATTGTGACGATCATTTCTCCCTATGTATTTGGGTACCAACATAATGTTTTCGCAATCGGAGGAGAAAACTGGTGATAGAAATTTCATAAGAAGATCCGGTCGCAACGAAAAACGCCATTGTTTTAATCATTGCCACTCCAATTCACGTATCATGTCTGTGGCACTATCTCCCTTATTTCGCGATAATACAAAACGAGCTGCCCTTCTTTGAACTCTTTCCATGTCATCCGTCAGTCCCACCTGATGTGGATCCCACGCCGCACCGCAGTACTTCAGAATAGATAAGATAAAATAGCAATGGAAATAATGTCTACTTAATTGCAAGCACAGCTGCGAAATACTTGGTGCAAATCTACATGCATGTCACATCTGTTTTACTGTACAACAATGAAAAACTACAATTACAAAGGAAATTCTCTCTATGATTACGCGCTAGCAATAAACAAAGGCTACACTAATTACACAAACTACAAGAAAAAAATCAGAAGATTCCAGTGAGGTATCCTCGGCTAAGGGTCGACATATGAAACGTCCCCTTTTTAACAATTATACATGACTGTGCTTAAACTGACACACAATATTTTTAGCGCAACTCAGTCTGACTTTCAATAATCCCTACAAAAGAATGGCCCTGACAAACATTAACCTATACCTTTCACAAATCACTTACCTCACAAAAATCTTCGTTACTCGAACTACGGCAATACAGTGAGCGCCACTACTGCCAGCTAAATAAAAGATTCAAACTACTGAAGGCACTAACTACTGATAGGCATAGTTAGCAAATGAAAGATTTTGATAGAGAACAAACAATGTATTTACCTCAATAGTGTTCAAAAGTCATACTGTAAATAGCAGTTCATGATATCCAGTGTTACAAATTTCAAAACTCCGCCATCTCTCTTCACACATCCACCACTGCTGGCGGCTCACCTCCAACTGCACAACGCTATGCGCTGTTCACATCCAGCTGCCCAACACTACAAAGGCAGACAACAATGCAAACTAGCCACAGACTGCACACAGCACAGCCAATGATTTTCATACAGAACGCTACGTAACGTTGCCAATAAGAAAACATAAACAGCCTACTTACATAGCCCCCATGCTCCCCACAAAAAATTTTACAAATTGTTTTGGGCAGTGGCCAATACAGATTTGAAAAAATTTTTCATAATCACAATAACAAAGAATTCAAATGCACACACTTATTGATACAATGTTGGTCAAAAGCTAAAATTTTCTCACAGTCCATAAAGACAGTCCTGATCGTTCATCACAGTAAAATTGCAGTGGTTTTTTTTCTCGAAGTTTGAGCAGTAAAAGAAAATGCACACAGAAGTAGTGGATTTCCATGCAATCCGTAAGAAGTAGTGTTGTCCTTCCAATGGAAAGACAGTGCTGACTCTTGACATGCAGGCAGGTATTGGTCCACAACAGAGCAAACCCACAGCAGAGTCAGTCGAAATTTTGATGAGTATTGGTAGGTAGGTCATCTCAGAGCAGACCCACTATAGTCTTGGTAGAGAGTTTGGTATTGGTGGGCCACCAGAGGTGCAAACCCACTGTAGTCCTTGTAGAAATTACGGTATTGGTGGGTCATCACAGATGCAGACCCACTGTAGTCCTTGTAGAGATGGCCAGCACCCATCTGTTGTGACTGTGCAGGTGCACAATCACCATTGAAGAGTCTTGCAGATAATATAGCAAGTCCATAACCACCACTTGTGCACTCACAAAATTTTTGGAATTGTCCTTAGAACCAGCAATGCTGTTATCCAGTCCCTTGCTGAATTATTAACACACGTGCAAACACTAACAGTCCCTATTTCTCACATATTGTCCATATACTATGACCAACAGAAATGCGTGCAGTGAAATGTAACTTACAAGTTAATAATATGATGAACTGGTATCAATTACAATTTTATAACATAAGAATACAATAACAACGGTACAAAATACATAATTAAAAACATAATAATACAGATAACATTTGTAGTAATAGGGGCTTTACAAAAGAATAGAAATAAACATATACATCAGTGTTACAGGAATTATGACATAAGTAAACGCATAAAAGATCAGAATAATTATTGAAACATCAACTTCACACATGAGCATTAAAACAGAACAGAATTAATAATGTCTAACATCTTTACAAAGTAAATAACATATTATTAATGCAAATTATATTTGAGAATAACAGTATTCCTCATCATAGTTCATGTAGCTGAGTATTAGAAAAATTCTACAACATAAGTCTTATCAGATAAACATATAAAGACAGGAAGAACATAAATACACAAGGGTACACAAACACATAGTGGGATAACACAAGGAAAGGACAGGGTTTGTTTTACTGCAGTATTTTGCAAACAAAACTTTCTTTACTTCTCGGAGATCTCCCTTCATTCTTCATTATTTCCAAACAGTCCTATCTATACCTGATTTCTGTACTTTTCTCGTATAGCCTCTCAGTGCATTTCTTCAAATTCATCGCAACTCATTCTCTTATAGGCTACCCCCTCTTAAGCTAACTTAAATATACTGAGCTCAGATGCTAAACTAAGGGACGAGGCAATGCAGCAGCACAAAACAATTAACACAAACAGCAATGACAAAAAAAATGCAAATTGGCAAAGCAATTGCAATATTACAACTAATATAAGGCACTGTGCAGCAAACAAGAAAAATAAATCCGTAGTAAAACTGGCTTAACAGCGTAATACAAAGTCAAATTCAGTAGCACTATGCCTGGCAAACAGCAGTAGCAAATGCAATAACTTATATCTAAACATGACAAAGCTCAAGCAGAAAAAATATTACATTAAAGACAACAACGCAGATAAGGGAAATGTCTGTTCACATCTTAATATCTATGTCATTAAAGTGGTGCACCACAAAAACTAATTCTACAAAAAATTACCAAGTACTTGAAAAGAAAATTATATATGTAGTTACTGTTATTAGTACCTTCTTATTGTACTTTCCATTCCAAGAGCTCCTTTTTCGAAGAATGTGGATCAGAAAATAATTATTTAATAGATCTGTTGACAGAAAGTGTTCACATAAGCAGATGCATTTAAGTTTATTTTATAAAACCAATGCTGCAACACAGCTGGAGACAGATGTTAAAGAAAATGAGCAATCTCTCAACTAGAAAGACAATAGATGTAAAATGTAGCTCATCATTTCATTACGCATTTTAATAAATATCATAAATTAAAAGCTCCACCGTATAATCATATGTTTTCAAGTTTGAGCGTGTCGTATTTGCGATGCTTTCTACAAAGAAATGTCAATAGCGAGGATAATGGCCTCTTTTTTTTCCACCTGTGCCTCTGAAAGGCAGACACTAATGGCTTTTTTCCAGGCGACTGTCGCGCAGCTGCCCAGGACGCATTACGTGCAGGTGATCACTTAACTTTCTTACGGAAATATTTACGACAGCAGTTTCCGCTACAGTGACAGTCTCATATAAAAATATTTCACAGGTCAAGAATTTGCGTTACAAATCTGTAGAAACAAAATCCTATTGATATAACAAGTCCAAAAAATTTTCGTTGGCATTGTAATACATTCACGCATTTACATACATTTCATAACTCTTAAAGTACGATTCTTGGTTTCCAACAACCTTTTTCACAAACCAGAGTCCCTAACCACTACTCATTATTCCTTACCTTATTCGTCGACACTTCTTCAATATTTCATCATAACAGATATGTAGCATACTAAAATAACTCATATAGCATCAGCTTATTGATCATAAACATACCGCAACAGCATAATACACATATTCGCCGTAATAATAACATCATAACACCTCAGTCAACTCTCAAAATCGTCATAGCTTCCTCCAATAATTTCAAAACCTAAAAAAAATTCTCTGCTCATGTCAAAAGTGTCATCTGCCTCAAAAGTACTTTAAAAATCATGATCCCATACCAAATACATCATTCAAAGCTCTCATAGTATCACAATGGTTCCGAAAAAATGTGAACAGTTCACAAAGTACAGACAAAATACAATTTCGTAAGTGTGAAGTTATCCAATGGTGTAATTACGCAAACATCTGTCACTGATGTAGTAAAGAAAATGTTTGTCTCTCTCAGTTAAATGATCAGATAGCTGTGTAATTTATGTGTTAGAGAAATATGGTACCGATGTGTAAAGTTGTATTAGCAAATAGCATATTAGCTAGGGCTCCTTGTGCTTGCCAAACACATGGTACACAAAGTAAGCGTGTACCCCCCTGAGGATTAATGTAATTATACCCTCAGGTGTTACAGATTACAGCAATGGAATGAAATGTATCACAGAAAACCTTTGTATCATTGTACTTCAAAAATCTTTAAAATAAATGTTTTAAGTACAAAATTAATCACTCAAATACGTGCACTGTAGCGCTAAACTGTTCATCTTGTTGTAAGATAATTTCTGTGGAAGTGTCGTAGTTATCGTCCTCCGAAAGCTAAGTTTTGCAGAAGCCAATGTACTTACCTCATGATAAACAAAAGTGAAATGCTTTGCGTGTAGATATCTTAGTTATTACGCTTATTGCCGTGATGAAGAAAGTACTGGTGCTGTAACGTATTGTTGTGCTACGGAAAAGGCTGTCTCATTGTAGCTATACCACAAAGTTACTACTAAAACATGTTTTGCTTTACAGAATAATACAGAAAAACTGTGCAGATTTAAAACAGAAACACTGCAAAAGCAACATTGTAAATTGTCACTCATTAGTAGTGTCGTGATAAAATCGTGTAGCGGTCACATAAACTAACCACTGTCTGATCTGGTATCTCACAGAAAGTACTTTAAATCCAGAATGTATTTTCTAGTAAACCAAAATGTTGCATTAAAATCTCATTAGCAGTACCAGTATGTGTTCTAAGTATGTGAGCCTTATAGTCGTTACGTAATCGTGCAACTAACAAGCAAGAATGTACAAATAACAACACTGTGTCGTCTGTTCACTATAACAATGCATTTGTAATTACTGTTTAAATAAGTTCTCTTGGTTCTTGATTTGATATTTAACTTCAAACATTGTTGCATGGTAACAGTTTCTAAGTCTGACAATACATACTAGAAATGTGAAGTGAGAAGTTTTATGGCAAAGACAAAGTTAAAAAGCAGATTATCTTTCAATAAACGGTTTTACATGTGCAATGTGGTGTAAACCTTTACTCTTCCTAGTACGCAGAGTTTCCACTTCAATGCAATTATCATGTTGTGTACGTCGGATTCTGTAAGGTTCCATTGTAAACTAGAAAGAATTTGTGACTCAAGTGTTTCTTCTTATGTGACAATGAATGAGCTTTAATGAGAACTTTCTGACCAATATATAATTTCTTTGCATTTGCTTTACCGTGTAGTTTTCTCCTTTTGTCTGCTGCAGATTTTATATTTATAAAAGCCAAATCAATTATGTCTTTGTGTCGAAGTTTACGTGTATTCGGGAAAGGTACAAGCTCTCTGATTCTGTTCGGTGGTTCTTCATTCTTCAGTACAAGAGTAGGTGGTAAAGCAGTGGAGTCATGAGGCATTTCATTCAGCACGTTTTGAAATAAGTGTAAATATCTGTCCCAATGCTGATGCTTTCTGTGACAATAAAGTCTGCAAAGCTTATTGATTTCTTTCATAATCCGTTTGGAGGGGTTACAATGTGGTGAGTACAATGAAATAAAAACAGGTTTGATTTCATGATTCCGAAGCATGCATGACCAAACAGCAGATCTGAATTGTGGTCCATTATCTGAAATGAGTTTACTAATGTGTCCAACTTCACGTAAGAAATTTTTAACAAAGGCGTTGGATACAGACCGTCCAGTGGCTTTACGTACCGGTGTGAAAGAAACAAATTTTGAAGTAAGTTCAACAGCGACTAGAACGTACGAAAATCCATTAGATGTTCTGACAAGCGGTCCCAGTTCCAAATAGTATTTTTTACAGTGAGAGAACAAAGTTTTGGTGTAACTAGAATTTGCATATTCAGAAAACGACGGTAAAAATTTACGAGACCTAGAAAACTGTGGACTTGTCTTTTTGTGGATGGAACTGGAATGGCTCTGATTGATTCTAACTTTTCAGGATCCGGCTGAATGCCTTCAGAAGAAATAATATGTCCCAAAAACCTCACCTTTGACCTACCGAATTCAGACTTTTCCAAGTTAACTGTAATTCCAGATTCTGTAAAAATACGTAACAAACTGTTGAGGATGCGATTATGTTGTTCCCATGAAGCTTCTGCTATTAGAATATCGTCCACATATAAGGTGATGTGACGTTTTAAGAACTCAGGTAATATGGAATTTAGCCCGCGAATGAATGCTACCGAAGAAATGTTCAAACCAAAGGGAAGTTTCCGAAACTGATAACAAACACCGAAACAAAGGAAAGCTGTGTATTTTCTACATTCTGGATGAAGTTCGATCTGATAAAAGCTGGATCTGAGATCAATGGAAGACAGCACTTTTACACCATTAAAATTTTGAAGAAGTTCTTCTAACGTTTGCGGCGTGTCTGTTTCAGGAATGATGATAGTATTGATTTGTGTCGAATCTAAGACAAGCCTGATCGATCCATTTTTCTTCTCAACAACATGTAATGGATTGTTGTATGAGCTTACTGCAGGCTCAATAATGCCCTTGTCAAGCATAGATTGTATTTCTGTTCTAACACGGTCCCTATAATGTGCTGGAATTACGTATGGTCTAACACAAAATTTAGTATGCTCACGAACACGAAATTGGTATTGAAATCCCTTGATTGTTCCTGTTTTGTGAGTAAAAACTGTGGAATGTGCTTGTAAAATCTCAAAAAGGTCCTGCCTATCAGTGTCATTACAATTCTCAATTGTTTGAGTTTTATTTTGAATTAACTCATTAGTATCAAATGCGCCGTCGATATCATCCCTGTCAGTACTTGCAGAGTGATTGTTAGTGTCTAGTTACGTAGAAAATTCCGAACTGTTGTCTAACAGAAGGTAAAGCCGATTTATTTCCTCATCATGGTTTGAGAGCCAATCTTCAAATTTCAAAGCTATTGACCTACCTTCTTTCCCTAAACTTATTTCAGCATCGTGAAAGTGTAAGATTACTTTGTATTCATTCAAAAAGTCTACTCCCAATGTAATTTCCGTCGGCAATAATGGAACAATAAGAAAGTTCATAGAGAAGCTGTGGCTTTGACAAAAGAATTCTAAGTTGGTTTGTTGGCGTACATCTACACTTTTTCCAAAGATTGCACCTTGTAATTTAAACTTACGTAACGGAAGTGTGGGGCAATCATTCGATTTGTTGCATTTCCTAAAGGCTGTTTCACTAATTACTGAAATGGGACTGCCAGAGTCAAGTACTGCCGTAAATTTTACGTCATTTACTGTAATGTGAATCACAGGATATGCAATGTTGTTATGTTTTACATCGTGTTCTTGGAGTAAGATGTCCCTAATGTCTTCCATTTTTACGTAATTACTAGCTACGGCAGCTGCGTCGTTGGTTTCATACGTACGTTTTGTGGCTGCCAGCGGAATGAGTCATTGCCTATTGTCTCTTTGTTGGCGCGCGTCGTTATTGGCGTTTGGAGACCTAACTTCTACAAATTCACCTTGTCGAGAGAGCCCTGCCCTGTTTAAATCCCGCCAGTTCTGATGCAATTCAGATCTGTCATTACGATCATATCGTCTGTCGTCATGTCGGTAGATTCCATAGTTTCTTTCTTGTTGGTCACGTGGTGGAGAATTTCTCCCTGAATCATAACTGCGCGCTGGACCGTTGCGTCTAAAGTTATTCTGTCTCCCTTGATAATATTTATTTTGGTTCCCGTATTGTCTGTTTCTCTGATTGTCTCTGTGATAGTCACTACCGCGGAGAGGTGATCTTTCCCTGTAATTATTACTACTCTGCCAACGTGTCTGTTTTGGTCACGATTTGTGTTGTGAGAATAGCCTTGTCGTGTACAGTTATTACTTCTTTCATCGCGGAATTGCGACGGATGTGACCTGTAATTGTTGTGTTCCTGTTTTTGCGTTCAGCGATTGTCAGTGTCAATTTCTAATTCTTGTAAGAGTCCCTCAAAAGCTTCAATGTCGTCTTTGCAACGTCCTGCCAAAATAATATGTCGTAAATGTTCAGGTAATTTGATTAAGCAAATGCGGATGAGTTCTGAGGAGCTGTATGGGTTTAACAGGTACTGATTCACGTGCAACATGTCTTCAAAATATTTCACAAGACTGGAAAATTCAGATTGTTCGAAATGTTTCATCATTATGATGCTATGTTTTACTCGGTCTTGTGTAGCTTGAGACCAATATGCTGAGAGGAAGGCATGATAAAATTATCCTTCACTGTGACAATCGTGAATGACCGATCGCATTCTTACAGCTGGTTCATTCTCTAAATAGCCACACATAAATTCTAATCTGTGCTCTGATGACCAGTTGGGAGGAAAACAATGAGAGAATTGATGGAGCCACGCTTGTGGATGAATGTCGTTGCCAGAATTCTTAAATGTTTTAAATTTACGTGTAGTAATGAACAGCTTGTAGGCAAAATCATCATGTCGGCGAGTCGCATATCGGTCATTGTTACATCGTTTCGGCGGTTCCATTTCAAAATTCGGTGCACCTTGCCAATTTCTTTCATAATTTCCGAAATGTTCTGTGTTATTATTTTGTGGTTGTTCAGTATTTCTATGTCCCTCTTCCTGTATTGGAGCGCGAGTGTCCTCTGAAATATGTAATTCTTGTATTACTTGTGCCAATTGATCTTGTACTTCCCAGATTTCTCTTTTCTACTGTGTATGGATTTGATTTTGTTTGAATTTTCTAATTTGTTCATACTCTTCAGTGTCCGTGAAGGCTACAGGTCTTGTGTCATCATCTACCTTTGTAGATAAGTTAGTGAACTGATCTGAAAGTTCGGCTACTTTATCCGATAGTGAAATTATTTCCTCTGTGTGTTTTTCTGAACCAAGTTTCAGAGTGTCCATTTGTGTTGAAATCGTATCTACTGTGTCCTTTAAGTTTTCCTGAGTTTTTGGAAGTTGCGTAACCGAATCGGTAGATGCAACTGAGTCAATTTTAGCTTGCAAGGTGTCGTGATTTTCATGAACAATAGTTTGCAGTTCTTTTATGGCTGCTTCGTGATTCTGTAATGCATTTTCATGACGCGAAAAGATAGATTGGAAATGCTCACAAATTTGTGTTTTTACGTCATTGCAGACTTTTTGACATTTCAATTCGATGTTATGTAACTCAGTAGTTAAATCTTCACGTGTTTGTTCAAGCGTGGTGACTAACTTTTGAAGATTTTGTTCCATTGTGTCTAACTTTATAAGATTTTATTCCACTGTGTCTAACTTTTGAAGATTTTGTTCCATTGTGTCTAACTTTTTAAGATTTTGTTCCACTGTGTCTAACTTTTGAATATTTTGTTGCATTGTGTCTAACTTTTTAAGATTTTGTTCCACTGTGTCTAACTTTTGAAGATTTTGTTCCATTGTGTCCAACTGTTGCTGTGTTTGTCTCTGATTTTGTTTCATTTGTTGCATTAATTACAATAATAATCTATTTGTGTCTGGAAACTGTTCCTCTATGCTTTTCGGCAGTGAATTTGCACCGGCAACATTCACATTTTGACAAGGGGAAAATGTGTCTTGACTCATTTGAGAAAACGGTGAAAACCCAAAACCTGAGTCTACAGTATTTGCAATATTGTGTTCTGTCATTCCCGATTCCTGAGGCGAGCTGTTGCCGACCGATCGATCGATAATGCTTCCCTGTTCACTACCTGTTTCACGGTCTACACCATTATTTGACGCCCGCTCCATTTCCCTATGTACAGTTACCAAATTACTACTTTGAATGTCTGTTAATTCATTACACAGTGGTACTGGTAAGCTACGCTCGTCGTCACTATTATTTCTCAGTTTACTTTGGAGCCTAGTGTTACTTTTTTCACACGCCATTATTGTCACAATATTTCACACGATAACACAGAAAACCACAATTTGAAGAAAAAATAAGATAAAATAGCAATGGAAATAATGTCTACTTAATTGCAAGCGCAGCTGCGAAATACTTGCTGCAAATCTACATGCATGTCACAACTGTTTTACTGTACAACAATGAAAAACTACAATTACAAAGGAAATTCTCTCTATGATTACGCGCTAGCAATAAACAAAGGCTACACTAATTACACAAACTACAAGAAAAAAATCAGAAGATTCCAGTGAGGTATCCTCGGCTAAGGGTCGACATATGAAACGTCCCCTTTTTAACAATTATACATGACTGTGCTTAAACTGACACACAATATTTTTAGCGCAACTCAGTCTGACTTTCAATAATCCCTACAAAAGAATGGCCCTGACAAACATTAACCTATACCTTTCACAAATCACTTACCTCACAAAAATCTTCGTTACTCGAACTACTGCAAGACAGCGAGCGCCACTACTGCCAGCTAAATAAAGATTCAAACTACGGAAGGCACTAACTACTGATAGGCATAGTTAGCAAAAGAAAGATTTTGATAGAGAACAAACAATGTATTTACCTCAATAGTGTTCAAAAGTCATAATGTATATAGTAGTTCATGATATCCAGTGTTATAAATTTCAAAACTCCGCCATCTCTGTTCCCACATCCACCACTGCTGGCGGCTCGCCTCCAACTGCACAACGCTATGCGCTATTTACATCCAGCTGCCCAACACTACAATGGCAGACAACAATGCAAACTAGCCACAGACTGCACACAGCACAGTCAGTGATTTTCATACAGAGCGCTACGTAACGTTGCCAATAAGAAAACATAAACAGCCTACTTACAAAGCGTCAGTTGTCACTCCCTCCACCAAGTGCCTATCTGCTGCAGATCTTCCTGGATTTCGCTACAATTTTCTAATGCTGCAACTTCTCTGTATACTACAGCATCATCCGCGAAAAGCCGCATGGAACTTCCGACACTATCTACTAGGTCATTTATATATATTGTGAAAAGCAATGGTCCCATACCACTCCCCTGTGGCACGCCAGAGATTACTTTAACGTCTGTGGACGTCTCTCCATAGATAACAACATGCTGTCTTCTGTTTGCTAAAAACTCTTCAATCCAGCCACACAGCTGGTCTGATATTCCGTAGGCTCTTACTTTGTTTATCAGGCGACAGTGCGGAACTGCATCGAACGCCTTCCGGAAGTCAAGGAAAATAGACTCTACCTGGGAGCCTGTGTCTAATATTTTCTGGGTCTCATGAACAAATAAAGCGAGTTGGGTCTCACACGATCGCTGTTTCCGGAATCCATGTTGATTCCTACAGAGTAGATTCTGGGTTTCCAAAAACGACATGATACTCGAGCAAAAAACATGTTCTAAAGTTCTACAACAGATCGACGTCAGAGATATAGGTCTATAGTTTTGCGCATCTGCTCGACGACCCTTCTTGAATACTGGGACTACCTGTGCTCTTTTCCAATCATTTGGAACCTTCCGTTCCTCTAGAGACTTGCGGTACACGGCTGCTAGAAGGGGGGCATGTTCTCTCGCGTACTCTGTGTAGAATCGAATTGGTATCCCGTCAGGTCCAGTGGACTTTCCTCTGTTGAGTAATTCCAGTTGCTTTTCTATTCCTTGGACACTTATTTCGATGTCAGCCATTTTTTCGTTTGTGCGAGGATTTACAGAAGGAACTGCAGTGCGGTCTTCCTCTGTGAAACAGCTTTGGAAAAAGGTGTTCAGTATTTCAGCTTTACGTGTGTCATCCTCTGTTTCAATTATCTATGTGATCGTCCCAATATAGGTTATTTGTAACTGTAATCCCTAAGTATTTAGTTGAATTTACTGCCTTCAGATTTGTGCCACTTATCGCGTAATCGAAACTTAGCGGATTTCTTTTAGTACTCACGTGAATAACTTCACACTTTTCTTTATTGAGGGTCAATTGTCACTTTTCACTCCATACAGATATCTAAATCATTTTTCGATTCGTTTTGGTCACCCAATGACATTACAAGACGGTAAACTGCAGCATCACCTTGAAACACGTATGTAACATAGCAGCGATGGCGAGGCATTGTAGCATCTGTGACCAGAGAGTTTGCGCTTGACCGCGCGAGTGTTGCGAGCGGTTCTCAGTACTCTGTTGTCAGTCGTTGCGAGTCTGTAGCTCTGTGTAGTCGTGCAGTGCAGTACGCTAGTAGTCGTCATGCAGAGCGGTCGGTCAATAGTAGCAGCCCAGTGCGGTTGTGTGATGTAGGCGGTCGGCAACTCTGGTCAAGATGCTGAATGAGGTACACTGTTAAATAATATAATCATTAGACAATGTAAAACTTATTTATTGTAATCAATCTCTAACAAGTCCCCCAATAATAATTTTGATTTCAAAAGCATTTTTCAAAAATTTTATTTTTTATTGAACTAAAGATTTCGTTGCACTTCCCATTTCATTCCACTTCTTTTGAAGAAAAATTTCTGTAAATTCACAGAAAAAAGGAATATTATTATTTGCAATGCAGTTCCTCCAAGCCGTGCGCAGAAATAAGAGCAGAAATTTGACATCCAGTTATTCTGAGGTAAGACTTTAATTATGATTGTTAAAATGCCGCGAAAGACTGTGAATAGTGTATCGCGAGGTATTATGAATGAAATTACCGACGCAAACAACTTTACCGATAGGACATGTGACACGCAGTGTAATGATGACAATCCTGCGTTCACTAACAATCAGTGCATTACAACCACTAGTGATGACTTTTACCTTGATAATGAACAAACGAACTCAATTGTCTCGTCTGTTAATTTGACGACAATTGATGACGCGGAGCGGTCTATAGTAATGAGCGCTGCCGAGCTTAACACACCCGATTTAGAAAATCTAAGTAATGTACAGACAAATTTGTCTAATGAAAATGAACAGATCACACAAAGTAGGACAGATGTATTTAATTCCGAAACAATGACTGATAGTATACATTTGACTGACAAACCTTTTTGTAAATCTCAAAATGACCAAATGGTTACAGAAAGTGAAACAATTCCAGATCCACTATTGAACAGCACAGAGAATAGAAATGCTGACCTTGAGTCGAATCCAATTATGGCTTTGTTGCGACAAATGAGTAAACAACTTAATGAAAATAGTGTAGATAACTAACACTTAAATGAGAAACTTGACAATAATGATGAAAATTTTAGACAACTTAGGGAAGATAACAAACAACAGAATGAAAACCTCAAGCAACTTAGTGAACAGGTCAGACAACAAAATAAAAAATTTGACGACAATTCGAGGCAGCTTAGTGAACAAATTAAAGCTGTTGCCGCGCAGTGTCATGACACTAAGGAACAGTTGCTCACGGAAATTGAGGCTTGTTCACAAAAAAATAGCGAAGAAATAAAGTCTGTTGCGCAAGAATTAAGAGAAATGCAAACAGCCGCAACAGATACACTCAGAGACGAAATTAGCGGAGTCGCTAAACAATGCTCTGAAAAAGCTACACAATTATGGGACGAGTTTAAAGCAATGACGGTAGAACTTTCGCGCACAATGGACGCAAAGATAGACGCGAAATTCGAACAGCAGAACACTCAGATTAACGAGCGCTTTAATCAGCACATACAGAACAGTGATACGCGTTTCCGCAAATTTATTCAAGATCAAAATAAAGTCAAACGTCAGGTTATGGAAACAATCACTGCACAAAGACAAGAGGACAAACGTAAAATATTCGCGAAAGCGAAGACGTATGTAGACAATAATATTACTACAGTGTCCGACAAAATTAATACCATAGAACAGTTGAACGCGGAATTACGGGATGAAATTTCTGATCTTAAATCAAAAACAGACACATACACAGTAAATATTCAAACAGTGACAGACAGATTCGAACAATTAGATCTAACAGAGGATTGCGATGTCATCAAAGCTGATGTTAAAAAACTGAGCGAAACTACGCGTAAGTTGCAAAAACAGATTAATGCGTCCGATTCTAAAACCGATGATCAGGCAAAAATACTGACAGAAAAATATGATGAATTGGCCAGTCGTATTGATGCTATCGAAAGTGCTAATGACAATAAATCAGACGATACTGCACCGGTTTCATTTATCCAAACACCTGAATTTCAAAATTTACAGCAGACAATTAATGAGATCGATTCATCTAACAATACGTTACATAGGAAGTTGTCAAATTTACAACAAGAAGTAACAGAGATCAAAAACATTTCAGTTAATAACATACCGCAACAGACGCCACTTTATGAACATGTGTCAGACTCACGCAGCGCGTATAATTTGGGTAATCTACAGAGAGTACGGGACTTAGATTCCGATCAACCACAGTTCAATAGATTCTCTTACGATCGTGAACCTGTTCCATCACACAGAGATGATAATTTCGACTACAAACATTTTCTGTCAGTGAGAAAGTTTAAGGTTTTCAAAAACGATAGAACGCAGATTCACCCACTGGATTGGATTCAACAATTTAGCTTTGCTCTTCCACCGACTTGGCCTGTAACACATAAACTTGAATTTATTTGCAGTTTTTTGGAAGGCGAACCGGCAACTCGTATGAGACCAATCGCGAGACAGTGTTACTCGGTAGAGGAATTTCAGAATGCTTTTCTGTCAGCGTACTGGTCGAAGACGACACAGCGCGGAATTAAAGATCAACTAATTAGTTTGCCAAACTATGAAAACTCAAATTTTCCCAGTGTGACGCAATTTTTTGAGCACATGGTACAACAAAACCAATACCTGAGTGAACCGTACAGTGAATCCGCACTTATACAATTATGCATTTCCAAATTACCACGGTCATTACGAGTGTCACTTCTAACGGGTCAGCAAAAAGAAAACATTTCAGCATTCAGAGATCTTTTACAGCTCTTGGAAGTACAGCAATCTGATTATTCTTTTGTAAACAAAAACTTTTTAAGTAACAACCAAGGTCAACAACCGTACTGCAATTATGATCAGGGACGTAATTCCAATCGGAAAGATAACAGACGTTTTAGGAACGACAACTACCAAAACTTTAATAACAGACAGAATTCAGATTATCAATATCGTCAAAATTTTCAGCGACAGGAAACACATTTTGGTAACAATAGACGTTTTCCACCACAACAGCATGAAAGTCAGCCGGTTAACATACCTAACCAACAATGGAATACACAAGGTCAACCAGGCTTTAATGTTTCGCCGCGTGCACGTGTAGTGCCAGCCGCAACAAATAGTAACGCATGGCAACAAGGAAACAATTACGTACAAAGAAGACAGTATTTCAATTCCTATCGCAATACACCGTATAGGAATGACTATCACGACAGACGTAAAAACGATGAGCAGAATTATCAGCGTACATATAATAACAGTCGGTCTCACCAGCAACAAAATAATCAACAAGGACCTATTCTCATGAATGAACCCGACAGTAGGTACCATCCAGAACGTAATACGTCTGGAAGAAGTAATAGGACAGTTCAAATAGTCGAAATGCCACAACATCCTCCTAATAATAATAACGCGTCAGATAGAATCTGACTAGATACTGCACAGATCGCATCTTCCAATAATACAAGCACTACTTTCGACACGCAAAATGTTGTTCATGAAAATGTAATTACTTTTGACGACATCAGAGACACTCTTTTACAGGAAAGACCAGTTATTCAGAAAACCATTTCACATCCTGTTATCGAAATTAAAATTGGTTCATCGAAATTCTCAGCAGTAATTGATTCCGGATCACCAATATCAGTAATAAATGAGGAGACTTTCAATGAGTGCAACAAAGAGAATACCTATCCGACATTACCTTTAGGCAAAACAAAAGTGAAAGGAGCAGTACCGAGTAAAGGAGTAGACGTTAAATTACAGACGCATTTATCATTTTGTATCGCAGGTCACACGTTTCACTCTAGTTTTTGGATTGTTCCTTTATTGACAACAGACGTTATTTTAGGCACGAATTTTCTGGTACAACACGACGCAGTTATCGATTTTCAGAATTCTTATTTAATGTTAAAGGATGAAAATGTACAACTTGCTTTAGAATTTCAGCACTCATTATCTGCGGAAGAACAAACAATCAACCGCACAGAGGTCATTTCCGCAACACGTGACATAGACTGTAATCCCACATTGTTAACGGATACGTACGTACACAACTATAATACTCCAGACGAAATGGACTACGAAGTAATACAAATGATTTCCGATAAAGTTAGACAAAGCAGTGCAACTACAGACGACGAACGAACGCAATTACACAAAATTCTTTTACAGCAAGCTCCAGTTTTTGACAACATTCCTGGTACTATGTCCGGCTTTATGTATGAATTTCAAGTCAAACCGCACGACACATTTAAAGCAAAGCATTATCCTATTCCATACATTCACAGAGAACAGGTTAAAAAAGAATTGCAGGATATGCTTGATCAAGGAATTATTGAACCAGCAGTTAGTCCGTACATAAACCCGCTACATATTGTTAAGAAAAAAGATGGCTCACTTCGCCTTGTACTTGATTCACGTCACATTAATGACATTATTATTAATGAAACAGACCGACCACAGACACTAGAGGAACTTTTACAGAAATTTCATGGTACAGCTATTTATTCTACACTAGATTTGAAATCGGGATTTTGGCAAATTCAACTTCATCCGAACTGCAGAAAATATACAGCTTTTCTCTGTTTCGGCGACTGTTATCAATTTTGCAAACTACCGTTCGGCTTAACTATTTCTTCTGCAGCTTTTATTCGCGGTTTGAACACTATACTTCCGACAGAACTTAAAGACAGAATTACGACGTATGTAGACGACATTCTTATCGCAGAAGCTAACTGGTCCGAACACAATCTGATTCTTGAACAACTGTTACAAACTTTTCATGCACAAGGACTTACAGTTAATCTTAGTAAATCGCACTTTGGCAAAACTTCCATAAAATTTCTTGGACACGTAATTTCAGCAGAAGGCATTGCACCTGATCCGGAAAAACTTCAAGCTCTACGTGACATTACCGTTCCTACGACGAAGAAGCAATTACGCAGTTTTTTGGGCTTAATTAACTTTTTTCGTAAATTTATTCACCATTCTGCTTTAGACACGCCTAGACTATGCCAATTAACAGGTAAAAACAGTATTTGGTCTTGGGATAAGCAAGCACACTCTGAATTCATGAACCTGAAACATGCTTTGTTGAATGCACCACTATTATCGCACCCAGATCTTACTAGAAATTTTTCCATTGCCACCGACAGTTCTAACACCGCTTTAGGCGTACATATTTTCCAGGAAATTGAAGAAGATGGTTCAACAGTTATTAAAAACATCGCATTTGCAAGTCGCATTCTGTCACCTGCTGAACGAAATTACTCTGTTACAGAATTGGAAACATTATGTGTTGTATGGGCTTTTACGAGATTTAGGCACTTTCTTTATGGCAGACATACCACCGTTTACACAGACCACAGAGCGATACAATTTTTACTTTCGGCTAAACTCACTCACGACAGGTTAAGCAGATGGAAACTATATTTACAAGAATTTAATTTTACGATTGTCCACATTCCCGGCACACAAAATGTTATAGCAGACGCACTATCGCGTTCTCTCGGCAACAATCAGCAAGACGTAGCAACCAACTTCTGCAAAACAAATTTCAGCGTCATGTACATTCAGCAAGTTGCATTTGAAAACTTTATTTCATCGTCATTACAGGACATAGCACAAGAACAAAATAAAGACAACGTGTGGAAAGAAATTAAACACCTTTGGCTAGATATGAATAATGTAACGATTAGGAACCACTACACTGTACGCAATGACATTCTGTTTCGCCGCTCTCATCCTGACAGCAACAATTGGTTATTATGCATTCCTGACGAACTGGTCAACAAATTAATTTGGTACACTCATTTAAGCTACGCACATTACGGAGCACGAAAATGTTTTCTTATACTGAGACAGAACTGTTATTTTACTAACATGGAAAAACGTATACGACGAGTTTTAGCGTCTTGTAAAATTTGCCAGAAAGCTAAATCAGACACCACTTCACATATTCCTCCTTTATATCCCATTATACCTGTTAAATTAAGACATATGGCCGCAGTAGATATTTTTGGTCCGATTCCGAGAACTAACAGAGGTTTTTGCTACATCTTTGTCGCTGTTGAGCTCACTTCAAAATTTGTTACTTTCACTCCATTACGCAAAGCTACTGCTAAAACTGTTTCGAAAGCATTTGTAAAACATTTTCTATCTCATGTAGGGCATGTAATGAAAGTAATTTCTGATAATGGATCACAATTTCGTAGTAGCGTATGGACACGCATGTTACGAGCCAGAAACATTTCTCCGATTTATATATCCAAGTACCACGCTTCTTCGAACCCCTGTGAAAGATTAATGAAAGAAATTGGTAAGCTGTGCCGAATATACTGCCACAAAAGACATATTGATTGGGATACACACATACTCTCATTCCAAGATGTAATTAATTCCATTCCAAATGAATCCACTATGCTATCTCCGTCTGTTATACTGAAAAATGCTGAACCACCTAACAAAATTAAAGAATTAATAACATTTCCTATATCTCGTCGATTACGACACCACGAAATAATTGACATTGCGCTGAACAACATCAAACGTGCCGCAGAGCGCCGGAGAAGACAGCAAAAACAGGTTTGTACACGCCGTGACTTTCACGTTGGACAGAAGATACTAGTACGTACACACTATTTATCCAGCAAATTAAAAGGTAAGTGCAGTAAATTTGAACTTCTATACGCAGGTCCGTATCGGATTCGCAGCATCCCTCACCCCAATGTTGTACACGTCGAAACTTTGAGAACTAGAAAATCGAAAGGCAATCACCATATCTCAAACATTAAACCGTTTATTGAGTGAAACCACTGTATGATTCAACACACTATGATGCCATTTACTAATGCAATTATTTCACGTGACTAATTACTGATGATTATCGTATTTTTTCTTGGCAAGTGCCCGGCAAGGTAAGGTTAGCAGGTCGCTTTTCTTGTCGTTACACATCAGACCGTGCACATTTTTCCACTTTTTTGTGTATATGATTGTACTCCAGTTTTGTTTGTATGTATTGTGAAATAGTTAAGATATAACACACACCAGTCGACTTTGACATTTTTTTTGCCTTATGACATCTCAACATCGTGACTGTTTTACATTTTTTTTTTTTTTGCTACTGCATTGTATTATTCTGTGTATATTTTTGCATTTGAACACTGTCAATGTTTTTGACATATTACGTTTTCTGTCATGTTATGCTGTATGCTTAAGTATGTTACCATAAACCAGTCATTATTTAGTGGGTATATGATTTAAATGCAAGACATTAATCTCTGTTCATCAATTTCAGAAAGAAATGATGTATGTAAGAAATAAATCCAACAGAAATGGGAATTTCACCTACGGAATAAACGAAAGGAGATGCAATAACTTTATGAGGAAGAGTAAATGGATCAGGATTAACAAGCATTAACAAGACTATACTATACTCATCATAGAATAGCAGTCTTAACTAATTTTTTCTTTCAGAATACAAGGTGATTGATGCAGGCTGTCAGAGAGAACTACACATCTTAGTTTTAGTGATGAAATATGCTAGAGATAAGGAATAGTTATGTAATGAGTAATGAAGTGATTTTTTGCAGATGATAATGAATACTGATGAATAATGATGAAGGATATGATGTTATGAATAATGAAGTTTTTCTTTACAGGTGATGATAATAATGAAGTTATGATAATATGGATAATGAAGTGATTGATAATGAAGTTTTTTCTTTACAGATGAGGATAATGTTGAAGTTTTATATTTATGCTATGTAGTTATTTAAGTATTTGGTTGCAGTTTGTTTTGACAGCAGGTGTTATATTGCATAGTAGAATGACGGAAAATTTTGGAAAGGACAGCTATGGAACACATTTTTATACACATTTCACTACCTGTTAATTCGAAGTTCACTACTTTTCAGCATAGTGTGCGTTTCTTCTTTCAGGTTAATAATCCATTTTGTAATTTTTCCAGGAGAAGTTTTTCATGATACTTACTAAACCTGTTACTTATTATACCTGTTCTAGTACTTGCATTTTTTTGTATTTTTACCCATTTGTGTCTATCATTTATAAATGTGATCACACATACTGCCTTGTTACATAACCTTGGTACAGCTGACTCATGACGAATGACGTTACCTATCCTCATTTGCTGCAATAGGTCAAAAGCAAATAGTGTTATGTCTCAGCAATTAATTATCGATCCCAACGCAATGCATTGCTAACAAAAAAAAAAGGTATTACCTGTCCCAAATAGTGACACCAGTTTGAGACAATTCTGAATAATACTGATTAGCTCTGAATAGTACGTCACTTGAGTAATGACTTCTTAATGAGACAAAAAAAAAAGGTATATATTTAAGATAATGCTTTGTCACTAGCTAATAACTGCCACTGTTTATTGTAATGAGACTACTTATAATGCCTGTGATTATTAATGATTTGACTGTAATTAACTGATTTTAATAATGACTTTGTAATGATCTGAATACTACTGAAGGAGAAACACTGTTTATTGTAATGAGACTACTTATAATGCCCATGATTATTAATGCTATGACTGTAATTAACGGATTTTTAATAATGACTTCGTAATAATCTGAATAATACTGAATGATGATTCTATTCAATGCTTGCTGGCCACTGAGTGCCAATAATTAATGTCACTCCACGAATTGTTATTAATTATGCCATTAATTAACTCTTGTTTTCAATGTTCATACTTTGTAATTGGAAATGAATGTGACTGTTTAATAATGCTTTGTAATTAGGAAAAGGCTAATGATTATTATTGGAACGACAAATGATTAATTAACTGTAATTAGACAAATGATTAATCAACTGTAATTAGGAAAAGGATAATGAGTATTATTGGAATGACAAATGATTAATTAAGTGTAATTAGGAGAAGGTTAATGATTCTTAATTATACTCTGTAACTGAAAAGAATGCGATTATTTCATAATACTTTGTAACCAGGAAAAGAAGGCTACTGATTCTATGTAAAACAATTAATGAACATTTTTCTGTAATACTGCATACTTAGTACAGAAATGTTCAATAACTGGGCTATGAATGCCGCAAACTACTAATGAAGACTGTAATTGTCAATGGTATGTGACATAATGTCCTTCACCTCATGAGCTAACTACCCTCAATTATTGCAATGTCCATTTGTCCTGTTTATCCTAGTGATCATGGAGCACTATATTTGGTTTTGCACTAATTCTACGTTGGTGTGCCTTGTAAGAGCGTGGTGTTGACACGACATGCTGTCCACCACCGTGAGCGATGAAGACATTATTATGGTCCCACTGTTTGGTGTACGTAAGGTACTGCCAAAATGAAAACATGGAACATTACTACGACAGTTCAGTGTCTTGGCTCCACTGATAAATTCTGATGGGAAAAGAACTTCAAGTTGTGTCACTTGGTGTTGTACTTCTGTGGAAAGATATGGACTTTCAGAACGGCTGTGTGCAATCTAAAGTGCTACAACCATGATGCAATCCTTCCCTTTCCTATCCTGATTCTTGTCACATAAAGAAAAAATTTTTTGCTAACATCATTTATGTTCATAGGTTATACATTTTTCGATTCGCTGTACTCCAATGCGAGTACACTTATGTCACTTGTCATCATGATATTTTTTCTTACCAGTCTGTTTATTTGTTCTGAATATGCTAAAGAATTTTTTCAGTGCCTGTGCACTTTGTTATCTGTCAAATAATTTGTATATGCATTTTTTCTGATTTGCTACTATGTTTTGTAATCACATTTTGTCTTTGTCTGATATATCTTGTACTTTGTGCGTGTGCACAACATTTACTTTATGTACTACATCTAATTATTCTGTAAATTGTAGAAGTTTATTAGTTAATTAAAAATTTTGCCGCGATTGGCAAGTCCAAATGACTCACCATCGCTGCCAAATTTTTGCCCCCCCAGTGGAGGGTTATGAAACACGTATGTAACATAGCAGCGATGGCGAGGCATTGTAGCATCTGTGACCAGAGAGTTTGCGCTTGACCGCGCGAGTGTTGCGAGCGGTTCTCAGTACTCTGTTGTCAGTCGTTGCGAGTCTGTAGCTCTGTGTAGTCGTGCAGTGCAGTACGCTAGTAGTCGTCATGCAGAGCGGTCGGTCAATAGTAGCAGCCCAGTGCGGTTGTGTGATGTAGGCGGTCGGCAACTCTGGTCAAGATGCTGAATGAGGTACACTGTTAAATAATATAATCATTAGACAATGTAAAACTTATTTATTGTAATCAATCTCTAACAAGTCCCCCAATAATAATTTTGATTTCAAAAGCATTTTTCAAAAATTTTATTTTTTATTGAACTAAAGATTTCGTTGCACTTCCCATTTCATTCCACTTCTTTTGAAGAAAAATTTCTGTAAATTCACAGAAAAAAGGAATATTATTATTTGCAATGCAGTTCCTCCAAGCCGTGCGCAGAAATAAGAGCAGAAATTTGACATCCAGTTATTCTGAGGTAAGACTTTAATTATGATTGTTTTACACAGGGCCAAAGACCGATATTTCGGTTTAATTGAATTTTCTTATCACTGAATGGACTTTAATTTTTGGTGAAGAATTTATATTTGAGTCAGATTGCGAATTTCACATTTTTGTTCCCATTGTCAGTACATTTCATTGTGGGCAGGTTATGCATAGAGCAATGACCAGTAGCATTTCTATTAACTATTGTCATTACATTTAAAATATTGTGGGGAGGTTACACTCGGCTCCCATTTCTATTAAGTATTGTCTTTTTTCTTTTAAAATTCGGTGGGGAGGTTACAACCTGCAAACAATCTAAGACTGCTATTCAGATTCTCTCCTAACTCGTTAATGTAGATCAGGAACAATAGAGAGCCTATAACGCTTCCTTGGGGAACGCCGGATGATACTTCCGTATTACTCGATGATTTTCCTTCTAGTACTACGAACTGTGACCTTTCTGACAGGAAATCACGAATCCAGTCGCATAACTGAGGTGATATTCCATAGGCACGCAGTTTGGTTAGAAGACGCTTGTGAGGAACGGTGTCGAAAGCCTTCTGGAAATCTAAAAATATGGAGTCAATTTCACATCCCCTGTCGATAGCGCTCATTACGTCATAAGTATAAAGAGCTAGTTGTGTTTCACAAGAACGATATTTTCTGAATCCGTGCTGAATATGTGTCAGGTACTTCATAATGTTCGAACACAGTATATGCTCCAAAACCGTAGCAAATCGACGTTAGTGACATGGGGCTGTAATTCAGCGGATTACATTTTCATATAGTAATCACTTTTTTTGTGTTTGTCTATTCGAAGTTTTTCACGGCGGAATGTCTGAATAAAATCTTCTCGGTTTTCAAGCCGCATCAGTTCGAACAAATTCCCGAGATTTCGATGGTTACCTCCGCGATCGTCATTCCCACGGCGGGCCGCAGCTGCAACAAGCTGTTGAGCTCATTTTTAGCGCAAACATCGTTTCGGCCCTCTCTGATTGGTGTCAGAGGCTGCAATCGTGCAAGCTTCTTCATCTCCCAGTACCTACTGCAACCTACATCCTTCTATTCTCTTGTTGTCCAAACTATTTATCGTCTATGTTTCAGTTCCATACATGGCCACACTCCATATAAATACTTTCAGAAACGGCTTCCTGACACTTAAATCTATACTCGATGTTAACAAATTTGTCTTCTTCAGAACGTTTTCCTTGCCATTGCCAGTCTACATTTTATATCCTCTCTACTTCGACCACCATAAGTTACTTTGCTCCCAAATAGCAAACCTCGTTTACTACTTTAAGTGTCACATTTCCGAATATAATACCCTTAGCATCACCTCATTTAATTCGACTTCATTCCATTATCCTTGTTTAGCTTTTGTTGATGTTCATCTTATATCCTCCTTTCAAGACACTGTCCATTCCGTTCAGTTGCTCTTCCTGGTCCTGACAGACTTACAATGTCATCGGTGAACCTCAAAGTATTGATTTCTTCTCCATGGATTTTAATTCCTACTCCGATTTTTTTTTTTTTTTTTTTTTTTTTTTTTTTTTTTTTTTTTTTTTTGTTCCTCAATATACGGATTGAATAACATCGAGGATAAGCTACAACCCTGCCTCACTCACTTCCCAACCACTGCTTCCCTTTTATGCCCCTCGACTCTTCTAACTGCCATCTGGTTTCTGTACAAATTGTAAATACCCTTTCGCTCCCTGTATTTTACCCCTGCCACCTTCAGAATTTGAAAGAGAGTATTCCAGTCAACATTGTCAAAAGCTTCCTCTAAGTCTACAAATGCTAGAAATGTAGGTTTGCCTTTCCTTAATCTATTTTCTAAGATAAGTCGTAGTGTCAGTATTGTCTCACGTGTTCCAAAAATTTCCAGGGACTCCAAACTGATCTTCCCCGAGGTCGGCTTCTACCAGTTTTTCCATTCGTCTGTAAAGAATTCGCGTTAGTATTTTGCAGCCGTGGCTTATTAAACTGATAGTTCGGTAATTTTCACATCTGACAACACCTGCTTTCTTTGGGACTGGAATTATTATATTCTTCTTGAAGTCTGACGGGATTTCGCTGTTTCATACATCTTGCTCACCAGATGGTAGAGTTTTGTCAGGGCTGGCTCTCCCAAGGCTATCAATAGTTCTAATAAATGTTGTATACTGCCGGGGCCTTGTTTCGGCTTAGGTCTTTCAGTGCTCTGTCAAACTCTTCACGCAGTATCTTATCTCCCATTTCATCTTCATCTACATCCTCTTCCATTTCCATAATATTGTCCTCAAGTACATCGCCCTTGTAGAGACCCTGTATATACTCCATCCACTTTTCTGCTTTCTCTTCTTTGCTTACAACTGGGTTTCCATCTGAGCTCTTGATATTCATACAAGTGGTTCTCTTTCCTCCAAAGGTCTCTCTAATTTTCCTGTAGGCAGTATCTATCTCACCTCTTGTGAGATAAGCCTCTATATCCTTACATTCGTCCTCCAGCCATCCTTGCTTAGCCGTTTTGCACTTCCTGTCGATCTCATTCTTGAGTAGTTTGTATTCCTTTTTGCCTACTTCATTTACTGCATTTTTATATTTTCTCCTTTCATCAATTAAATTCAATATTTCTTCTGTTACCCAGGGATTTTTACTAGCCCTTGTCTTTTTACCTACTCGATCCTCTGCTCCCTTCACTATTTCATTCCTCAAACCTACCCATTCCTCTTCTACTGTTTTTCTTTCCCCCATTCCTGTCAATCGTTTCCTAATGTTCTCCCTGAAACTCTCTGCAACTTCTGGTTCTGTCAGTGTATCCAGATCCCATCTCCTTAAATTCGCACCTTTTTCCAGTTTCTTCAGTTTTAAGCTACAGTTCACAAATAATAGATTGTGGTCAGGATCCACATCTGCCCCTGGAAATGTCTTACACTTTAAAACCTGGTTCCTAAATCTCTGTCTTACCATTATATAATCTATCTGAAATCTACGAGTATCTCCAGGCCTCTTCCATGTGTACAACCTTCTTTTCTGATTCTTGAACCAAGTGTTACCTATGATTAAGTTATGCTCTGTGCAAAATTCTACTAGGCGGCTTTCTCTTTCATTTCTTACCCTCATTCTATATTCATCTACTATGTTTCCTTCTCTTCCTTTTCCTACTATCGAATTCAAGTCACCCATGACTATTAAATTTTCGTCTCCCTTCACTATCTGAATAATTTCCTTTATCTCATCATACATTTCATCAATCTCTTCGTCATCTGCGGAGCTAGTTGGCATATAAACTTGTACTACTGTAGTAGGCGTGGGCTTCGTGTCTATCTTGGCCACAATAATGCGTTCACTAGGTTGTTTGTAGTAGCTTACGAGCACTCCTATTTTTTTAATTCATTATTATACCTACTCCTGCATTACTCCTATTTGATTTTTTATTTATAAGCCTGTCTTCACCTGAACAAAAGTCTTCTTCCTCCTGCCACCGAACTTCACTAATTCCCTACTATATCTAACTTTAACCTACCCATTTCCGTTTTTAACTTTTCTAACGTACCTGCCCAGTTAAGGATCTGACATTTCACGCACCGGTCCGTAGAACGCCAGTTTTCTTTCTCCTGTTAACGAAGTCCTCCTGAGTAGTCCCCGCCCGGAGATCCGAATGGGGACTACTTTGCCTCCGGAATATTTTACCCAAGAGGGTGCCATCATCATTTAACCATACAGTAATGCTGCATGCCCTCGGGAAAAATTACGGCTGTAGTTTCCCCTTGATTTCCGCCGTTCGCACTGCCAGCACAGCAAGGCCGTTTTGGTTAGTGTTACAAGGCCAGATCAGTCAATCACCCAGACTCTTACCCCTGCAACTACTGAAAAGGCTGCTGCCCCTCTTCAGGAACCAGACGTTTGTCTGGCCTCTCAACAGATACTCCTCCGTTGTGGTTGCACCTACGGTACAGCTATCTGTATCGCTGAGGCACGCAAGGTCCATGGTTCATGGTGGGGGGGGGGGGGGGGGGGGAGGAAATCGTGCTTATATAAGCGTAAAACGTGTCAGTGGCTTAATCCTGACGACGATGGCTGAGATAGCTATCGAAAACTCGATAATTTCACTTGAACTGACTCAGCTTGAAAACGGAGAAGATTATATTCGTCTCTCTCTTTTTCTCTTTTTTCACCATATATCTGTGTGTGCCAGACTGTGCTCTTCGACATTACAGACTTCGCGTAAAGAACCTACTCGTGACGCGCTATCACAGCCTCACTTCCGCCAGTACCATTTCTTACCTTCAAAACTTCACAAAAGTTTTCCTACCTTCTTCGCGCGACTAGCCTTTGTGGAAGAAAACCTATTGCGGAGGAAGAGCTTAGACATAGCTTAGTGGGTTGTTCCCTGAATGAATTTTCACTGTGTGGCAAATTTAAAATTGTTGATAAATTGGAACTGTGTCCAGTCATAATGTTCTCACTTTTGGTCACACCTCCTAAATTTGATTATACTTGCATTCCAATCATAAACTCCTAGCCTGTTCGTGCTATTTCATAACAGTTAATACGCTGAGAGTTAATGTTGCACTATTTGCACATTGGAAAGTACTTGCTAACAGATTTTGTGGAACTATGAACTCATCAATTTCAATATGCACACCAACGTGTAACAACTCTCCAATGGTATTTACAATAAATGCAGATATCTTGTATTTCCCATCCATATCCAGATTTTCTTCAGGTACTATACTAAAAACTCTGTTTAGAAACAAGTTTTCCCATTTAGCTCTGCTTATGAAAGTGTGGTAATATTGCATCGGCGTGTGGTGCTGGACTGGACATGGCGCATGCTGTTATTCCCCAGTTCTTACAAAGAAAAAAGAAGTGTATTGATCAGAACAAAGCTTATACCATTAAAAAATTATTCCTTTAAGTGCAGTTAATTTGGGAATCTTTTTCATGAAGGACTTGATCAAAATCAGGCTGTGTTGCCTACGTCTAAGCAAGGTTTACTTTAAACGGTGTATGTGGATAAAACCAAGATACTAATGGGGGCACACAGGATATCTGCAAAATGGGATTTTCACCCTGCAGCGGAGTGTACGCTGATATGAAACTTCCTGGCAGATGAAAACTGTGTGCCGGACCGAAACTCGAACTCGGGACCTTTGCCTTCCGCGGGCAAGTGGTCTACCAACTGAGCTTCCCAAGCATCACTCACACCTCGTCCTCACAACTTTACTTCTGCCAGTACCTCGTCTCCTACCTTCCAAACTTAACAGAAGCTCTCCTGAAGTTACGGTAAATGCTGGAAGAGGACGATCACGCCTTGGTGGGTTAATCGAAAATGAAATTTACTAATACATTATCGACTACAACAAAGATCTGTTTATAAGCCCCCATTCACATTTAGATCTGCTTGAAAAGGATGATTTTACTGTATCAGCACTGGATGATACTCACCCTGTGATTCCAAAGGTCTTAAGAAAAAAGCACCATCAGATGCTACTATTGATTTTCTCCATATACTAAGCTAAAAGCAATTTGTAGCCTATGTTTGCACATACGCAATATCATGATCTTTTTCGAGTAAAAATTTAAAAGGTGTACTATTCTCTCACCGCAAAGCAGTTGTTAGCAGATGAGACACACTGATGCTTTCTCTTAAGATCTACGGGTAACATTATTCGTAGGGAGCAACCCCATTTCGGTAGTAGCTGTATTTGACAGTAGTGTCGCGAGCAGTGTCCTGAATGCAGAAAAAATTTCCAGCTTTAATATAACTGTTATGTATAATATCGTCTTTCCTTGAGTCTGCAAGTGTTGTGCGAATCACCATCCAAGGGAACCAAGGGGCTACCAACAGTGTCTCCTCAAAGACCGTAACGTAGCGAGTTAACACGCGATAACGTTCGTTACTATACAGCCTGCAGTATTGGATACGGAGGCTGTGAAGGAAACCGCAAGTTGTGTCCTCTCAATAAGTCGTGTACAGTCGTGCTCAAATGTATCCTAACGACCTGAATTGCATTTCGCCTGATTCGAATGGAACCCACATACCGCAGCTGTCTAGCTGATCCTCTAATCGCCCCTCGGTACAGTCGTTTGACTATTGAAAATGGTTCCAACAAGTCACCACTAGAAAACACTGCTCTGTATCGCAATAACTCAAGATGTAAAGTAATACCAAGGTACTACAAATATCAGGAAACATCTTATCACAGATAAGACGGTTCTTCAGGCTTGTAAGTTCACATTTATTACAATAAATGACATACACGAAATGTTACCACTCTCATCATTACATCAGACAAGTAATTCACGTAGTAAGTTCGTCGTATTTATGATTTCCTCTTCAAAATAACATACCGTACTTATCATTTAACACAAAATGACAATAAAAATTTTGGGTATACACGAGCAGCTAGTTGAGAATATGTATGAACTACAAATGACACGACGAACCGTCTCGTTCTGCATATGGATTCAAACCCAGGTCATGCATACTAAGCAAAGACTTTGTGACTGACGGAAACTAACAGTCATTCCTGACTAGGCATACAGAGAGTGATACACCTCAATTTTTGACATTATTAGTTAGCAAATATCATTTTTAAATTACATAACGTAAACATTGTTAACGGACGCGAATTCCTACCCAGCATCTGTTGTCCTTGTTAACGAACTATGAGAGATGTTAAATATTGCTTCTTCACAAGTAACTTACTTGAAATGCCGTGAGGCAAAGCTTTGTGTTGGACAGGGATTCGAACCAAGAACATAATTGGATTGTCATCGAAGCGCAATCAACTGTGACATATCGGATTTTCTCGGCAGTAGCTAGATGTTTTAACTGAAATGGCGAGACGAAACATTATCTTTTTCTTTCCCAGGACTCCAACCTGGCACCTATCGCTGTTATATTCTAGAGAAAACGAACGTTAAATATGGGTTTGTTACACCAGCAGTGACATGTGAGCGTGTTTGAACTAGAAATAATATGACGAAGAGTTCAGTACTGACTGGTAATCGAACCCTACACATATCGTTGTTGACTGCACACAAAGAGACGTCAGCTACCGAATTTTTCTCCACCAGCAGCTCGGAATAACATCCTTGCATTTACAATGATGTCTCAAACAGTTCTGTGTCTCACTGGGACTCAAAAACGTCAGATACCGTTAGTGTTGACAACGAATGAAAATACATTAAAAACCAAAATTATTATTCTCCAGCAGATAGGTGTTATCATGCTAGAGCTTGATAATACATAATGAAAGCTTTAGTGCCGGGTCAGGATTCGAACCCTTTCACACGCAATATGTGGAGATGTTGACGAATCTGCAGTTTTGAACAAACAACAAATTGCAGTCGAGCTGTATTATCACGAAGGGATCAAATTCCGCGTTAAGGGCGGTCTGAGTTTCATTCCCTGATCAGAACCGATTTTATCGACATACGGAAGCTCAAATAAAAGATGGAATAACTTGGTAGAGAAGGGTAATCATGTTTAACGTGAATTTCAGACCACAATGCCATTATACCTTCTTCACTTGGCGTAGCCAGAAGAGGACAGAATCTGTCTCTCCTTATCAAAAATCATCAGCAGAAGTTGGAATCGAACCCAGACCATAAGTACATGAACCTAGCATAAATCCAAGAGACCACCAAATTCTCTTAATTATCTCTCATCATTCTATCATAACAATGTTGCGCCACACTGCATGAGAATTCTGACACACAGACTCCCTGTATTGGTTTGCAGCATGTTCAGTACATTCATTTACTTGGTTGACCGAATCACCATGAACTAGCTGCCTCGGCTACCCAGTGCATACATTCGACTCTTTTGTAATCACCGAAATAATATCACGTAACTGACACCTACACAGAACTGCCAACAGTGTAGGATGCAGAAATTTAAACAGGAAGTGTTTCTTTCGACTTGAGCTACTCTATTGCGCTGTTTGTTAAAAACGTCGTGCAGTGCAAAAGAAAAGTTGTAACTGTCTGTCTCTCAGAAGTCTAGATCCGGCCATATGCATTGTCTCACAGCACTGTGCAATGCGCAAGTTCTGGAGGAATTGTTGAGTTCTGGTGGTGTTGTAGTTATGTGTCAGCTAGCAGCGTAACGGTAAGCGTCGCGCAGTGTTGAGAAGACGTAGCGAGTTTGGATACATTCACTGCTACACTTTTTTAAAACGCCATACTGCTGTCTGCTGAAGTTATCGATCTAATGGAACATAATTCCCTTCACTTCTCAACCCAAAATAGTCGCATGTGTAAAAAGGGCTAACTTCTGCGATATTTTGTTCTTTTCAGGTTTAATAGATGGCCAGGCTGCAGATGCATCTCGAAACTTTCGTATTATGTATGGGGAGAGCGCATCGTGCCAAAAAACGTCAGAAAAGTATTTTCTACATTAGCCGTCGTGTGGCAGCGGCATTTTATTCTTCATTAAACCTTGTTTGACAGCTTTAACTCATAACAAGTTTTCTACATGCATGTAATCAATAAACTGCATGTGCATTGTCAGACTGTTATAGATAACATCAGAGAATTCGCATATATCGTTGATGATTAATTTCTTTATGTTAACTAATGTTTTAACAACACTAAAAAAACCATACCAAAATTGTGCACTGTATTATAAGAAATAAAATAAAACTACCCACGATAACCTTACGACGAAAGTCTGTTTCAATAAAACTGAGTATCTGTACACAAGCGTGCCTCTATCGGCACGAATTAGTAAAATACTAATCACTTAGATTTCGATTGGGTCTGTGTTTACTGGCATGCTGTGTCATACTCAACAGGTATGCAAATGTGGCATTTCATAAATAAAGTTGTGTATTCCTAGAAACCCAAAATTTGTTTGTCAGCAGCGGAATGAGGCGTTACCAGTTGTGCAGCATTGTAAGTTTTTCACCATTGCACTATGAGCCGAAAGTATTGCCTTGCGATTTCCTTATCGATGTGTGATCTGACTGCTTGTAGCTCTTTCACAGAAGGAATAAAATCGTTACAGTCAGCAAGACAGGAACCGCAAGCCATAACAGACGCCTTCTCTCAGGTTAGCACGTTTCCGCAGAGCCACGGAAGAGGCGTGCGTCTATGTGTCGTCTTACGAGACCAGTAGTGGCTATAACTCGTAAACCGCTATTTAAAGGAAGAGATTAGATGCGATTTTCACGTGCAACGACTTTCCTGGGCTGAAAACTGTAAATTTACAATTTTTTGTTACAACGCAAGCGTTAATAAAAACGCAAATTATTGAATGGCAATGACTGCAAACTAAGCTTCATAAATCAGTAGCTCTCATAGCTGTTTTTATGTATCTTTCGTAAGCGTACTCAAAACAAAGAAAATCGTTGACGAACGTTTTCGTGCCTCGCCGATAGTCGCGCACAACAAATAAAAAAAAAAGACTGTGTGTGTGTGTGTGTGTGAGAGAGAGAGAGAGAGAGAGAGAGAGAGAGAGAGAGAGAGAGAGAGAGAGAATAAAAAGAATGAGAGAGAGAGAGAGAGTAAAAAATTGTTGCAAAGAAACTGAATCACGGTATGTAATGAAATCTTTCATTCAAATGACACCTTCTATATCATTAAGAAATGTCGTATTCATTATCTGTGGAACATGTATTAAGCTAATCTAATCTAATCATATCACATTGCTGACTAGTCATGAAGAGGCACGAATTATAGAAATGTTCGCCAATATCAGTTACCAAACGTAAACTTGAAAAAAAGGACGACCGTTTTTGTAATAAACCGGGACTCCTTTAAAGACCCTTTCGTCCCTGTTAACTAACCACGAAAGATGTGTGATATACCTCCATTCAGAAGGAACAAAGTGTACATGCATTTATAGATGAAGCGCGTGATGGGAAGTTCTGTGAGGGAGATACGAACCCAGCACGCAATCGGATTGTTAACTAAGTAAAATCAAATGTTACGTAATGGTTTTTCTTACCAGCTGCTATATGTTTGAATCTAAAATAAGAATACAAACTTTTGTGCCTGAACGACAATCGAACCGCATACCTACCGTCCTTCTTTATCATCCACGAACATAACTTAACTAACACTTGCTTACTCACCAACAGTAAGATGTGTGCGTGTTTGACCAGAAATAACGACACCTATTGCGATTGTTGGCAACACATGAACAGACATTAAAAATGCACGTTAATTTTCACTAGCATATTGGTATGTACGTGATAGGGATTGAAATGAAATAATGAATATTTTTGTACTGGATCAGGATTCGGACCCACATACTTACCTTTGGAGGAGACCTAGAAAAGATTGCAGTCTTGGGAAAAGGAACGAAATTTCTATAATTCGTGCCTCTTCATGACTAGTCAGCAATATAATATGATTAGATTAGATTAGCTTAATACTTGTTTCACAGATCATGAATACGACATTCCTTAATGATGTAGACGGTGTCATTTGAATGAAAAATTTCATTACATACCGTGATTCAGTTTCTTTGCAACAATTTTTTACTCTCTCTCTCTCATTCTTTTTATTTTTATCTCTCTCTCTTCTCTCTGTCTCTCTCTCTCACACACACATACACACACACACACACACACACACACGCACGCACGCACGCACGCACGCACACACACACACACACACACACACACACACACACACACACACACACACACACACACACAGACACACAGTCTTTTTTTATTTTTATTTGTTTGTTGTGCGCGACTATCGGCGAGGCACGAAAACGTTCGTCAATGATTTTCTTAGTTTTGAGTACACTTACGAAAGATATATAAAAACAGCTATGAGAGCTACTGATTTATGAAGCTTAGTTTGCAATCAGTTCTGAGTATTATTAGTAGCTACCCTCCAGTCCCTAAACCCAGTTACAGACATGTGAATCGGACAGATTACGTATTCCAGGCCATAGCAGCCGCGTCTTTGAGACGCCAGCTATGGTCACTTCCCAGACCACTGTAGGATCACATCGGTTCGTCTTCTTCCTGCTGGAAATGTAACTGAGATTCGGCAACAAGGCAAGGTATGTTTGGAAACTCTGTGATCGACAAGCTACTTCCTGGTGTGCACGGAACTAAGCCTCAAAGTTTACTTGATTTCTCCTGTCATTTCCATTGAATAATCTGCGTTATTATTAACGCTTGAGTTCTAACAAAAATTTGTAAATTTACGATTTTCAGACCAGGAAAGTCGTTGCACGTGAAAATCGCATCTAATCTCGTCCTTTAAATAGCGGTTTACGAGTTATAGCCACTACTGGTCTCGTAAGAGGACACCTAGACGCACGCCTCTTCCGTGGCTCTGCGGAAACGTGCTAACCTGAGAGAAGGCGTCTGTTATGGCTTGCGGTTCCTGTCTTGCTGACTGTAACGATTTTATCCCTTCTGTGAAAGAGTTACAAGCAGTCAGATCACGCATCGATAAGGAAATCGCAAGACAATACTTTCGGCTCATAGTGCAATGGTGAAAAACTTACAATGCTGCACAACAGGTAACGCCTCATTCCGCTGCTGACAAACAAATTTTGAGTTTCTAGGAATACATAACTTTATTTATGAAATGCCACATTTGCATACCTGTTGAGTATGACACAGCATACCAGTCAAACACAGACCCAATCGAAATCTAAGTGATTAGTATTTTACTAATTCGTGCCGATAGAGGCACGCTTGTGTACAGATACTCAGTTTTATTGAAACAGACTTTCGTCGTAAGGTTATCGTGGGTAGTTTTATTTTATTTCTTATAATACAGTGCACAATTTTGGTATGGTTTTTTTTGTGTTGTTAAAACATTAGTTAACATAAAGAAATTAATCATCAACGATATATGCGAATTCTCTGATGTTATCTATAACAGTCTAACAATGCACATGCAGTTTATTGATTACATGCATGTAGGAAACTTGTTATGAGTTAAAGCTGTCAAACAAGGTTTAATAAAGAATAAAATGCCGCTGCCACACGACGGCTAATGTAGAAAATACTTTTCTGACGTTTTTTGGCACGATGCGCTCTCCCCATACATAATACGAAAGTTTCGAGATGCATCTGCAGCCTGGCCATCTATTAAACCTGAGAAGAACAAAATATCGCAGAAGTTAGCCCTTTTTACACATGCGACTATTTTGGGTTGAGAAGTGAAGGGAATTATGTTCCATTAGATCGATAACTTCAGCAGACAGCAGTATGGCGTTTTAAAAAAATGTAGCAGTGAATGTATCCAAACTCGCTACGTCTTCTCAACACTGCGCGACGCTTACCGTTACGCTGCTAGCAGACACATAACTACAACACCACCAGAACTCAACAATTCCTCCAGAACTTGCGCATTGCACAGTGCTGTGAGACAATGCATATGGCCGGATCTAGACTTCTGAGAGACAGACAGTTACAACTTTTCTTTTGCACTGCACGACGTTTTTAACAAACAGCGCAATAGAGTAGCTCAAGTCGAAAGAAACACTTCCTGTTTAAATTTCTGCATCCTACACTGTTGGCAGTTCTGTGTAGGTGTCAGTTACGTGATATTATTTCGGTGATTACAAAAGAGTCGAATGTATGCACTGGGTAGCCGAGGCAGCTAGTTCATGGTGATTCGGTCAACCAAGTAAATGAATGTACTGAACATGCTGCAAACCAATACAGGGAGTCTGTGTGTCAGAATTCTCATGCAGTGTGGCGCAACATTGTTATGATAGAATGATGAGAGATAATTAAGAGAATTTGGTGGTCTCTTGGATTTATGCTAGGTTCATGTACTTATGGTCTGGGTTCGATTCCAACTTCTGCTGATGATTTTTGATAAGGAGAGACAGATTCTGTCCTCTTCTGGCTACGCCAAGTGAAGAAGGTATAATGGCATTGTGGTCTGAAATTCACGTTAAACATGATTACCCTTCTCTACCAAGTTATTCCATCTTTTATTTGAGCTTCCGTATGTCGATAAAATCGGTTCTGATCAGGGAATGAAACTCAGACCGCCCTTAACGCGGAATTTGATCCCTTCGTGATAATACAGCTCGACTGCAATTTGTTGTTTGTTCAAAACTGCAGATTCGTCAACATCTCCACATATTGCGTGTGAAAGGGTTCGAATCCTGACCCGGCACTAAAGCTTTCATTATGTATTATCAAGCTCTAGCATGATAACACCTATCTGCTGGAGAATAATAATTTTGGTTTTTAATGTATTTTCATTCGTTGTCAACACTAACGGTATCTGACGTTTTTGAGTCCCAGTGAGACACAGAACTGTTTGAGACATCATTGTAAATGCAAGGATGTTATTCCGAGCTGCTGGTGGAGAAAAATTCGGTAGCTGACGTCTCTTTGTGTGTGGTCAACAACGATATGTGTAGGGTTCGATTACCAGTCAGTACTGAACTCTTCGTCATATTATTTCTAGTTCAAACACGCTCACATGTCACTGCTGGTGTAACAAACCCATTTTTAACGTTCGTTTTCTCTAGAATATAACAGCGATAGGTGCCAGGTTGGAGTCCTGGGAAAGAAAAAGATAATGTTTCGTCTCGCCATTTCAGTTAAAACATCTAGCTACTGCCGAGAAAATCCGATATGTTACAGTTGATTGTGCTTCGATGACAATCCAATTATGTTCTGGGTTCGGGTCCCTGTCCAACACAAAGCTTTACCTCACGGCATTTCAAGTAAGTTACTTGTGAAGAAGCAATATTTAACATCTCTCGTAGTTCGTTAACAAGGACAACAGATGCTGGGTAGGAATTCGCGTCCGTTAACAGTGTTTACGTTATGTAATTTAAAGTTGATATTTGCTAACTGATACTGTCTAAAATCGAGGTATATAACCCTCTGTATGCCTAGTCAGGAATTACAGTTTCCGTCAGTCACGAAGTCTTTGCTTAGTCTGCATGACCTGGGTTTGAATCCATATGCAGAACGAGACGGTTCGTCGTGTCATTTGAAGTTCATACATATTCTCAACTAGCTGCTCGTGTATACCTTAAATTTTTATTGTCATTTTGTGTTAAATGATAAGTACGGTATGTTATTTTGAAGAGGAAATCATAAATACGACGAACTTACTACGTGAATTACTTATTTGACATAATAATGAGAGTGGTAACATTTCGTGTATGTCATTTATTGTACTAAATGTGAACTTACAAGCCTGAAGAACCGTCTTATCTGTGATAAGATGTTCCCTGATATTTGTAGTACCTTGGTATTTCTTTACATCTTGAGTTATTGCGATACAGAGCAGTGTTTTCTAGTGGTGACTTGTTGGAACCATTTTCAATAGTCAAACGACTGTACCGAGGGGCGATTAGAGGACCTGCTAGACAGCTGCGGTATGTAGGTTGCATTCGAATCAGGCGAAATGCAATTCAGGTCGTTCGGATACTTTTGAGCACGACTGTACACCAGCTGTTACTGCAGCGTGAGAACGGCTCCTGTGTCACTTCGAGCGACTGTATATTCATACCACCTATGAACCTAAATAAACATTATTAAATATTATTCAATCACTTTAAAAATAGGTACACTAGTTTTTGTTATTCAGGAGAAGATTGTATACAAATTTCAACGTTGTGACTATCATAGTGTAGGAGATAATGAAAATTACTTAAAAAGTCAAAAACCGAATCATAGGGAATTAAATTCAGTTATGAACTATAACAGTTTATCTTTTGGTATCATTTGAAAACATAAACAGAACTCTCAGTGTGCAGAATTAAGTAATTGGGATTTTCATATTGACACTTTAATTATTTTTCTTTTTCGTGATATAAAATTCACACTAAATTATTATTTGTGTCTTATGTCGTTGTGGGAGTAATGAGAGTGAGTGTGAGTGTGCACGCGGGGCATACACTAAATTTCAAGATTAATTTTATTTAATACATTAAGTAATCATAGCGTGGGAAAGATGTTTGTGCCCACTTTGCTGATGACGTATGTCTAAGTGTACTTGTTTTTGTAAGGAGGCAGCCAGAAGAGCCGTTTGCAGAGCAATAAGTTTCTAAATTTATTTCAGATTTAGTATTCCTTTCGTTTGGTTTTGTTAAACATTATATTAATGTTTGCATATTGAAATGACGTAAATGAAACAGGGAATAGTGATTGGGCAGGCCAGTTTTGGCGCGAGAATGATCTCGAACGATGATTCAGATTGGCCAGTCAAACAAATCAGCCAATCAGAACTAAGAAGTTCCCACTGACTGCTTGGTAGTTATACTGGGAGAGAAGGAGACTGAAGAGAGTCACTCGCCAGCTTCGGTCGCAGAAGGACATGTTAAATGTGATGTTTCTCATTATGTGTACAATGAAGGAATATTGATCCTCGCGTTTGATACGTGTCGTGACTAACGCTGGTGTAGTTACGGACAGTTTTGTGAACTTTGGAAGTTTTGGAATTGTTTTGTTGGAAAGATATTTGCGTGTGAAAATTTTGACTTCATAGTATCCGCGTGACCTGTTTCAGTATTCAACCACTGAGCATTTTTGGCGAGCAGTTTTTTTTTTAGAAATCCACAAGATGGACCGAATGTACACTACTGGCCATTAAAATTGTTACACCAAGAAGAAATGCAGATGATAAACGGGTATTCATTGGACAAATATATTATACTAGAACTGACATGTGATTGCTTTTTAACGCAATTTGCGTGCATAGATCCTGAGAAATCAGTACCCAGAACAACCACCTCTGGCCGTAATAACGGCCTTGATACGCCTGAGCACTGAGTCAAACAGAGCTTGGATGGCGTTTACAGGTACAGCTGAAATGTAATGTGCACTGTTCAAAGTGCCGTCAATGCGAACAAGAGGTGACCGACACGTGAAACCAATGGCACCCCATACCATCACGGCGGGTGATACGCCAGTATGGCGATGACGAATACACGCTTCCAATGTGCATTCACAACAATGTCGCCAAACACGGATGCGACCATCATGATGCCGTAAACAGAACCTGGATTCATCCGAAAAAATGGCGTTTTGCCATTCGTGCACCCAGGTTCGTCGTTGAGTGCACCATCGCAGGCGATGCAGCGTCAAGGGTAACCGCAGCCATGGTCTCCGAGCTGATAGTCCATGCTGCTGCAAACGTCGTCGAACTGTTCGTGCAGATGGTTGTTGTCTTGCAGGCGTCCCGATCTGTTGACTCAGGGATCGAGACATGGCTGCACGATCCGTTACAGCCATCCGGATAAGATGCCTGTCATCTCAACTGCTAGTGATACGAGGCCGTTGGGACCCATTACTGCGTTCCGTATTACCCTCCTGAACCCACCGATTCCATATTCTGCTAACAGTCACTGGATCTCGACCAAGGCGAGCAGCAATATTGCGATACGATAAATTGTAATCGCGATAGGCTACAATCCGACCTTTATCAAAATCGGAAACGTGAGGGTACGCATTTTTCCTCCTTACACGAGGCATCACAACAACGTTTCACCAGGCAACGCTTGTCAACTGCTGTTTTTATATGAGAAATTGGTTGGAAACTTTCCTCGTGTCAGCACGTTGTAGGTGTCGCCAGAGGCGCCAATCTTGTGTGAATGCTCTGAAAAGGTAATCATTTACATATCAAAGCATCTTCTTCCTGTCGGTTAAATTTCGTGTCTGTAGCACGTCATCTTCGTGGTGTACCAATTTTAATGGCCAGTAGTGTAATAACTCAAATTAGCGGTGAAATTAATGACCGTGAAAACGTTGTTGAATTCTGGTCGGGTTTGGGCAGATTTCTGGCTGATGTGCGAGTGAAATGTGTGTATGAATTGTGAACTATAAGAAAATAGCCAATAGTTTAAATGTGGACTGAATAGTACCATTTCTTTGGTTATCAAGGACAAAATAAACATTATTGTGTAGAAATTTCGGACATTACTTTCCAGAAGAAAATACACCTTCTCACTGCCTGATAATATTGAATAACAAGTTTTCTGCAGAGCTTTATTTCATAACTAGAGTTGGGCGGCCTCATAAACTGTAGATATTAGGTGGTGGTTTTTTTATCAACACTGTTTTTACACCTTCTTGTAAGTATCTACGTTGGCGAGTGAAGGGACATCGAGCAGACACCGATCTGAGGTAGGTAAATTTTAATTTGCAGCCTGCACAGAGAACAAAACCCCGCCCCACCGCAAGACTTTCAGCCAATGTTGGTGTGTATGGACTTTTTGCAGCAGACACCTGGTTCATGCACCCATGATGACTGCCGTTCATTGGCGACGAAGGATGGAATCTGCAAGCCAATATCGCAGCTGAGTGGCATTGGGTGGCCTTTTCGGCTGACAGATGGCTGTTAGCGTGTACTGTGCGAAACATCTGAAAGCACGTAGCTTATAGGCAAATAATTGAAATAGCAGGCAGACAGCTGTAATGTCCTCACAAATACTGTAATTCTTTGAGAGATACATAGCTCCACAGTTTACATTACATTAGAAAGACACACTCATATATATATATATATATATATATATATATATATATATATATATATATATATATATATATATATATATATGACACTAAAATCAGGATGTTTTAATGCTGATGAATGTCTTTGAAGGAATATTAAGGTCATGGTGTAACCATAGCCACGATGTAAGAGTCTAGCTATCTGTTATTATCTGTTTGAGAATGTTGATGTGCAGTGTACCACTTTACCAAAAACAGCTGAAATATATATTAACAGATAGCAAGACTCTTACATCGTGGCTATGGTTACACCATGACCTTAATATTCCTTCAAAGACATTCATCAGCATTAAAACATCCTGATTTTAGTGTCAAAAGGTAGAACTGACACACACTGCAAACACTTGTTGACATAGGTAGTTTTCCATTAGGCCAACAACATCATTTTATTCCCTGCAGAGTGCTATTGTTACGACCTGCCGTAACGTTGCTGTATCACCTGCAGTGCTCCAGAGGCAACTTGCACACTCCACTAAGCTAGCAGCGATTCGATGCTGTATCGGGCTGTGTTGCATGGAAAAGCTATATGAATCAGTTACCAGACATACCAGTTGTAATTCACTGGCTACACTGATTTATAAAGGCATATGGAAAAAGCATTATAGAGTGGAAATAATCGAAATTTGTGGCGGGATATGCAAGGCTTCAATGTAGACAGAAGACAACCCATATGTCTACTATAATAGGGGAGACATGGCGGCATTACAAATCGTGTCATTTCTTGTACATAGGAGAAACAGCAAGAGACGTATTGGAAAAAAATTGGTGAGGGAGCAGTGGAAAACGTTTGAAGGAAATAATCATTGAAACTACAATTTGTAACTATGGAATGGATTATTCATGTTTGGTCCAATGGGGAACTGTGTAAATGTATTTAATACTCTTGATACAGAAGTGTATACTGAAGCAGAAGAAATATTTTTCCTCAATTCAGAACACTGTTCGCCTCAACACTGTCAAATGAAGATATATTATCGAATCAGGATTGGCTGCCACAAACAACCGTTTTTTATGTCTTAAGAAATAGAATTAATGTGTCAAACACATTTTTTTTTTCTGAGTGATCGGTATTGTAACTGGTCTGATGCGATCCACCACAAATTCCTTTCCTTTGACAACCTCTTCATCTTAGAGTAGTACTTGAAGCCTACTTCCTCAATTATTTGCTGGATTTATTCTAGTCACTGTTTTCGTCTACAGTTTGTACCCTCTACAGCTCCCTCTAGTACCACTGAAGTTATTTCATGATGAATTAACAGATATCCTACCTTCCTGTTCTTTTTTTTTCAGTGTTTTCCGTATGTTTCCTTCCTCGCCGATTCTCTGGAGAATCTCCTCCTTCCTTACCTTATCAGTCCACTTAGTTTTCAACATTCTTCCTTAGCACCAAATCTCAAATGCTTCGAATGTCTTCTGTTCCGATTTTCTCACAGTCTATGTTTCACTCCGTACAATGACGGGATCCAGACGTACGTTCTCAGAGATTTCTTCTTCTCACATGTAAACGAGACCCTGTTGGAGATTCTGAGTATTAAACATATATGAACCACTACCATCATTCTGCAATTTATCTACTGGGTAATAAATGTACATTCTCAGAAATTTTTTCCTCACACAGTGAAACTATTTCCTACTGGACATTTTGAGCATAAAACATAAATGTTACTCTACTCTTACTCTGTAGTTTATCTACTGGCGTAATAAGAACGCACACAGAAATTGATTGATGTAGAAGTACACCTTATAGACAATTGGAACCAGGAAAAAGTTGTAATCTAAATTCTGTCTGTCTATAGCTTTAATTACTTGCCTATTAAGTGTCTGGAGATTTTAATGCAAACTCAAAGAAAGATATAATAGGTATTATATACATAAGGGTTATACATGGTCCTATGTTCAACATCAGTGTGTATTAACCACTCACAGATTGCAAGCTGCAGCACTAGCTGTGGAGATTATATACAAGGCGTGTTTTTTAAGTAAGATCCGTTTGAACGTAAGTACACAACGAAAGGTTATTTCAAAAAAGTAAATTTAATTTCAGAAAGTACATACTTCACTCTATTTTTAGACATAGTTGCCAAGTATGTTCAAACATGTATCATACCTCTCAACCAATTTTAAAATACCCTCTTCATAAAAACTTGCCACCTGCTCTGATAACCAAATGTTCACTGCCATTTTCACGTCATGAATATCACTGTAACGGTTGCCACTGAGGTGTTGTTTGAGGTAAAGGAACACATGGTAATCGCTCGGCGCAAGATCAGGACTGTAGGGTGGTTGGTGTAAAACTTCCCAGCCAAAACTGTCCAATAAATCGTGAGTCTGACCTGCAGTGTGAGGTCTTGCATTGTCATGGAGGAGGACAATCCCCTTTGTCAGCATGCCACGTCTTTTGTTTTGAATCACTCTGCGTAGCTTTCTCAGGGTTTGGCAGTAAGCTTCTGCATTGATAGTGATTCCTCGTTGCATGAAGTCGACCAACAAAACACCATGCCTATCCCAAAACGACGACGCCATTATTTTGCGCTGTGACAGAGTCTGTTTGGCCATCACCTTTACAGGTGAATGTATGTGTCTCCATTCCATGCTCTGTTGCTTCGATTCGGGCGTCATATGTGAAATCCACGTTTCGTCTCCAGTTACGATCTGACTCAAGAAGCCATCACCTTCTTCGTGATAACGAGTCAAGAACTTAATCGCACACTCAAATCTTTGGCTTTTGTGGTCCTCTGTTAGGAGTTTCGGGGCCCAATGGGAGCACAGTTTCCTAAACCTTAGGTGTTCAGAAACAATGTTGTAAAGCACTGATCTCGACACATCAGTAAATTCGTTTGAGAGACCTGTTATTGTGAAGCGCCTGTTCTCACGAATCTTCCCTTCAACTGAAGCCACCAAATCGTCTGTAAACAAAGAAGGGTGACCGGAATGGTCCTCATCATGGACGTTGTCACGACCATCTTGGAATTCTCGTACCCACTTAAGCACTTTGCTTTTACTCCTAACAGTATCACCTTACACTTCGCAAATTTGTGGATGAATTTCTGCTGCATACAGGTTGATTGCTAACAAAAACCGTATCATTGAGCGAACCTCACACGCGGTGGGCGAGTTGATAGTTTTAAACATTTTGAAAGCACAGAACAGAACCGTATAGGTTAGCTACAGAGTTGAAACTGAGCACAGTTGCTCCCGAGGCGTGCCAGCGGAAAACAGCGCAGTCGTTGTCGTAATGCGAGCAGCGCGGGATTAGCCGAGCGGTCTGGGGCGCTGCAGTCATGGACTGTGCGGCTGGTCCCAGCGGAGGTTCGAGTCCTCCCTCGGGCATGGGTGTGTGTGTTTGCCCTTATGATAATTTCGGTTAAGTAGTGTGTAAGCTTAGGGACTGATGACCTTATCAGTTAAGTCCCATAAGATTTCACACACATTTGAACATCGTAATGTGAACACGGAGCGTTTTTTCTGACATCCTAAAGGGCATGATCATTGGCTTTCGGACCAGGAGTGTAAGCATTTCTGAAATGGTTTGTAAACTGTTCGCATGCCTCTGTGGCATTAAAAAATGGTGTTATCCGAAACTGGTGCTGATGCAGCTGTGGTACATGATGGGCCATACATGACAGAGATGAACGACAGCTGTAGAGATGTCTGTGCGCATACAGACGTGCAGCTGTCGTGCAAGCGGCCACTTAGATGAACCAAGTAGCTACCAGTAGAATGTCCTCAATGACCGCTCAGCGAACGTTACTACCTTTGAGTCTTCACAGCAGACACTTGGTTCATGCACGCATGCTTGTAGTTGTTCGTTGGTGGCGAAGGCCTGAATTTGCAACCAATTACTGCAACTGAACATCAACTGAGTGGCGCCAGGTGGTCTTCTCAGACGACAGATGGCCGTTACGATGTACAGCTTGAAATGTTTGAAAGCAAACGCCCTGAAACAATCATCGGAAGGGTTCCCACCAGAGGCGGGACTGTTACGGTGTGGGGAATTTTTTTTGTGGCATTCCCTGGGTGATCTCGTCATTCTGGAAGCCACAATTGACCACCACAAGTGTCCATCTATCCTTGAGGGCTATGTCAACCCCTACACACAAATTGTTTTTCCTCTGCATGACAGCATCTACCAGCTGCACAATGCAACTTGTCACACAGCTAGCAATGTACGTGCTCACAATTTACATGCATGATTAGAAGAGCATCAGTTTAGTTTACCATACTTCCCTGGCCACTAAACTGACCAGATTTTAGCCCAATCGAGAATCGAGGACCACCTCGATTGGGCTGTTAATAACATGGATCGTCACCCGAGAAACCTGCAACTGGCCCTGGTGGTGGAGTCAGCATGATTCCACATCCCTGTAAGTACCTTCCACAACCACACTGACTCTTTTCCTGCACGTGTGTGTCACCTGCTAACCAATGCTTTGGGATGTGAGAATAGTACACCATTTAATTTAAACTGTTTCTTGAATAAGAACATGATGTGCAAACATAGCTTACAAATTACTTCTAATGTAGTGTATTGAGAAAATTAGGATAAAAATGGAAAATACAAGACATTTGCAATTACATTAGATACCAATGGAGAGTTTCTCCATGTCGGTGTACTTGTCGAAAATGGTGGGTTCGTAGTTCCATATAATTTGTTAAAATGCTTTGACATGTGGAAATAGTACACCATTACTTGTAAATATACTCAAATGTGATAAAATAACGCAAATGTGCCAGGAGTTCACGACTGCACAGCAAGTGCAATCAAGTTTAGAAATTGTGGCCAGAAATGAGGTCTGATAGGCACACTTCTGGCGAAAAATGTCATCATGGCTTCTTCTAATGTGCTAAACATCCCTCAGCTATTAGGGAGCAATCTGATTTGTGGTTATTGCTGGAGAACGTGGACATTCTTGTCACTGATACTGGTGACGTCTCGGAAACGGGGGCGTCCAATGAACACAAAAATATAACAATTAATAAGTTTATTTACACGACGTAAACTTAATAATCAGGGCATACATGACTACGAACGCTATAGGTTGTTCTGTGGTGCGGAGTTATCTATAATTAGAGTAATGTTCTTGATAGGACCAAACAGTCTTGAGTGCTGATGTGCTTATACATGTTTCTGAGTATTAGTAACGCTTTGTAGCATCATGTTATCATGATGTATTGACCTCACTACAATCTCCGTACTAATGTTGATAATCTATAGATGAAATGCGGCTCCTTAAAAGGATGTAATGGCCATTCATAGTCGTGAGGAGTGGATGTGGTTTTAATGTCCTCCCATGGCAGAAGAATTTGAAGGTGCTCATGTCTATTAAGAAACACTTTTGACATATTCACGGCGGCTCATTTCTGTGATCAAGTCGAGTGTCAAGAGCAAATGGAAAAAGGGAGATGGACTTTAATGTTAAACGAGAGATACATAGTTTATTTAACAATTATATATATAGTAAATTCTCAAAGTCCATCTCTGAAAAACACGGCATCAAGGTAAATCTGCTATTTCTGGTACATGGAAGTGACAAATTGATAGGAGGAGGACTACTGGAAAAAAAATCGGAGTGAATCATTGGAAACCATTTCGAAGAAATATAGAAATCCTATAGCTGCTCCACATACTGCAACAACTTTGTATAGATGACTACTATCTTACGGATCTGGATATAACACAAGACTTTGCGAGGATTTTTAACGAAATAGAGATGTGTGACTACTTAAGATCAAATACAACTTCTTCGAACACAGGGGCTATGAGTAAATCAGTAGTCTGACTGCAAACAACGATAAGACAGTTGTTTAATGTGGATGAACACCAATTGTAGAGCTAAGTAATAAATTTAGATAAAAAATCGTGAACCCATCAGTGAGCAAAGTTATTGGAAATTGCATTATTAATTTTGTGAAGTGCCCTGATATGCATCTACTAGAAACATTCACACTTTCCTTGGTTAAAGAATGTGAAAATACCGAACTTGAACCCATGGTTTATAATTGCAAAATGGACAAAGTGTGCGGCCCAACAAAAGACAGATGAAGTGTATTAAACACCAAGAAAGTATTTATTATGTATACTGCCTATTCTGTGCCATTTATGTGCATGTGGAGTAAATAACCAGATAGTTTACAGAACTGTTGTGTTGTTTTTAACAGTGTGCTGCAGCCTGTCTACTGCACTAATAAGAAATCCCAAAAGTTTACTGCAGTAAAACATTCAAGACAATAATATCTGAGGAAATATTATAAACAGTGTCCTACCTGCCTTAAGTTTTATTTATTTGCGTTTAAACTATTTGAAGATTGTTAAAAGAGATTCTAACAAAGATGTTATATGTATTATATGTAAGTCTCATTTTGAAGCTTGAGACACATATTTTTATCAATCTTTGACACTGTTCTCTACAGTACTGTAAAATATGGATATAGGCAAATAGGATTGATTCCCACAAATAATGTAGTAAAACATAGCTTATTAAAAAAATTCCACTTCAAAGTATAGTTAATGTGTTAATTTATGGAAAAGAAAAGCTGTGTTTGGGAGAGGTCGAATTAAAGAAGAAAAAGAAAACTGGAGTATATGGTGAAAATAGTTGCCACGAAGGAGGAATATAAATTGCTATTGGGAATAGGAGAAGCTACTGCAGATGTGGAGGCAAGGCTCACATATTCAAACACAGTGTCTGGAAAAATCTGGATAAGAGTGAGATGTACAGAATACTGGCATTTTCTGTAAATACCTATGGAAACTGGTCATACACTGGACTGCTCACGGAAATCAGTGAATGGACATTTATTTTATTGAAAGATACACAAAAAATTTCTGTTCATACATCTTTCCCACTTCAATTAGCTTGAGAAGAATTTTTACATCGAATCTAAATCTGATGAAGATTGTGAACCTAACAACAAAAGAGCCTTTTGCAGAATTAAAAACTGATTAATTTAAGAACACTCATTTGCAAAAGTTATAAACTTCCAGTTATATACTGAAATTTCACAAGATTGTGGAACAGAAGATCTGCCAACATACATCAAAAATGTGTGGAGTGCTTAACAGTAGTATAATGCAGGAAACAGACAAAGTCCAAATATGTAATTGCTCTCAGCTAGAAGAATTGCAAGAACGAACAGAGGTAATTATTAAAGCTATAAAAGAGATACTTCACAGGAAAAAATTAGATTCATATTATGATTCAAGAATATATCTGCTTTCTAGTTGTCATATTGTAGGTTGGAGAAAGTATTAGTTGGTTCAAATATAGATTCAAATTATAAATAAAGCTAGGTGTTGTTAAAACTACAATAAGCAAACATAAAGAAATAATTGTTTACTGCATATAAATGTATATGTAAACATCAATGAAGTTCTTGTACCAACATATTTTCATTCTTATTCACTACACAGAAAAAGAAGAAAGGTTATAAAGGAGGAATATGTATAAAGATGGGAGAGGGTAGTATAAACAGGATCGAATTGGAAGCTGACACTCATAGATTAGCGCTTTGCTATGTTGGAGTACTGGCTATTCCTTGTGTTTCTAAGCCCCTGTTGATAAATACATGATTAATTTAATATTGACTTAAACCAATTTGGGATCCCTGTCTCGAATGTCCAAGGAAAATTTCACTTTTAATTTTATTATTTATTTTTGCTTTCTTTCTTTATGGGTAAATGTAATAGGAAGATGCACCAGAAAACAAAGACCCCCTTGTCCTAACAGGTGTTGTCCATTCCGAAATTATCCACTGGAACTGCTTTCTATAAAAGAAGATGTTTTGCTCAATCTCAGAATTTATCATTGCTTCAATAACATAGGGTACTTTCATTGTTGGGATGAGACTACTGCTAGGAAAGGAGGCCATGAAATTGTGAGTTGCATATTGAAACATTTCACCATGAATGACATACAGTGCAGGAAACTTACATTAATACCAGATAACTGCTTTGGCAAAAAATAAAAACTGGCCAATAGGTCCTCCCTGGCTGAAATTATTGGCAAGTAGCCGTGTAAAACGAGTTGATCATGTTTTTCCAGTAGTTGGGCGTACTTTGTTGCCATTAGAGATTTCTGCCGAGTAGAGCAGTATGTAAGGCATCGCATTTAGTATTTGTAGTACCCAGAGGAATGGGGACTGATCTTGAAAAACGCACAAGGGCCCACCTCCCTTTAATGTGGAAGTCAGAAGTGGAAAAGGTTTTTAATAATAATCATTTTTAAGTGTTGTAGAGAAAACAGGATCAAATATTCATTAGCAAATGCAAGGTTGTACATGTAGGAGGCAATACCTATCCAATTTGATAAAACTGAAATTCAACCCATCTTTCTTTCTGAAATTACGAAAAAAATAAATTCACTCCAAAGTAACAACTCACATGGAATTGATAGCATTTCCAAAAGAGTACTAAAAACTTGGTGGGTGACAGATAAGTAGGATTCTCAGCCACATATGTAGTAGCTCACAGAAGCATGGCATTTTTCCAGACAGATTGAAGTATGCTGTTGTTAAAATATTGCATAGAAAAGGGGATAGATCTGATGTTAACAACTATCTCCCAATCTCACTACTGACAGCTTTGTCCAAAATTCTTGAAAAAGTATTGTATCCAAGAGTAGCTTCACATATTTGTATTAACAAAATGTTAATTTGGTTTTCACAAAGGCTTTTCAACAGAAAATAGTATATATGCTTTCATTGATCAAATATTAAATGCTCTGAATAGCTGAACATCGTCCATCGGAATTTTTTGTGATCTCTCAAAGGCTTTTGACTGTGTGATCATGAAATTCTTCTAGATAAGCTCAAGTACTCTGGTGTGAGTGGGATATGCACAAATAGTTTAACTCATATTTATCTAGAAGAATGCAGAAAGTGGAAATTAGCAATACAGATAGTCTACAACACTCAGCACAGTACTCTGTCTGAACAGATACCAATAATGGTGCCACCGAGCGAGGTGGCGCAGTGGTTAGCACACTGGACTCGCATTTGGGAGGACGACGGTTTAATCCCGTCTCCAGCCATCCTGATTTAGGTTTTCTGTAATTTCCCCAAATGGTTTCAGGCAAATGCCGGGATGGTTCCTTTGAAAGGGCATGGCCGATTTCCATCCCCATCCTTCCCTAACCTGAGCTTGTGCTCTGTCTCTAATGATCTCGTTGTCGATGGGACCTTAAAAAAACACTAAGGCAAGCAATAATGGTGTCCCACAGGGTTCAGTTTTGGGTCCCTTATTGTTCTTAATACCATATACTAATGACTTGCCACTCTATATTATTTTGCTGATGATACAAGTATAGTAATCACACCCAACAAACAAGAATTAGCTAAGGAAATTTTTAATAATGTCTTTCAGAATATTATTAAGTGTTTCTCTACAAACTGACTGTCATTAAATTTTGAGAAAACACAGTATACACAGTGGTATGTAAATGGCATAACACCATTGATAAATAAAGTCTTTGAATATAAGTCTGTCACAAAGGCACAATATTAAAAATTTCTGGCTGTGTGCATTGATGGGAACAAATACATTGATAATCTGCTGCCACAGTTAGGTTGTGCCACTTATTGTATTAGGCTATAGGAAATTTTAGCCATAAACATATTAGTAATTTAGCCTAATACGCCTGTTTTCATTCACTTCTTTCATATGGCATCGTATTTTGGGGTAATTCATCATTGAAAGAAAAATTATTCATTGCATACAAGTGTGTAATCAGAATAATAGCTGGAGCCCACCCAAGATAACCTTACAAACATTTATTTAAGGAACTCTGGATATTCACAGTACTTTCACAATAGATCTATTCACCTATGAAGTTGGTTATTAATAACCCATCCCAATTCAAAAATAATAGCAAAGTGAATAGCTATAACACTAGAAGAAAAGATGATCTTCACTATTCTGGGATAAATCTGGCTCTGGCACAGAAAGAGGTGAATTATGCTGCCACAAAAATTTTCAGTCATTTGCCAAAGAGCATTAAAAGTCTGAGAGAGAGCCAACCAGCATTTAAAAACAAATTAAAATATTTTTGAAAGACAACTCCTTCTACTCAGTAGACGAATTATTAGATGAGAAGTAGTAATTTTAAAAAATACATGGATTTTCAGATCTGAGCCAGGAAAAAAAAATCTGTTGCGTAAAGAAAACTTATGTTAAGCTGACACGTTCTACATCATTACGAAATGTTTTCATGATCTATGGAACAAATATCAATGTAATATAATGTACAGAATGCTGCATGGAGATTTCTTTAAAGTCTTTTCACTGAGAGCATTGTTTAGTGCACCCAAGAATGTGCTGCATGTGTCAAACTTCAGTTGTTTCATAGAAAAACAGGTTCTCTGTTTGTAATACATATTTATGTTTGGGTGAAAAGATATAATCGAAACTGTAAGTTTGTCCTCTTACAAAATATTTTCTGGGGAAATTTAACGCAATTCTTCCACTGCTGTATAATAAACCGATACCAGTCAAGGAGGAATAATTGTGTAATATCCTTATTCTGTTAAAGTATAGTTACAAGAGCTTGGTTACTAACCATTAAATATAAAATTGTTGTACCTAAAACTATTAATAAAACAACTGCCAATGCAACTTTCAGCCACTTTATTTTATTTCCAATGTAGTTATTATGTTACGCCATTGCACTGTAAACATTGTGGTACGTTTCCTTCTGTGTGATACTTGCCACGTCCATGAAGCAACATTTCACATTAATTGTTTTAAAACATTTTATCTGGTACTTAACAATGTAACCTCCCCCTCACTTATCGACCTTAATGACAGTGAAAAGTTAAACCACGTGTACCTAATGGAAATTTGGGAAAAGCAATCGTCACCGAAGTAAATTTGTCAGTAAAGAGGGAGGAAAGGGTTATATCTAAATGAAAGGAAAAATGCAAATGAAACTGGTGGAAATTAATTTTGAAAAGGGGTAAAGTTAATAAAGAAAGTAAATGTGCGGCCGTTACATTAACAATTAACTAGCGGTAATTAGATATTTGAGATTTGGGGAAATTACGGTCGCCAGTCCTAAGAACAATTACTATAGTAACTGAAAAAAAGAAAGGTTATTACACATATAATTAGCACTAGAAGCGTGGCAACTGAAGGTTGACACGTGTAGTGTGAAAACTGAAAGTTTGTCAGAAGTAATAAATTTCGCTACACTCTGACTTAATTTAGCAAAAGAATTAATAAAACCGGAAAATCGAAAGTTAATTTAGTGACTGAAGTTAATAGTGAGCTTTGTTTCTGAAGTGCATCGAAATTCAGTAAAATACGGTTAGTCTTGGACTACCTCAACAATCATTTCAAAAGCTACTTGAGTCTACGCAATTTAGAACTAAGAGATTTAACTTTGAACTTGAATTAAATGATTCTGGACAATTAACAATAATAAAATTTAGTATGTACCGAGCTGAGCTGCAGTCACAGGTAAGCTAAAATTCGGTAACAAAACTCGCACTCTTAGTTTGTGCTTGTGTAATCTAAATATTGTAGCCAGCTATGAATGCCTTAACTGAACTTTGAAATTAAAGCAGTGAAATCGAATTATATTACTTTAATGCTGGCGTTTGAATTTCAATGACACTCGGGTTCATTTCGGAAAAGGAAGGGACCCTGCTTGGCAATGCAATTGGGACAATGAGCAACAAAGGTTCATGCTAAGTTGCTGTAATTTTGTGATGAAACAATTTTAAAAGTTTGAAAAGCTGAGGTCTCCCATACAGTTCTAAAACTTTACGTGCTTTCAGTCTTCCTTGTTGGTTGATTGAAGGTTTGAAGCCGTCGATCGAGGAGGTGGCGACAGTCACTCATTGTCGGCCGTCGCTGTTGCAGAAGCTGGATGATGGCGCGCCTTCTTCTCGACACGGTCACCAGACGAAACGGGCTCTTGATGTGCGCCAGCTAATGCTTCCCATCCGCGACACCATGTCAGAAACTATCATCGCAAGTCGAGCGCAATTACATGCTGCCAAACCCCGAAAGCGCGGCAACTCGCGGGAGCTTCACACAACACACCTGCTCCACTGCACCACCCCAGCCAGACTCTCTCTGCTCTGCCCGCGCTCCACACAGCAGAGTTAACACTACCAAAGATCCTAAACACTATGGTTCTCCACACTACCTGTCGATGTAATGGTTCGATAGCATAGTTTCCCTAGGCCAGACCCAGCGTAAAAATACAAATAATCTTTACACAACAAACCAATTATACATCGACATAAATGTATATATATACAACTAGTAAAACAATTACAATAGACAAAGACACAGAAACGTCATATATTCATGTAACAAAATAAGGAAAAAAAATTATAGTACAATAGATGGAAATACGATGATATGCATTTCCGGCGTTACACGTGCCCCACATTGTCTGAGGATGTTCGTGTAACCTAAACAGACTCAGAAAATGTCAAAAAAGAAAAAACAGCGGAAATGCATATACTCAAAACATCAAGAAATTTTAGCATTAGGCTGATTAACCATAAACCAATTTTTAGACCATAATAATTGAGTGGAGACACTCCTAATCTTATTCCACTCTGTCATCTTACACAAAGGAAAACAGGTTGACAACATATTAAAATTCATAGAAAACATAGAAAATGGTTTAGCTATCCAAAAAATCAAAATTCCTAACAGTATCAAGAAATGGAATACTATTTACAAAATTAATCAGAGTATATGGTCACAAAAAACAGGTACATCAAAATACGCAAATTAATAATTAATTACATAGAATACACATTTTATATAACCTTTTCATTATTAATACTCTCGCCATGAGAGTCTACTTAACGCCAAACAAGAAAATAATATACAGTAGATCGACAAAAACATAAATATTGACAGCAGAATTCTTTCACATCAGCTGCCCGGGAAGAAAAACATCTCCGCCTTCCGTACTCGCAAGTACAAAGAATGCCGACAGCGGCACAAGAGCCGACAGCGGATCCGCCTCGCCAGTATTGTTGCGCCCGCCTGTGCGGCACGCTTGATCTCACTCGCCCTTGTAAAGGCATTTCCAGAACGTCCGTTTCACTGAATTCTTTCGGAAAAACCCACTCCCGAGTAATCTCAAGGAGTCCATTAACACTATCACAGTGGATAATTCAACACTGTCCATCAATACACATATACAAGCCTGAAACTTAAAACATCGTCTAAGTACATCGGCAATGACTAGTAAAACACATATTCATGAAATCTTACAGCTTGTTACAAAATCATATTTCCATTCCTTAATCTACTGAGACAGCTGAAAACTTAAACTAGGAGCTTGGATTTTTCAGTAGATTAATAATCAGTTTCTCTTAAATCATTTAGTAAAAATTAATTACTTATTAATTACAACTTCTTTAATGTCCTCTTGGTCAGGCAAAAGCATGGCAATCTAGCAAATCGTTTAAATCTTACACTCTATATTTACATACTGTACAAAATACCCATTCTGTGGTATTAATCAATCCTAGGTTGGTACAATTTCAAGTCTACAATGTTCCGTATACCTAATAGTTTTCCAGAGCTTGGATACTCTAAGCAATAAGCATTTGTGTGAGGTATACCAATGACTTTATATGGTCCATTATAAACAAATTTAAGATTTCATTGTCTATCTCGCTCGATTTCTCATGAGCTTTTACAAGTATTAAGTCTCCGATTGCAAACTTAGCAATACGCGCTTTAGCGTCATGACGACGTATGCGAGTATCGGTTTTTAGCTTCATTACTTCTCGCAAACGATCTTTTTTCACACCAATACTAATGTCAATCCGTGGAGGGAATTTGATTATCTCTTCCAATTCACTTACAACACTTTTGTCAATGCCGAGATTCCTCACGTTACGGCGGTTCAAATTCATTCCTACGTCAATGTCATCCGGCCAGTTAACAAAGTGTATAGGCTGGTATTGCCTATGCACACCGTCTCCTGCCTCGTCAAAACTAACTACTATTGCTTTATCTTGTGACGTACATGTCAAAGTTTTGCTTTAGCAATTATTCACTGCATGGTACTTTAATAGCCAATCTAATCCGATAATTACTTCCGTAGTTAAGTCTGGCACGACGAAAAACTCTTGTTCAAATCGTGCCCCACATACCTCGAAGTTGACAAAAACCTGTTTTGTGACCGGTTTACTGGCCTTCCCAGTAGCACCGATAATTTTCACTCATGTTACTGGCATAACTACGATATCAGGTCTGTCTTTCAGTAACTCAAATATTTTCCCAGATACAGCACTCAATTCTGCACCGGTGTCAATCAACACGTTTAGTTGTAGGTCGTGCATATTAACAGACACTACTATCAGTCTACTCTTGTCTTCGACTGTTTCTTTATTTTCCCACAGTAAATCCTCGTCTGTATCCAGGTCATTCCAGAAATAAACCATCCGGCTTTGATCCTAAATCCGGCTTATCTGGCGGCTTTTTCAGCCTCTGTTCACATACAGTTTTAATTTCAACACGTTTGTCCTGATGCTTAGTCTGTAGCTTCGCCCCCAGTACCGAAACCTTTTCCTGTAATTCGTCAACTAGTGAGTGTTGCTTTGCCATCAATTCACTAATTGTCACCTTCGGTGATTCCTCTTTGGTCAGATTGATCTCATCTGCCAATCTACCTGGAGGAATGTGCCCAGTAGTATCTGCAATTACTTCCTCTGGATCGGCGCAACCCACACTGCTACCGTCCGACCGTATAACGTCAGCTCTAACCTCACACACGCTGTAATCTACGTGCTTTTCTACCAATCGTGTCCGGCTATCACCAAAATTTTCGTAATCTGTTTCCTTAATACTCTCGCAATGTTTAAACTGGAGTTTTGCGTCGGATGGGTCGGCCACTCCTAACACTATAACTTTCGGTAAAGTCTGCCGGTCAGGGCCAGAACTTTCCGTTACTACTTCAACATCCAACTCCTGCGGGTCGAAACACGACGATTCTTGCTCGTGCTCCCCATTAATATCAACTATTTCTGGTAAAGTCTGCCGGTTGGGGACAGAACTTTCTATCCCTTCACAGACACTGTCTTCCTGCGGGACAAGACGCGGCAAATCCTGCCGGCGCTCCCCATAAACACTTCTCCCGTACAGGCCCCTATAATCTCTTAGTTCGTCGTATAAGCGACCGAACTGCCTTAATCAGACCTCATCCCTCTCTGCATCCCCTCGCTCGATGACGAACGTGTTATCCGACATCCGATCTTCTCTCAATAATAGCGAAAATCAAGAAAATTTAGCATTAGGCTAATTAACCATAAACCAATTTTTAGACCATAATAATTGAGTGGAGACACTCCTAACCTTATTCCACTCTGTCATCTTACACAAAAGAAAACAGGTTGACAATATATTAAAATTCATAGAAAACACAGAAATTGGTTTACATCGATGAAAAACATGGTGTCTGCCGGTATCTCTCCTCAGTTTTCAGTTCTTATTGAGAGGCACCCACATGCCTTGCTCATACAGTGGCATCAAACAGTCAGGCCTGCAAGATGAGTGGTCTGACAAGTGAATGGATTTGTTGTTATTTCTCGTGTAACATCAATGACTGATTATGAGCTATAGTAACCACAATTCCACCCGTGGTCTAGGGGTAGCGTCTTTGATTCATAATCAAAACGTCTTTGGTCCTGGGTTCAATCCCCGCCACTGACTAAATTTCGATAAATAATCAGCATTGGCGGCCGAAGACTTCCGGCATAAGAAGTCAGCCTCATTCTGCCAACGGCCTTGTGAAAGAGGGCGGAGGATCGGATAGAGGTTCAGGGCACTCTCTTGTCCTAGGGGTGGGAAATTGCCCCTAAAGGCGGAAGAATCAGCAATGATCAACGACATGAGGATGCAGAAGGCAATGGAAACCACTGCATTAAAGACACGTAACGTGTATCCACAGGACATGTGGCCTGTAATTGAAGAAGTGTCATGATGATCTCTCCATTGGCAAAAGATTCCGGAATAGTCCCCCATTCGGATCTCTGGGAGGGGACTGCCAAGGGGGAGATTACCATGAGAAAAAGACTGAATAATCAACGAAAGGATAACGTTCTACGAGTCGGGGCGCGGAATGTCAGAAGCTTGAACGTGGTAGGGAAACTAGAAAATCTGAAAAGGGAAATGCAAAGGCTCAATCTAGATATAGTAGGGGTCAGTGAAGTGAAGTGGAAGGAAGACAAGGATTTCTGGTCATATGAGTATCGGGTAATATTAACAGCAGCAGAAAATGGTACGACAGGGGTAGGATTCGTTATGAATAGGAAGGTAGGTTACTGTGAACAGTTCAGTGACCAGGTTGTTCTAATCAGAATCGACAACAGACCAACACCGACAACGATAGTTCAGGTATACATGCCGACGTCGCAGGCTGAGGATGAACAGATAGAGAAAGTGTATGAGGATATTGAAAGGGTAATGCAGTATGTAAAGGGGGACGAAAATCTAATAGTCATGGGCGACTGGAATGCAGTTGTAGGGGAAGGAGTAGAATAAAAGGTTACAGGAGAATATGGGCTTGGGACGAGGAATGAAAGAGGAGAAAGACTAATTGAGTTCTGTAACAAGTTTCAGCTAGTAATAGCGAATACCCTGTTGAAGAATCACAAGAGGAGGAGGTATACTTGGAAATGGCCGGGAGATACGGGAAGATTTCAATTACATTACATAATGGTCAGACAGAGATTCCGAAATCAGATACTGGATTGTAAGGCGTACCCAGGAGCAGATATAGCCTCAGATCACAATATAGTAATGATGAAGAGTAGGCTGAAGTTCAAGACATTAGTCAGGAAGAATCAATACTCAAAGAAGTGGGATACGGAAATACTAAGGAATGACGAGATACGTTTGAAGTTCTCTAACGCTATAGATACAGCAATAAGGAATAGCGCAGTAGGCAGTACAGTTGCAGAGGAATAGACATCTCTAAAAAGGGCCATCACAGAAGTTGGGAAGGAAAACGTAGGTACAAAGAAGGTAGCTGCGAAGAAACCATGGGTAACAGAAGAAATACTTCAGTTGATTGATGAAAGGAGGAAGTACAAACATGTTCCGGGAAAATCAGGAATACAGAAATACAAGTCGCTGAGAAATGAAATAAATAGGAAGTGCAGGGAAGCTAAGACGAAATGGCTGCAGGAAAAATGTGAAGACATCGAAAAAGATATGATTGTCGGAAGGACAGACTCAGCATACAGGAAAGTCAAAACAACCTTTGGCGAAATTAAAAGCAACAGTGGTAACATTAAGAGTGCAACGGGAATTCCACTGTTAAATGCAGAGGAGAGAGCAGATAGGTGGAAAGAATACACCGAAAGCCTCTATGAGGGTGAAGATTTGTCTGATGTGATAGAAGAAGAAACAGGAGTCGATTTAGAAGAGATAGGGGATCCAGTATTAGAATCTGAATTTAAAAGAGCTTTGGAGGACTTACGGTCAAATAAGGCAGAAGGGATAGATAACATTCCATCAAAATTTCTAAAATCATTGGGGTAAGTGGCAACAAAACGACTATTCACGTTGGTGTGTAGAATATATGAGTCTGGCGATATACCATCTGACTTTCGGAAAAGTATCATCCACACAATTCCGAAGACGGCAAGAGCTGACAAGTGCAAGAATTATCGCACAATCAGCTTAACAGCTCATGCATCGAAGCTGCTTACAAGAATAATATACAGAAGATTGGAAAAGAAAATTGAGAATGCGCTAGGTGACGATCAGTTTGGCTTTAGGAAAAGTAAAGGGACGAGAGAGGCAATTCTGACGTTACAGTTAATAATGGAAGCAAGGCTAAAGAAAAATCACGACACTTTCATAGGATTTGTCGACCTGGAAAAAGCATTCGACAATATAAAATGGAGCAAGCTGTTCGAGATTCTGAAAAAAGTAGGGGTAAGCTATAGGGAGAGACGGGTCATATACAATATGTACAACAACCAAGAGGGAATAATAAGAGTGGACGATCAAGAACGAAGTGCTCGTATTAAGAAGGGTGTAAGACAAGGCTGTAGCCTTTCGCCCCTACTCTTCAATCTGTACATCGAGGAAGCAATGATGGAAATAAAAGGTTCAGGAGTGGAATTAAAATACAAGGTGAAAGGATATCAATGATACGATTCGCTGATGACATTGCTATCCTGAGTGAAAGTGAAGAAGAATTAAATGATCTGCTGAACGGAATGAACAGTCTAATGAGTACACAGTATGGTTTGAGAGTAAATCGGAGAAAGACAAAGGTATTGAGAAGTAGTAGAAATGAGAAAAGCGAGAAACTTAACATCAGGATTGATGGTCACGAAGTCAATGAAGTTAAGGAATTCTGCTTGCTACCTAGACATTAAAATAACCAATGACGGACGGAGCAAGGAGGGCATCAAAAGCAGACTCGCTATGGCAAAATAGGCATTTCTGGCCAAGAGAAGTCTACTAATATCAAATACTGGCCTTAATTTGAGGAAGAAATTTGTGAGAATGTACGTCTGGAGTACAGCATTGTATGGTAGTGAAACATGGACTGTGGGAAAACCGGAACAGAAGAGAATCGAAGCATTTGAGATGTGGTGCTATAGACGAATGTTGAAAATTAGGTGGACTGATAAGGTAAGGAATGGGGAGATTCTATGCAGAATCGGAGAGGAAAGGAATATGTGGAAAACACTTATAAGGAGAAGGGACAGGATGATAGGACATCTGCTAAGACATGAGGGAATGACTTCCATGGTACTAGAGGGAGCTGTAGAGGGCAAAAACTGTAGAGGAAGACAGAGATTAGAATACGTGAAGCAAATAATTGAGTTTGTAGGTTGCAAGTGCTACTCCGAGATGAAGAGGTTAGCATAGGAAAGGAATTCGTGGCGGGCCGCATCAAACCAGTCAGTAGACTGATGAAAAAAAGAAAAAAAGCACAATTGAGCTACAAATTATTCTCCTGTTTGAATATTACGCAACGGAAACGGATAACACACATCTGACTATTAGTAATTTACACAACTCTGATTGTTCACTCCGCTCTGGCAGTACCACATTTTCTTTCTTACGCATTGGCTTTGACCAACACGTGGCCATCGCACTGAATATGAATCGCGCACAGATTATAAATTCTGTGTATCATGACTACACACTATTTGAAGAACAAGGTCACCAATCTTTTTATTTTCACTATCTTTTTTATTGCGATAAATTCTATTATGGTTCAAAGATAACCTAAACACACCATTACATTTTATACAACAATTACACATGAGAAACTCCATACAGTGGGCATGTCTTTACATTGGTGATTCTCTATCTTATGGTCTCGTAATTATCTAACGCTACAGTGCACTTTCTGGGTAGGATGGTGGATATTTTGCTGTATCTCACACTTCGACTCTCACACCTATCATCACGAAAATTTCCTCCAGACCGAGCGGTACAAAAAGGAACAAGCATAACCCACTGCCTCTGAACCTATCTTGCTACTCTACCATGCAAACCACACATAATTAAATTACGTGAAATACATCACACTGGCAACATAGAATACAATCACAAAGAATAGTCACAACTTAGAATAACTTCACTTTCAGCTTTCCCACTTCAATTAGTATTCATCCCAGTTTCACACGACACTGCCCCACTTCGTAACTTTTCTTCCTCACTATGAACTCTGGAGAATATATGCACGTCTTCCTGTGCAATGCAATCCAAGTGGCGTCGCTGGATAGACGGCTGACTCACCTTGCTTCTCTCTCAGAGTATTAGAGTTTGAATCTAGCGTCACACGGAAACATAACAGGCAAAGTAATATTAAGAACATATTCGTCACACACGCGAGTTCTCAACTGATACCATGGACGAATACTTCTCTTTATCCTTTGTCTCATACACAGATTGAGACTCACACAGTACTCACCAAGTGGAAGTACTCGTCTCTAATTTCAAGTCCTGCACACGCCGTTTCTTAAATATTTCCAACTTATAGTGCACACGCCAGTAATTCAGCTTAACTTTAGCACTCAGAAGTATTTCAACTTAGTACTAGCACTCGCAAGTATTCCAACTCAGAATATCTTATTGTTACACGTGGTTTCACTGCGACCGTTGGTCACTTCCAAAGATTACTACGATCGCCTTAATATTACCTGCCTGTCATTTAATTTTCCCCCAAAAGTTCCTGAAATAGAGAAATAATTATTCCAAACTATTCTTAAGTATTTCACATGCATACCATTTTCTCCACTCTTTTGTCTTTACGGAGCACATCTAAGACAGGTCTTCCCAACACAAGATCCAGCGCCAGAGTGCTGAAACATGGCCGTTCTTCAGGTCATCTCGCACCTCTTCCGAGGTGGGGGAGCACCGTACTACCGTATTGGTCAGCCACATTTCAGGCGATCAAAGGTCAGGTAAATTTCATCTCTTTGGTTCCACCAAAGGAGACCAAAGGACCGTCTCAAAGATGATCATATACTGCACATTCACTATCTACGGTTAGCAGACAACCACACATTCATTCATTTCACAGATCTCACCAAATTGGATGCAGGGATTTATTTTGTGCGAGTGCACATGTGATCAATTAAATAAATAAATTGTCATTCTTTCCTACACTGATATCCAGCTTCGGTGTATTAAGTGAAATTGAGTTATCATTACAAAAAATATGTTGTTCTGACAGGAATAACGAAGAATGTTGTACCTATTTTCAATGTTGGGTGTTACTGTACCCTTTCATTATATATATAAACCCCACATTTTTATGTCTCAGAAGTATTGTGTGTGTACTGAAAAATGACATTCATCTTACCTGCTCCTCATATATATATATATATATATATATATATATATATATATATATATATATATATATATATATGAGGAGCTTTAACAAAACCCACATTCTTCTATTTCAGAAGAATTGTGTGTGTACTGAAAAATGAATGTCATTTTTCAGTACACACACAATTCTTCTGAAATAGAAGAATGTGGGTTTTGTTAAAGCAAACTATTTCATATTTTTCTCAAAACTTAACAGTCGATTTCCCAGAAGTTGTTTATTTTGTTAGTTACCCTGTTTTACACGTAAATGTGTCTATTCTCAGGTGTCTATATTCATGAGAATTTAAATTGGAAAAAGCACATTTTGGAACTCCTAAAACAACTTATTCCAGTCACAATTGCATTTTGAATAATTGCAAATGTTGGGGAGAGACAAATCAGCAAATTGGCATATTTAGTCTATTTTTATTCAGTAACGTCATAAGGGGTAATGTTCTGGAGTAACTCATCTTTAAGTTTTCATTGCACGAAAACATACTGCAACAATAACATATGGTGCTCACACACGATCACTTTGTAGACATTAGTATAAGAAATTCAGCATTCTGATTAATTCTTCACCATATATTTATTCTCTTATGAAGTTAGTTGTAAATAACACACTACAATGATATACATAATTGCAATACGAGAAGGAAAAATGATGTTCATTACTACACATTAAGGTCGTCTTTAGCACAAAAATGGATGCACCATGCTGCAACAAAACATTTTTATCACTTACTCAGCGTTATAGAATGTCAGACAGGCAGCAAAGTAAAATATGAAAACCAACTGACAGAGTTTCTCCTTGACAACTGCTTCTATTCTGTACAATTTCTGTTACTGTAATGTATAAGAGGTGGTGGGTAAGATTTACTATCTCACAGCATTCGTATATCTATTTTCTTTTTGGAAATTTTTCTTAAAAAAAAAAGGAAAAACTTAGCAATGTTTAAAATGTAACTATATGTTCAAATTAATTTGCGATGTGAAAGTAAAATTACTCGTTCCACATCATTACGATCTGTCGTGCAAAATGGTCCATGGAACATGGAACTAACCAACCAACTTGTTTCAAATTTTAACGAAACCATAACAGTTTCAAGCGGCACACTTGTTCCAGTTCTCTTTTTTAATGAACCAATAATGGTTTCGTGTGGCACATACAGAGAATAAAATTCCGTCGACCTCCTGTATTTTTATTTTTAAGTTTTATTCCCGATACTTAATCTGAAATAAAATCTTAAATCAAAACACCGATATTCATAAAAATACTTCCTTCATAACTAAGTGTCAAGAAGAAGTCCAACCTGTATCAAAGCCATCAGGTATGGAGTTTTTTTTTATTGTTATAAAAATTGCTAAATGCTTCATTTCTTACGTGTGTGTTGTTATATTTATTAGATGAGATGCGCCACCACCACGTGTAGTCTTTGTTCTTCGAAACTGAATTGAGTTTCTTAAGCTTTCAAGTCACCATCTATGCTACATACCTAAATAAATTAATAACGATATTCATGAACGTCTTGTGTTTTACATATTTTGCTTGACCATGTTGAATGTAGTTCCTCAGTCAACTTTTAAATCACGTTGCAGATTTCAAGAGTCATTTTGCTTAATAACTGTGCGGAGACAACAGCACTGAATCTGAGATTCTTTTAACTTTTGCCACTGGCTAAAAAACGTAATGTAGCTAACAGTCTCTCCGCGCCTCTATCATGACTACTATTTTTCGTTATGAATGGTTTGAGGTTGTTCAGCAGCACCGAAATGCGTGATTCATGCATTTTCATGCAATTTCGAAAATCATCGGCTCCTAGCTGCTTAAGTAAACAGAACGTGGCTGAATTTCTGTCCTTGCATTGGTCACTTGTTTGTCCACAGCTTGCTCTCCGCTTCTTTTTCTTTCCTTGTTACCTTTAAAACAACCAAGGGAAACTTCGTTTTTGTTTTTGTGTAAAACTAAGCGGGATCTCTTAGAACATAAACACGATGAATTAAAGATAAACAAATCACAACTACAGGCGGCGCTGCAATCGCTGGGTGCAATCGGACGTGACGTGTGTAGACGCTCACGAAATTGGTCGGTCGGTCGGTGGCCCGAAAAATTGGTGTGTATCGGGGCCTTCAGACCGAACCGCTAGCTTTGCTACAGGTTATCGTTGTCGGCCCTCAGAGGGCGTGCGTGGCTGATGCTGGCTTATATTATAGTGGGCCTTGACAGAAAGTCACTTCTGCTCTGAAGTTCGTCAATAGTAACTGGATAATCCTTAACAGGTAAACAGCTTGTATCTTTTCAGCTTGATTTTCGTAATAGAACTTATCGTATAAGACTTATGTATGCTCAGTTTTGTAAAAAAATCACTCGGTTCATAGTTATTAATACGTCGTACTTCGTTCGTTATTTTGCTGCTTTGCGTTATTTCGTTTCATACATACGACACAGAATTTCCTCACCCGTACGTGATTTCTAGTGTTGCTTCACTTATGTGTTGTCCTGTTAACTTCATTTTTGGGGTTGAATGTCCTGAGGCAAGTCAGTTAACTTTTAGCTCACGATCAGTTTTCAGAATAGGATTTACGTATTTTCGCTTATTAATAAAGTTTATTTGCGCCAAAATAGGTGTTTTTGTTGACGTAGTCATTAGAAAACTTCGCGGAATACGTAGTTGCTGTTAACCCTTTCTGTTCGAGCAGTAGATTGTACCTAGCTACGGCACTATCGTTAATCTAGATTTCAGATTTGCGATGCGTCTAAAATGACTTCAGTTTTAGAACTGATTACAGGATCAGCGCTTCATACGTTGTTCCTTCTGATAATTTGAACTATGTAATCGGAACTTTTGATCAGTAAAATCGTTCGCTTTATAGGTTTCAGACTTTGTAAGTTCTGTCCATTTGAATATAAAGTTCTGAAAGGGAGGACGCAATCGTAAATGTCTTCTGCGTAGTGTAAAACTAAGCTATCATAACATAATCAAAATCGGAATAAACTTAGTCTGTAACATACAAAAGGCTCTTACATAAGATGGAATCCCAAACTTATTTAGTATTGGTATTAATCGAGTGATACTAATATTGAAAACTCGCGAAAACGGGATGGAAATCTGTATCCATTAAATGAAAGATCACTGAAAAATATAGTATATCCAAGAATCACTTGCAACTGTTTCCTTTCGCGTCAAGCTCCTAATCTAAGCTTTTAACGTTGAATTGAACTGTTACATTGACTGGTATTTTTGCTTTACTTGGCCGTGAAGCTTTCATCCGCCAACTAATGTTGAACTAGAGCTTTAACTCTCAAAAATGTTCCTTATCGGAACTGCCTAGACTAAAATTGTTTGGTAGTAACTGAAATAACGATGCGTTACAAATAAAATGGAAGAAAGCTGCTTCCTGCAGTTCTATTTTTCGTTGTTCATCCAACGCCAACCGGTGTAAAATTTCTTTTGTCGCAAGTATACGAAAATAAAGTAGTTATATACCACTGCAGGTCCATGGCGGCTTCATCGGGCGACCGAAATCAACCAGAGCGGGACGTCAACAATGGCGACGAGTTTCCTGAACCGCAATTCCCACCATACGCTAGAGGTAAGTTTCAGGCAATGAGTAGTTTACATCTGGACGGTGCCAGCCATAACTATATGTTCCCTTGCACTAATTCCTTACGAAATATGTAAAGTCTGTTAACAATAAAGCCGGGAATTCAATATTTAATTAAATGAAGAAAGATAGGAACCATGAAGTCAGGAAATCTTAAAGTTCGAACTTCTTATAAGTCGTTTCAAAGACGATCAGACCTCTGTCAATTTCTGGTGATACAAAACTTACTGTAGCGATGACACATACGTAAAGTCTTACACTTCGCTTGCTGTAGAAGGACGACGAAGTGCAATTTTGTTTTGGTTGGATACACATAATTACTTTTACGGTGCTAAATAACGGGGCCAGTCGAATAATTCTGAACTGATGTTGGCAGTTCGATGGCGTTGGTTGCAGCAAACAGTATAAGATAGCAAATGGGAATATTCTAAAATTTCATCTTTGTGGGGAGTGCAGCCTCAACGTGTTTCGCGAATGAAAATGTGGTCGAAGTAGGCTGTATTCTTCCAGCTTACGGTATGTGCTGGAAAAAGGCTTGAACTAAGCCATTGCAGTGATAACACACAGCCTTCTTGGACTATATTTTCGTTCTAAACGAGTAGACAAATCTTTCTTCTGGAAGGGGGTACGAACTAATTAAATTTGTTTTGTATATGGGGAGCGACAGAATAACAATGAATGTGGGGTTTTAATTCATTCTCACAATTTAATGGAAAGATGTTGCAACTGATTAGCAGGGAAGCTCGTCTAGGTTAGTTAGCAACGCGAGAGTTTGGTTGCGAGTTGGCGAAACCAAAGAATCTGAACAGAAGTCGTAAGACTGATGCCTAGTGTAGCCCGAATAAATATATATATATATATATATCGTCATTGCAATAACATACTTTTGCCTCTCTTCCCCATTGTGCCAAAAATCGCGCGAACTCTAATAGAAAAAATATCAGCAATTTTAATTTAATAACGACAGAAAAAGTGAAAGAGCCGTGTTCATTGACTGACAATACTTCAGACTAGTGGTAGCAGTTCGTCATGCTAATACTAATATCGGCACGCAATGTAACATGCACTGAATTGTTACAAAGGTTGTAACCTTATCTGAACTGCCAACTGAATTCCTCTCGCAGACACGAGTTAACGTTTCCTTGTAACAACAATGCTATTCGGAAGTTTTCTGTGCCATATGTGGAAAGGTCGTGCTAATCTCACTAGCGGTGCCAGAGTTTTCCCATCCTTCGCTCAGAAATCATTCAGATAACGCACTTCCTTCTGGGTAGGATATGGAAGCCATTGGAATATTGTAAAAAACACCTTTACGAAAACAGCTACAGCTAAAAACAAGATTATCGCATCTCCAGATAACCAGTCAGAATTGAAATTACTCCATGTATCAAATGTAAGGTCGTGTGGGGAACTTCCTGCTGAATTTGAAATGAGTTTCTGTGGCCCAGAAACAAACAAGAGCTGCTTTCATGCGTGTTTATACACTCACCCACCATGTCAAGTGGTGATATTAGTCACAGATACCGTTGCATCAGTCTGAAAGTAGGTTCCTCGGAGTCGGGTACGTAATTTAGCATCTCACATGTAAGCAACAATTCCTATAATGATTAACAGAAAAATGTAAAAGATAATAGCTGCATGTATTACGAACAATTACGTACCTGAAGCCACAAAACCTTACTTTAATCTGATGTGATGGTACCTGCGACTAATCGGCTGACCGAAACAGGACGTACGTCAATAAACACAGCAGGTTTCATTGGTTCTGTGGTGCAGTTCATCAAATTCTGATCTCGGGTAGGATAACACAACGCATGCCATCAGTTTTGCAAAAAGTTTCGTAGTACTAAGATGCCTCGAAGTCACCTATTGTACATGTTGGTAATATTTGATTTTAAATACTCGCTTCCATCAGAATTCTTAAACTGGGTGTAATCCAGTAGCGACTTTACTCATATACCCTTAAACGTTAAATCTAACTAGACATGGTCAGCAACAGCAGAGCTGGTAGTACATCTGTGCAAATCTTGCAAGGATACTAGACATGTCTTCGCATTAAAATTTGACCAAGAAAAAAATTTTGGTTTACGTTTTTCCCGGTCTAGCATAACGATGGGGCGGGTAGTCGGCCATGGCCTTGCGGTTTTGGACCATCCCTGTCTTGATCACCACAGCTGTACATCAGAGCCTCTATTCCTTTCAAAACGTACTCTCTCATTCGTTTTACACCTAGTGTACAATACTGTTTAATGAATAAGTTATGTAATGGTAAAAGGTTAATATTAAATTTCTCACTGAACACACCATTAGCACTCCAGTGGTCGCGTGTGATACGATACAAAGCTATGTATTCTCGTACTAGGCGGCCCACGCGTGTGCGGACCATGCGCCCCACTCCTCTCCCCCCCCCCCCCCTATTCCTCTGTCAACCTAGTTGCGGGAATAGCGCCTGTTGTGCGGTGACATTGTCCGCTTCAGTTTGATGGGTGTGAGGCCGTTTTGTATAGCAGAGAGTACACACAACGTTGGTCCTATATATCTTGCAGATACAACGCGACCTCCCGTGTTCCTCCTAGTGACGCAAACAGTGAAGTGTTTGTGTGGACTGTAAAAGTGTAGACCAAGCAGCTCTTAAATTTCCGTCGCTGCTTATTCGGAGTACAGGTTGAACAGTAGGAACAGTCTTTCTCAGTTCGAGCGCCTCTCGTCTGTCGTCTGTTTCTTTCTTGGGTGTCGCATAGTGTACTTCACCCATCTTTCATTGTAGGTTAAGCCAATTTCTGAAGTCCTCGACAAATGTGCATTTTAACTGTCGTACGCTTAAGTTGATAAATAGCATGAAATTGCCCTGACCCTTCTACTTGTCAGGTGTCAAACGTGACGTCAATTACTCTTGTCTTTACATTTCCTAACGCTGAACTATTAGTCTAAAAGAGCCTCCATTTTTCTTCCCCATTCTTCTACGTATTACCAGAAACTAAAATGCATGAGCTATTGTGATACACCTGTTCAATATTGGTACCCGGATCAGCTCAGAGCAAAGTGGCTGCTTCCTAATACTGCTCTCTTGGCAATCGTTCGAATTAGCGGACTACGTAATTTTCGTAACGGTCATGCCTCACACGTGTGGTGCAGGGTAGACGGATCGCAAGTGAATTACAAATACTATTAGGAATATTGCAGAGGAAACGCTACGTACGATTTGATCAGACTACCCTTGGACATGAAGTACGTTACTTGAATAGTTTCTTGAATGTTGTTCCTAATAAACTTTTGGATTTAGATTTTGGTGGGAACTACACCAGCTGTAAGGGCCAGATAGTCAATTGCTGTGGTATTGAACGTTAACTCTGGGAACCACCGATACTAAGTATAGAAATGTTTAGACTACTAACAGTAGTTGTGTACTTCAAATGGTTGTAATGGCAGAATCAAATTACAAGGAATAGCACATGTCGGAAGGAGGAAATTTGAAAGTTTCATAAAAGGGGAGGTAATCCTGCATTAAATCACTTAAACCCACGCGCCATTCAACATGCGTACAAAAAATGCTGTTGACCTCCAATGAAGTTACTTGCTAGAGGAGAGAAGTTGTAAGAAAGCTTCCCCACAGAATTAAACATTTGTCAAATCAATCAAGAAAACCACCTCGAAATGGGGCTCGTTCTGCATCATAACTGATTTGCACAGTGCAGATGTTCCCAGTCAAAACCTCAAGACCACATCCACACTGTGGGGCGGCGGATAAGTTTGTAAAAATAATCTAACTTGCTGTATAAATGCTTACATGTTGAATCAGTCTCTGGCTTTTTGAATGTTGTTAATGCTGTCTTTTGCCGTTCTCAACACTGACTCTCTATTTACTTTTTAGCACCCAGAAAGTGATTTAACAAACGTGGAGCCAGTAATTAGAGATCCTAGTGCCCACTTCAATTGAGATACCATTATAGCTGCAGCTTATAGCTCTGAGGAATTAGGAGATTGTCTGGGATTTCTAATCAAAAACGGTTTTCCAAAATACTTGAGTATATTCTGAAATTCACTGATAAAAAACACAAGTATCCCTACAACCTAACTGAGCAGTTCAGAGTATAATGCGCTGATGCAACTATAAATGTCCGAATCAAATGTTACAAAGAATGCTCGCCATAATTTGATGAAAATATTTCATCAAACGCCACGCTAAATATTTGGTAGAATGTCTGTCCCGCGACGGCACGTGAAAATACGACAATACGCAAACTGAAGCTAGATAATGAAAATCATCCCAGAATTAACACTTCACATGAAATGTTTTCATGGTTCCGCATATCTCTAGTAACTTAATACGGCACCCGAGGCTGTTTGTAGCAGTGACACTGATGCGACGCGGCTCCCGACACAGATGGCGTGTCATTCAGCGTCTGGAGAGAACTGGGGCCTTGCTTCCTCGCGCAACGTTCTTATATATAAAGCTGCGGTGCGGACGGCTAAGGGAATGCCTGATCTTTTCGGCTCTCCCGACTAGCCGCTGGGCTAGTAACGCACCACTTCAAGTTACATAATAATTTATAGCTTCTTTTGCTGATGGCCGAAGAAGCTCTTAATTTAAACGTGCATTCAGCACGCAGGTAAGTATTGATAATAAAATTTTGACGTGGCTAAGTTAAATATTCTGGGCGAGAGAATTAAATTACACTGCACGCAGTAGAGCTCTGAACTGGCCCTTTTGAGATCCGCTATCGCTATAATTTTATAGGTATTAAAAAGAAACTTTACACATCTTCATAGTCATAGCGGACCTCCAACCTATTTAAATCTAAACATCCTAGCCTTATTTATTAGCCTACTTAATCTATCTTGCTTCCTTCAGTTTTGAGATGAAAACCACAAAATCATGAATTTCCACTAAAATCTTAATTTGTGAATTCCAAAGTACTGTTTTTATTAAATCATTATGAAAGATGAATCTAAATATAAATTTTGAAGTCTCTAGCTCTTTTCTGTTGCGCCAATGATTTTTTCAGAAAAACGTCCAAATTTCGAAAATGGCTGAAGTTATCGAACTGATATTTTTGACACACATTAATTTAGTATTATTCCTGACATGCTAGAAAAGTTTTAGGTCATTTGCTTGATTTTTAAGGTATTGCGCAACATTTATGACGTCAGAGCTAGTTACAGCAGACTGGCTGGCACACAATGGAAACTGATGTGAATTTACTACAGCGTGAGTAGGCTGCTTCCCTACAACACGTCGGAGAAGCGGCATAAAAGTTCATACCAAAATGAAGAAACCACTTCCATAGCGAGAGAGCCGATTTGTGTAATTATTACTTGAATAAAAGTGATGGCTGAAGTGACGTCATAAAGAGCTGAAGATTAAGTTGAAGTTGATAAAACGCTGGAAGTTATTCAGATCGAAGTATTAATTTAGTAAATTTATTGGGCATCTAATTCAAACAAAACATGGAACGAAGTTAATGAAAACAGCGACTATTGCCGAGAGCAGTCACTTCCGGCATGAACAAAATCAAAGTGCCTTTCCACACGTGTCTTCAGGCTAATAACTCCAGAGATTCAGTAAAACTAAATACTTCCGAATGAATGATTTCAAACATTTAAATGCACTATCCCAAATAAAACCAGCTTAAGTTCCAAAGGAACGTCTCATCTACCCAGGCCGCATCTCAAACCCGAAAGCGGTTTCAAATTGACGAGCAGAGGTGGAAGGGCCCGGAAAACGTTTTTAAGGGGATTGGGAGGCTGGTCGTTGTGAAACGCCCGTTGTTAAAAAGCGGAACGGCTCTGATGCTTGGAGGCAGCAAGCAGGCTGTAGATTTAGTTTCTCTTGCAGAAAACATACAAGAAAACATGAGCATCTCACTCACACATTCTAATTAAACCATTACCTGTGGGACATGGGAGGAAGCTACTTTCAACCTAAAATAAGTCCCTTGCATATCATAGTCACAAGATAGGACCAGCAAAAGCTGTCATTTACACGAGATTTAAAATTAGCGTTAATGAACAAGCATTCAAAAATGAAAGTAGGCTAGTGCAGCAAGGTTTCACTGTTAAGCAGTTTCATATGGGCAAGATCTACCAGTGATGTCGTCGGAACTGTGGATATTTTTCTAGTATCTATAGTCTCATCAGTTACATAAACAATCTTCAGAATTGGTTTCGTTGTTAAATCACCGAATGATTTTAGAAATTCCGAAGAAATGTTCTACCTTCTGCTTTGTTTAGTAGCAAATCGTCCAAAGATCTGTTAAACTAGAAGACTCAACCTACGTCTTCCAAATACTGTGCCTTCACTCTATCACGTCATCTTGAGTAGTCCCCTTGTAGACGCTATCCGCTCTGTCATATGCATTTAACAGTGGACTTCCCATTGCATTCTTAATGTTGCTGGCCTATTTTTTAATTTCTTTGAGGGTTGACTTTTCTCCGTGCTGAACATGTCCAGATGACACTTCGTCGCATTTTTTCCTGCAGCCACTTCTTGTCATTTCTGCAGATGTAATTCGTAAGCAATTTATATTGAAAAGCGGGAGTGTGTTTGCTATCGTGGGACCCTTATCTGATAGGCAAGTTTGGGGGCAGATTCAGGATACCATGCAAACTAAACCCAAGAGGGTTAATACTGAATCTGCACAAGGTGTGTAAAGCAAGCTTAAAATAGCTCTGATTGTGGGGCGGGTGGTAAATAGGTATAAATCTTATTCGCAGTTTCCAAGAGCCTGAAAACTATTTTTTCAGTCGGCCAGAAAGCGATCGAGAACATACTGACCACAATTTTCAGTCTGAAAGTCCACATTCTTCTGCTCATTGAAAGAAAATGTTTCTACTTGTTATTTACTCATTAGGATCAGTAACTGACTATAAATACTGATTTCCTATTGGAAACATCAATATTAACAGCTCGGAGGTGACCTGGGAAGTTAAGTGGTCGATCACCCTGACATTTAATTATCAGTTAATTGTTCACCTTAAGAGTGGAAAGAAATCTAGCAACTTGTCACGTGGCTTTGTCAACATTACAAGCAGCACACAGTTTCTTCCGTGAAATCCAAGCGATCGAGGACGATGTATAGTTTTTACTAGTTCACTTCCTACTTTTTTTACTGAAAAAGCGTTTGGTAATTACGTGCCAATGACTTCATCTGAGGCACAGCGCTTGCAGGTGTTTAACTTACAATAGATTGATATCCCTGTGCGAAGTCTCTTCTTATTGCCTCACTGGCTGTATTTACGTATGGACACAGCGGGCTGTTGAACGGCACATCGACCGCTCTAGGCACAGGTGGCAAAATCTAAGTGTCCCCTTTCTTGGCCCGTAACAGTAGCTGCCGTTCAATAATTTGGGCTTCTTAATTTTTATGAGTGGAGCTATGCTAGCTATAGTTACTGAATAAGTTTTAGCCCGACTGCATTTAAACTTTGCCGGCTAAAATTTTTAGAACGGAACTGACAGAACATGACCTCTGAACTGTCCCTTCAGATTCCATGTAATGAATATTATTTGCGATAATATCTTGAAACTTGACAGCTATTGTATTTCATCAGTGTAATAAAGTGCTGTAATTAAAACTTCCTCACAAATACAAATAATACTTAATCTGTGATTCTTCAGTTTCTCCCGGAGTATTTGATAGTCAAAATATCCAGGGGTGTACTGCCGGTCTACAGTGTCCAACGTGCACAATATTTCGGCGATCAAACATGTCGCCATCATCAGGTGAACTGACGGACTGATCTCCTGTGAACGTGCCGGCACGGAGATCCGTACGCTATGGCTGCTCAGAGGGAACTGGGTTCGATCGCGACGGCGGCCGATTTAAATACCCTCCGCCCGCGGCGCGCTCCTTCCGCCGTCCGCGCCGCGCGCCGCGGTCGCGCGGTGGAGCTCACAGCTCAGTCCGTCAGTTCACGTGATGATGGCGACATGTATGTGCCCGTTGGACACTGTAGACCGGCAGTACACCCGTGGATATTTTAACTTGATCTGTTGTGATTAGGGATATTATTGTTAAAAATTTAGTCTTTGATATAAGAACTAACTGAGCGCTACATAAGCATTTTCATCTCTAATATTTAACGCCTTCAATTTTTCGTAAAAACGCAGATTTTTATCACGTTGCTCCGATAAAGTTCAGACTTTTAACTTTAGACTGTGACATGCATCTGCACATTCTTGTTCAGTTTTCTGGTGTCATTTCGCGCCACTTATTCTTCAAATAATTTTTGCGTAACATATTTATTAGATCATTGAGATTTAACATTGTTAACGTTAATACGATGAAGCACACATTGACAATGCTTGATAAAGTTTTTAATTTCACTCAGATTATGGTGCAATCCTTTGTACGCTAAGCACAGGCGTGTTAGGATGACCTGGCGCTGACAGTAGTGAACTGGATTAAGTTCCAGCACTCTCACTCGCCCTATAAACCCGCTGCCTCTCCGGTTAATTAGTCTTTTCTATATGACCGCGTGCCTAAAGTCCCTAATCTGTGGGAAAGGCATCTATTCCGAATGACAATGCAAAACAGAGTAGATAAAGTTACAACCGAATCGTCACTGCTCAGTACTTCAGCAATGACGATTAGAAACGGTTAACTTCATAGTTGTATTACGTAAACTAATTTTTAATTAACAGTAATTAGTGAAAATTTGGAAAAAGGTTTTCGAAGTATATCAACGAAAACAACGGTCATCAGTTCCTCACCGGGACAAGAATAATAAAATTAAAACGGAACATACTACTCTCAACTAATCTTACGTAAGATTAGTTATTGGCGTCAGGACGTAGGAACAGTACCTAACGCATACTTTGAAGTACTGCACACCACACACGTCACTTAATCAAATAATAAACAAATAGCAGACACATACAACGTACTAGATTTTTAAAAATGAGTTAAAGTAAGATTGTTTACTAGCTGTGGACAGTAACATTCTGTTAAGTTAACGTAATACTGTCGCAATTGTAGCAAGCAAAAAGGTAGTTTCAATTTAGTCACTGGTAAGGACTGCCATTTGCCTATCAGTCTATTTCTTTGTAATAAGTTACAAATTATGCGAAAAGCTATAAATCAGAAACTGTCATTTGACAGTGAAATTCGGTGTCAGTAACGTAAAGTATTATTTTTTATTATGAAATTTACTTTATCTTTAACAAATGAAATAACACTGAATTGTGCATCATTCTATTTCTGACATCATTCATACTACAGATTTAATTATGTAATTGTCCAAAAGTTGGAAAATTGTCTTAATAATCCAATAAATTGTTTACTTCATTTTCAGTTCATTTTCTGATTATCTCGGTTCGTACAAAGGAATAGGATGGATACTACTTGGATAACGACTTGGGAAAATTAAATGAAAATATGCTCGAAAACAATGTTCTTTAAACCATAAAATTCCATTACGCTGGTCAGCCTATTACACTTCCAGTTATAACAAGTCTAGATCTTACTTCACTTCATGACGCCGTTGGTTTGTCGAGCGGCTTCCTTTAGCTCTAAAATAGAGCACGGATTAATCTTCTTCCCATACCATAGCCGATAACAAGGGCCCACAGTACTCCTGACGTGAATCATTCTTCCTGCATTTGTACTGTGCCCAATACATGCCATACACATAGCTTGCCCATATTAAACATCCACCAAAACCACCATTTCAGTTTTCACTGCTCCGCACTTCCGCATAGCCACACTGGCGAATACGTTCAACCAAGTCTCCTCGCGATTCCGAAATGCTGCTTGTTTGGCGCGCTCGCACGCCCCGCGATAATGCATTTACAATTTATTACACTCTTTGACAATAGCTTTTCCCTGACTAGGCCAGCACCTCTAATTACAAAATGTTAACATTTCATGCGTGTTCTTTCTCCAATAGTAAATAGCATCTGTAACTTAAGATATTTACAAGCATAATATTCAGCACAAATAATAAAACGTCGTAAAACAGGTAAAAAATGTATGATCATCTAGAGTTGTGGTGTTACAGCCTCTGTATCTCTCAACGATACAGCACTTCTTTCGCCACATGATATAAAACCTACGTGGGGCGGCTAGCCTATCACATAATTCATTTAATTAAAAACTACCCTCCAAAAATGAGTTTTCTAGTGAATATTACTGTTAAATGCCGTCCTAAGAATTTACAATTTTTCTTTACATGAAACAAAATATTAACGAATTTGTAGAAGGAAGAATTGTGTACATAAACATGAACCAAATACGTAAAGTCCTCACTTGATAGGCGTTGGCGAGAAGCTACTACAAAGAACGCGTGCATGGAATCTAGTGTGCTTTCCTACTAAGAACGGAGGATAAAGCGAACAAGTGAAACGCAGGTCTATAATATCGATTAACAACTAGGTGATCTGCAGTACCACGATATCAACTAGAAGTGAAGTGGTTCTATGGATGCCACGGTCGAGAAACATAAATTCGAAGTTCGGGCGGCTGAAATGCAACTACACCCTACAGGCCGCAGCTGCGACAGTACGGTGCAAGGCTGCTTGCTGACTACGGCTGCTACTTGTGGTAGGCTCTGCTGCATGGATATGGGCTCCACCTAATAGACCAATCGAAATGCGAGTGCGAAAAAACTGTTACTGGTCGGACAAGTGACAATGTGAATGAAATAACAGTGGAGCAAGGGCGGCAGATTACGCGATACTCTTCCGGCGACCAACAACCAACTAGCTAAAATTCTCCTCCACCCCGGCCCCAGAGAGCGACCGCTCGGCTGTACCAAAACTCGGCCAATCGTCTCAGCTAAAGAAAGCTTTCGCCAATTATGGCATTACAACAAATTCGTATGGATTCAAACTACCGTACCTCGTCAACCTAGACGCCAATGCCATTCTTTCCTGCCGGCTCCCGACGTTGACTGCAAACGTTTGCCTACATCGAACAGTGTATCACAGCCTCCGCCGGGACTTCATATGGGAAGGCGCCAATGGAATGTGATAACTGGGAGGCTATGTGCGTGTGGCGCCGTTCTGTCGGCTATTCCGTGGATCTCGGCGACCATTTTTTTCCGAAGTGTCTCAAACAATAGTACAGCCATGCCGCCGAGCTCGTACGCTCTTGCCCAAAACAAGACTTCAGCGAGGAAGGAAACTGACACCCCCCCTCCCCCCCCCCCCCAGTCATTGTACAATAGCGAGTCCGTCGTTCAGTCCTGAGACACAACACAGAGCGGCCAGCCAAGGGCCGGTCGGGTCCCCTTCCGCAAATTTCCAGTCACCGGATGTTACCCCCACCTTCTAACGATTTGCTGCCATTGAGTGGGTGGCCTCCTCACAGTCAAGTCTCTAACGTTAAATTCACAATTTATATTGTGCATGCAGCCTACTTTCGATGATGCATATTGATGTCAATAGCATGTTTACCTACTGTGCATGACAGTTTGTGGTAGGAAAGTATTAATTTGCATGCACGCAAATTACTATTGTAGAAATGGCAGGTAGGGTGGTTTGTTGGCCCTTAATAACTGTATGAAGAGATCAGAGCCTGCTGTCCTAACATATAGATATATCCCATCTTTTCCTGAGTATTCCTATTTCCTTAGTCGACAAGTTGTAGTTACCCACAGTTCCTTAGTAATAACATCCCTTGCACCTACATTTGTCAAACTACTGTGACAAGCATGTTTAGAAAAGTCAATTCCTCTTAAACTGCACTGCCTACTGCGGTTCACCACTGCAGTATTCACGGCCTTACACACCTTCAAACGCATCTTCTTGGAGTGCTCCAGTAGTACATTAACCACCTCCATTCTTCTGGGCGTTTCAATTTAGTTTTCATCGTTTCTCTATTGTGGTCTAAGTATATACAGAATGATGCAGTGATACCACAAACTTCCAGTGATGATAAAAGAAAAACATACAAATTTCGGGTAACGGACACTGGTCCAGAAACGAGTTTAAAGTTCTTTGAAAATCGTTGTGAAACATGACAGTGGAATACAGGTACTGGTATTGCTAACATCGTATCCAGCTTTCTGGAACATACCCCCCCCCCCCCACTTACCAACAGATCTGGTTCAAATGCGATGAGTCCTCATCTTTCAGTGGTATGAGCAATCGTGGACACCTGGCTCAGACCTTACCTTAAAAGAGGTGCTCTTTCATGACGTGGTCTCACCCCATTGGCCTTCTTACATGACTTAAATGATTTCAGTGATAAAACCAAAGTATTTTGATGCAGCCACTTTGCCTTAATCGAACTAGCATGACGTGAGCCTTGTTTTAATATAAAGTTTCGTTATAGGCCGAAACAGTATGACAAACATTGGCGTTGTTAAACTGCTTTCCTATTCGACGCGCAATTTGCACTTCTTTACGGGGAGGGGGAAGCCAACGTCATGAAGGTGACAAAACCTTAGCCTATTCAAAACAGGGTATTTGTGGGCACATTGCACGGCAGCTTGTACCTGGGCAGGATGGCAGCAGTAACAGTTCAGACCACGAACGTTCCTCAGATTGGCGCTGCTCGCGTACTTCATGAACCTTCGTTTCGATTGACATGTCAGGTTCGTGATATCTGCTAAGAGGTGCTAAGGCGCTTACGCACTGGCGAGCCGACAAAAATTGCGTGCAATAGTCACCTTAATGAGCTCAGGAAGCACAGACAGGATAAGAGAATGATGCGACGCTCATAAGCATACACGTCTAGGTCCAACCGCAGTCTCGTGCTCGTGTGTAAACTACCGCGTGCCAGTTCGGTGGAAGGGTTTGGCATTGGCGAATGTCCCGAGAAAGTTCACTGCCATGTGTAGTGGCAACAGTGAAGTACGGGAGTGTTGGCTTGGTGACGGCGTGGTCCTCTTACTGCGCTTCAGGAAACGGTAACTGGAGAAGGATACCAACACGCATAACAGGACTGTAGTCAGGGTAGTAGAGGATCATATCGGAGACATTTATTTGTACAAACACGACTATGTATCTACCCCTGCGGGTCCGGGGTAAGAATAGGCCCGAGGTATTCCTGCCTGTCGTAAGAGGCGACTACAAGGAGTTTCAACCGTTTCGGCCTTCCATGTGATGGTCCCCCTTGGGGTTTGACCTCCATTTTTCAAAATTCTACAGAAGTACGAGCCTTTTGGGGAAGTACACCTTACGTGGTGTACCGCTGGTCCTCAGTGCACTAAGACCTAGGCACTCAGCATTGTACCGGCGTTGTAACCATACCCACTATTCCTCAAATGGGGCCTAAACGCCTGATGGGTTGTACAAGTTACGCCCATAGTGCGTCCCCATCTGCACCTACAATCATGGACTTCCCATGGCACCAGAAATGCAGCACGGTAGCCAGCCCGTTGTGGTGGGGTCGTCATGTACCCTCTAGGTTGTAGCCCCCTGACAACACAGGGATCGTACTGCCGATACTTGAGCTGCACCCTCTCCACATCGGCCAAGGAGTAGATGCCCGTCTCCTTGGGGCATCAGGACTCCCGGCAGCAGTCATCCTGCCACGTGGCCCTTGCTGAGGCTGGGTGGCGCCCATGGGGAGAGCCCCTGGTCGGAGTGGGTGGTATCAGGGTGGACGTTTCGCAGATGAAACGTTAACACGTATCAGGTCGCTCTGCGGCCGAGTCTTCCAAAAGGAAAGGTACGTTCTCTGGTTCTGGTTCTCCTGCCATTTCCCCCTTGGCCACTCCCTGGGAGGAGGGACAGGCCCGCCAGCTTGGGGCGAAGTACTTCCCCCGCTATTTGGTCTGTTCTCGAACCGATGGGGGGGACGTTCACCACCTCCAAGCCCCCCCCCAGGGGATCCACAACTCTTTTGTGGATACGTGCGTAGCGAGCACGGGGCCCCGAGCTAATGTGGCCTTCCTTCCTTTCCGGGCTGCATACCTTCCCATTCCGCATCCTTCCCCATCCCCTGTCTTCACCCCCCCCCCCCTTCACCTCTGGCTGATTCCTTCACTTTCTCCCCCTCTGGGAGTATGGTTTGCGCCTACGTCCGGAGACGGACGCTTGTAAATGTACCGCATTCTTCTTCTTCCTTGCTTGTATGTCTTCTTCCTTCCTTTGTCCATCTCCTTTCCTTACCTCTTCTCTTTACCCTTTTCTCCGCTGCGGCGTTTGAGACCCCCTCTTCTTTCCTTTCCCTTTCTCTTTCTTCCTCCCTGTGCGTGTCTGAAGGCCGACCCACGCACTTCCATGCGTAGCCGGTGACGGGGTAACGCGTAATTCCCCGCCCCGGGTAGACAGGTAGGACACGTACGTACCCCCTGGTAAAGGCCAGGCCCAGGGAGGGGTGATTACCCGAGCTGATACCTTCCGAAAGTGCCGATTGGTCCCTCCGTCCGTTTGTCGGGAGGTGTGACCTGAGGTGTGAACAATCACCTAAGGCGGGTGTGCCCTCGGTGAGGGCCCCCACAAGGGAGGAGCGCGCCATCGGAGACGCCGGTAATCATGGGGGATTCTTCCGCAATGGTTTCCTCACCTTCCACTATGTCTGCTCACAAACGTAAGTTCACTGAGTCTCAGCCACAGACGGTTCTTCCATCGTTGCCACAGTTCCTTGTTGTTTCTCGGTCTGACGAAGGTCACGACTTTTCCACGGTCAACCCTTTCATTATACAGAAAGGTGTCGACGCAATTGCGGGTCCTGTAAAGTCTTGTTCCAGACTACGGAATGGCACCCTGTTGTTGGAAACACACAGTGCCCTCCAGGCTCAAAAATTGCTGCGTACTTCTCTGCTCCACACCTTCCCTGTCCGGGTGGAACCGCACCGTACCTTAAATTCCTCGCGTGGAGTCGTTTATACACGCTCCCTCGATGGATTGTCTGACGAAGAAATTCAGCACTACCTGTCTGACCAGGGCGTCACCGCTGTTCATCGGGTTATGAAAAGGGTTGACTCGAACATCATTCCAACCCGCACTGTCTTCTTGACATTTGACAAAGTTCAACTCCCATCAAAAATCAAAGCAGGCTATGAGATAATTTCCGTTCGCCCTTATGTCCCAAACCCTACGCGTTGCTATCGATGTCAGCGGTTCAATCATACCAGCCAGTCCTGTTCCAATCCGGCCAAATGTGTTACTTGTGGCAAGGATGCCCATGAGGGTGCTTGTCCACCTCCATCCCCTCGCTGCATCAACTGTATGGGTGACCACGCTGCTTCCTCTCGAGATTGCCCTGTTTTTAAGGACGAAAAGCTGATCCAGGAAATAAGAGTGAAGGAAAAGGTGTCGACCTTTGCTGCTCGAAAGTTACTCGCCAGTCGACAGCCCACCGTGCCTCAGAAAGGAAAATACAGCGCTGTCCTTGCTTCTCCTCGGCCAACAAAGGAGGCGGCCACGCAGACTTGCGATCTCACATTTAGTACCACGGTCGTCAGATCGGCCAGCGCAAAGATCGCCCGTTCAACCTCACCTCTTTCGCCTGCCCACTCTATGGCTCACCCTTCGTCGGGTTCTGCTAAATCTCGAGCCCAAAAGTCAGACGCCAAGTCTTCCAAAAAAGAGCATTCTCGTGAAGAGTTTTTACGTACTGCAACTTCACAACCATCGGTTCCTCCTTCATCTAAACATACCTCCAAGAAGGCTACGAAGAAACACAGTTCCTCTCCTTCTCCGCCAAGGCGTGTCCCATCTACAGCACCACCTGGCGGAAATCGCCCTCGGCCATCTTCTGTGTCGCCGAGGCGCACTGTTGGTGGCCGGTCAACTGGCCGATCGTTGGTGGCAGGAGCTGATCCTGACCAACCTATGGATCAGGATCTTTTGCCTTCGACTGAATGCCATTCCATCCTGTCGGTCGCAAGCTCTGAGCAGTCGTTGAGTTGACAGCACCCTTGGTGACGTTCCTCCATTTCTGTACACCCTATGTCCATTATCCACTGGAATATCCGCGGCATTCGCGCCAATCGGGAGGAATTGTCGATCCTCTTACGATCCTACTCGCCGGTCATCTTCTGTCTTCAGGAAACAAAGCTGCGTCCCCATGACCGCTTTGTTCTCCCTCATTTTCAGTCCGTCCGATATGACCTCCCCTCTGTTGAAGGCACTCCAGCCCATGGAGGACTCATGATTCTGCTCCATGATACTCTCCATTATCACCCAATCCCCTTAAACACTCCCTTCCAAGCTGTCGCCGTCCGTCTTTCCCTTTCTGGATACACGTTCTCTCTTTGTACGGTATACATTCCATCGTCTACAACAATGGCACGAGCTGATCTCCTTCATCTTCTTGATCAGCTTCCACCCCCCTATTTGCTGGTTGGGGACTTCAATGCCCACCACCCGCTTTGGGGATCTCCACATCCTTGTCCACGTGGCTCACTATTGCTAGACGTCTTCCACCAAGCGGATCTAGTCTGCCTCAACACTGGGGTCCCCACATTTTTGTCTGCCTCCACGGCAAATTTATCCCATTTGGACCTTGCGGTCGGTACTGTTCCGCTAGCTCGGCGCTTCGAATGGTTCGCCCTTGATGATACACACTCGAGTGACCACTTTCCATGTGTTCTTCGACTGCAGCCTCAACTGCCATATATGCGCTCGCGACGCTGGAAGTTTGCCCAAGCCGATTGGACACTTTTTTCCTCTCTAGCGACATTCGATGACCGTCGCTTTCCCAGCGTCGACGATGAGGTCACACATTTTACCGACGTTATTCTCACAGCTGCGGAACGTTCAATACCACGCACCTCCGAATTGCCCCGGCGCCCTCCAGTCCCTTGGTGGAACGAGGCATGCCGTGCCGCAATACGTGAGCGGCGACGTGCTCTTCGCATTTTCCGTCACCATCCAACTTTGTCCAACTGTATCCGATATAAGCAGCTCCGTGCGCGATGCCGTCGCGTCATCCGCGATAGCAAGAAGGCAAGCTGGAAATTCTTTACTAGCTCATTTAACAACTTCACTCCCTCCTCGGAAGTTTGGAGTCGGCTTCGACGGTTCTCAGGCGCGCCTAGTTTCTCCCCGGTCTCTGGGCTCACTGTCGCGCGTGATACCTTAGTGGACCCCGTCGCAATTTCTAACTCATTGGGTCAGCACTTTGCTGAGATTTCGAGCTCTTCAAATTACCCGCCGGCGTTTCTCCCGAAGAAACGTGCAGCGGAAGTGCGACATCTTGCTTTCTCCTCTCAAAATCGCGAAAGCTACAATACTGTTTTCTCCATGCGCGAACTCCAACATGCACTCTCTTCTTCTCGCTCCTCCGCCCCAGGACCGGATGGTATCCATGTCCAAATGTTGCTGCATTTATCAACCCATAGCCTGCGTTACCTCCTTCGCCTTTATAATCGAATTTGGACCGACAGTACCTTTCCCAGGCGATGGCGGGAAGCTATTGTCGTTCCCGTTCCGAAACCTGGAAAGGACAAACATCTCCCCTCTAGCTATCGCCCCATTTCTCTCACGAGTAGTGTCTGTAAGGTTTTGGAGCGTATGGTGAATTACCGTTTAGCTTGGTGGCTGGAGTCCCGCAGTCTTTTAACACCTGCCCAATGCGGATTCCGAAAGCATCGTTCTGCTGTTGACCATCTTGTTGCTCTCTCCACTTATATCATGAACAATTTTCTCCGGAAACGCCAAACGGTAGCAATATTTTTTGATCTGGAGAGAGCGTACGATACCTGTTGGAGGACAGGCATCCTCCGTACACTGTTCTCTTGGGGCTTTAGAGGCCGGCTGCCCCTTTTTCTTCGCGAATTTATGGCAGAGCGCACATTTAGGGTGCGGGTGAACACTACTCTCTCCCGTACTTTCTCCCAAGAAAACGGGGTACCCCAGGGCTCCGTGCTGAGTGTTGTACTGTTTGCCATCGCCATTAATCCAATTATGGATTGTCTCCTTCCTGAAGTCTCGGGCTCCCTCTTTGTGGACGATTTTGCGATCTACTACAGCTCTCAACGGACCAGCCTTCTTGAAAGACGTCTTCAAGGATGTCTCGATCGCCTCCACTCGTGGAGCATCGAAACCGGCTTCCGTTTCTCACCCAGTAAGACCGTTTGTGTTAATTTTTGGCGACGTAAGGAGTTTCTTCCGCCCTCCTTACATCTAGGCCCTGTCAACCTTCCGTTTTCCGACGTCGCTAAATTCTTGGGTCTTATGTTTGACAGAAAACTGTGCTGGTCCTCCCACGTTTCCTATCTTTCGGCTCGCTGTCTGCGTTCCCTTAACACCCTCCGTGTCCTGAATGGTACCTCTTGGGGAGCGGACCGAGTGGTCCTTCTCCGCCTCTATCGCGCCTTAGTGCGCTCGAAATTGGATTATGGAAGCATAGTCTACTCCTCTGCTCGGCCGTCTATTCTTCGGCGACTCGACTCTATCCACCACCGTGGATTACGTTTAGTGTCTGGAGCTTTTTACACCAGCCCTGTGGAAAGCCTTTATGCTGAGACTGCTGAACCTCCGCTGTCCAATCGGCGGGCAATCCTTCTGAGTCGTTATGCTAGCCATCTGTCTTCCATGCCTGCTAATCCAGCCCATAACCTTTTTTTCGACGCCTCCTTTGATGTCTGGTATTCAGGCCGCTCCTCCTCCCTACTACCCCCGGGAGTCCGCTTCCGTCAACTGCTCCATTCTCTTTCCTTCCGCTTTCCTAAAACCTTCTTGACAACTTGGGGTACAGCACCGCCTTGGCACCGTCCCCGGATCGACTTGCTCAGAGACCTATGTCAATTTCCCAAGGATGGTACCCCTACACTTGTTTACCGTCGGGCATTTGCTGCTCTATGTGCACAAATGACGGAAGCCACATTTATTTACACCGATGGCTCGAAAACATCGTTAGGTGTAGGGAGTGCCTATATTGTTGGCGACACCCCAAATCACTTTCGGCTTCCCGACCAGTGTTCGGTCTATACTGCGGAGCTTTACGCTGTTCTCCAGGCTGTCCACTACATCCGCCGCCATCAGCGGATACAGTACGTAATCTGCTCCGATTCTCTCAGCTCTCTCCTAAGTCTCCAAGCTCTTTACCCTGTGCACCCTCTGGTCCACCGGATTCAGGACTGTCTGCGCTTGCTCCACCTGGGGGGCGTCTCAGTGGCGTTCCTCTGGCTCCCGGGACACGCTGGTATCTGTGGAAATGAGGCGGCCGATATAGCGGCCAAGGCTGCAGTCTCTCTTCCTCGGCCAGCTCTTCAGTCTCTTCCGTTTACCGATCTACGGAGCGGTTTATGTCGCCAAGTCACTCATTTATGGCATGCGCATTGGTCAACACTTCCCCACAATAAATTGCGGGAAGTGAAAGCCCTTCCTTGCGCTTGGACCTCTTCCTCCCGAACGCGTCGTCGGGAGGAGGTAATTTTAGCTCGACTCCGGATAGGGCACTGTCTTTTTAGTCATCGACATCTTTTAAGCGGTGATCCTCCCCCACTCTGTCCCCACTGCTCTCAGCTGTGGACGGTCAGACACCTTTTAATTGAATGCCCCTATTTTAATCCGTTACGCTCCCGTCTACAGCTATCGCCTGATCTATCGTCGATTTTAGCAGATGACACGCGCTCAGCTGACCGCGTTCTACAGTTTATTAGTGACAGTGAAATGACGTCAGTCATTTGAAGCTTTTTTTTGGGGGACAACCAACCCCTTTCTATAGTGGACTTTTAAGCATTCCTTCTGCCTTTAGTTTCTCAAATTTTCTGACTTTGTTTCCATTGCTGCTGATTTTAAATTTCGTTTTTTTCCTGTTTTCTACGTCACGGGCTGGGCGCTAATGACCATAGAAGTTTTGCGCCCTAAAACCACAAACAAAAAAAAAAAAAAAAAAAAACCTCCAAGCCCATGTTCTTTGTTCAGCACATTGAGGACATCTTCAGGGAAATCGAGGCTCTCAGTAAGATGCGTTCGGGGTCCGTTCTTATACAGACCACCTCCGCCACACAGTCGGCGGCGCTCCAGGCGTGCGACCACCTAGGGGACATCCCAGTGTCCATTGTCCCGCATCTGGCACTAAATAGGACGCAGGGGGTTACTTTTCATCGAGACCTCCTGCTGCCCCCCCTGCGGGTCCGGGGATTAGAATAGGCCCGCGGTATTCCTGCCTGTCGTAAGAGGCGACTAAAAGGAGTCCATCCCCCTCACGGGGGTAGTTAGCGCCTGCGTCCGGAGACGGACGGTTCCACGACCTATAATCGTGGTCTTTTTGGTTTTTCACTTCTCGTTTCTTCCTTCCTTTTGTTGGTTCCTTTCCTTGCTCTTCTCGACCTCACTGTCTTCCTTACTCTTTCCCTTGACTTCTCCTTGCCTTCTCATTGCCTCTTTCTCCTTGCCTTCTCATTGCCTCTTTCTCCTTGCCTTCTCATTGCCTCTTTCTCCTTGCCTTCTCATTGCCTCTTTCTCCTTGCCTTCTCATTGCCTCTTTCTCCTTGCCTTCTCATTGCCTCTTTCTCCTTGCCTTCTCATTGCCCTTTTCTCCTTGCCTTCTCATTGCCCTTTTCTCCTTGCCTTCTCATTGCCCTTTTCTCCTTGCCTTCTCATTGCCCTTTTCTCCTTGCCTTCTCATTGCCCTTTTCTCCTTGCCTTCTCATTGCCCTTTTCTCCTTGCCTTCTCATTGCCCTTTTCTCCTTGCCTTCTCATTGCCCTTTTCTCCTTGCCTTCTCCTTGCCTTCTCATTACCTTCTTCTCCTTGCCTTCTCTGGTCTCCGCCTCGGCGTTTGAGACAGTCTGTCCTCTTTCTCCCTCCCTCTCTTCTTTTTCCTCTTCTTCCTTCCTCCCTGTGCGTGCCTGAAGGCCGACCCACGCGTTCGCACGCGTAGCCGGTGACGGGGTAACGCGTAATTCCCCGCCCTGGGTAGACATGTAAGGCACGCGCGTACCCCCTGGTAAAGGCCAGGCCCGGGGAGGGGTGATTGCCTGAGCTGATACCTTCTGACCATGCCGATTGGTCCCTCCGTCTGTTTCTCGGGAGGTGTGACCTGAGGTGTAAACATTCACCTAAGGCGGGAGTGCCCTCTGAGAGGGTCCCCACAAGGAAGGAGCGCGCCATCGGAGACGCTGGCAATCATGGGGGATTCCTCCGCAATGGATTCTACTCCATCTCTTTCGACTTCGACTCAAAAACGGAAACGTGACCAGCCAACAGTGACAAAAGTACTACCGCCTGCCCCACAGTTCCTCGTAGTTTCTCGATCTGAGGACGGAAAGGATTTTTCCTCTGTCAACCCTTTCGTTATTCAGAAGGGCGTAGATGCCATAGCCGGATCTGTCAAATCTTGTACCAGGTTGCGAAACGGCACCTTATTACTAGAAACTGAGAGTGCCTTTCAGGCACAAAAACTGCTTCGGGCCACCCTCCTGTACACGTTCCCTGTCCGGGTGGAGGCCCACCGAACTTTGAACTCGTCTCGTGGTGTAGTCTATACTAGCTCCCTCGACGGATTGACTGATGAGGAGCTTCAATCATTCCTCGCTGAGCAGGGCGTGACGGCTGTCCATAGGGTCATGAAAAAGGTCAACAATGACCTTGTACCGACCCGGACAATTTTCTTGACCTTCGATAGTGTTAAGCTGCCATCGCGCATCAAGGCGGGCTACAAGGTTATTTCCGTTCGCCCCTATGTCCCGACACCTACGCGCTGCTACCAGTGTCAGCGTTTCAATCACACTCGACAGTCTTGTTCCAATGCGGCTAAATGTGTCACTTGTGGCAGGGATGCCCATGAGGGTGACTGTCCACCTCCGTCTCCTCGTTGTGTGAACTGTCAGGGTGACCATGCCGCATCCTCCCGTGACTGTCCTGTCTATAAGGAATAACGCTGTATCCAAGAAATTAGGGTCAAAGAGAAAGTGTCCACCTCGGCTGCTCGCAAGCTATTGGCTAGTAGGAAGCCCACGCTGCTCCCAGAGGGGAAATACAGTACTGTCCTCGCCTCTCCTCGGACTACCAGGGAGGTAGCAACCCAGACATGCGATCTGACCTTCAGCACCACGGTCGTCCGTTCGGCCAGTGCTAAGATCGCACGGTCGACGTCTCCTCTTCCTCCCATCACCCCACAGACACGAGCACCTTCCTCAGCTTCTGCTAAGACGAAGACATCGAAGTCAGATGCACGGGCCTTCAAGAACGAACCATCCCGTGCAGACTTCCTACGTACCTCGACCTCCCAGCCTTCGACCGGTACTTCCACTACACGTCCTTCCAAAAAGGCGCATAGGAAGCACAGTTCTCCTTCTCCGCCACGGCGCATTCCTTCTCCTGCGCCACCCAGCGGTTGCCGCCCCAGGCCGTCATCTGTTTCGCCTGGCCGCACCGCTGGTAGCCGTACATCTGGCCGTTCACTGGCGGAGGAAGCTCCCCTCCCGGCCATCCTCCCGAGATGGCCGATGACCCTATAGACCACATGGACGATGACTGTCCGCCTACTGATAGCGGCGGCAGTGCTCGCTCGAAGCCAGGCCCTAAGCGGCCTTCGAGGTGACCACTTCTCTCATCTTCCTTTTCTTACGATGGCACTTATTCACTGGAATATTCGCAGCATTCGCTCCAACCGAGAGGACTTGACGTTGCTGCTCCGCTTGCACCGTCCGCTCGTCGTAGCCCTCCAGGAAACGAAGCTACGCCCATGCGATCAAATTGCCTTGGCACACTACACCTCTGTGCGTTTTGACCTACCCCCTGTGGTAGGTATCCCAGCTCATGGAGGGGTTATGTTGCTGGTCCGGGATTATATTTACTACGATCCCATCACGTTGCACACCGGCCTGCAGGCAGTTGCCATCCGCATTACTCTCCCCACTTTCACGTTTTCATTTTGTACCGTTTACACTCCATCGTCATCTGCCGTTACCAGGGCAGACGTGATGCAACTTATTGCTCAGCTACCTGCACCATTTTTGTTAACTGGAGACTTCAATGCCCACCATCCCCTTTGGGGCTCTCCAGCATCCTGCCCGAGGGGCTCCTTGTTAGCAGACCTTTTCAACCAGCTCGATCTTGTCTGCCTCAATACTGGCGCCCCTACTTTTCTTTCGGACACATCTCACACCTATTCCCATTTAGACCTCTCTATATGTACTCCCCAACTTGCACGCCGGTTTGAGTGGTATGCACTTTCTGATACATATTCGAGCGACCACTTCCCGTGTGTTATCCATCTCCTGCAGCATACCCCCTCTCCGTGCTCCTCTAGTTGGACCATCTCCAAGGCAGACTGGGGGCTCTTCTCTTCCAGGGCGACCTTTCAGGATCAAACCTTCACAAGCTGCGATCGTCAGGTCGCACACCTCACGGAAGTCATTCTCGCTGCTGCTGAATATTCCATCCCTCACCCTACTTCTTCTCCACGTCGCGTACCGGTCCCCTGGTGGACCGCAGCATGTAGAGACGCTTTACGTGCTCGTCGACGTGCTTTACGCACCTTTAAACGCCACCCTACAGTGGCGAATTGTATCAATTATAAACGATTACGTGCTCAGTGTCGTCGTATTATTAAAGAAAGCAAGAAAGCCAGCTGGGCTGCTTTCACAAGCACCTTCAACAGTTTTACTCCTTCTTCTGTAGTCTGGGGTAGCCTGCGCCGGCTATCTGGCACTAAGGTCCACTTACCAGTTTCTGGCTTGAAGGTCGCGAATGACGTCCTTGTAGCCCCTGAGGCTGTCTCCAATGCCTTCGGCCGCTTTTTCGCAGAGGTTTCGAGCTCCGCTCATTACCACCCTGCCTTCCTCCCCCGCAAACAGGCAGAGGAGGCTAGGCCACCTAACTTCCGCTCCTCGAATCGTGAAAGTTATAATGCCCCATTCACCATGCGGGAACTCGAAAACGCACTTGGCCGATCGCGGTCCTCCGCTCCAGGGCCTGATTCTATTCATATTCAGATGCTGAAGAACCTTTCTCCTGCGGGTAAAGGTTTCCTTCTTCGTACTTACAATCGCATCTGGATTGAGGGACATGTTCCCGCATGCTGGCGCGAGTCTATTGTTGTCCCGATTCCTAAGCCGGGGAAGGACAAGCACTTGCCTTCCAGTTATCGACCCATCTCGCTTACCAGCTGTGTCTGTAAAGTGATGGAGCGAATGGTTAACTCTCGATTGGTTTGGCTGCTCGAGTCTCGACGCCTACTTACCAATGTACAATGTGGATTTCGTAGGCGCCGCTCTGCTGTTGACCATCTGGTTACCTTGTCGACCTTCATTATGAATAACTTCTTGCGGAAGCGCCCGACCGCGGCTGTGTTCTTTGATTTGGAGAAGGCTTACGACACCTGTTGGAAGGCGGGCATTCTCCGCACCATGCATACATGGGGCCTTCGCGGTCGCCTCCCTCTTTTTATTCGTTCCTTTTTAATGGATCGACAGTTCAGGGTACGTGTGGGTTCTGTCCTGTCCGACACCTTTCGCCAGGAGAATGGGGTGCCCCAGGGCTCAGTCTTGAGCGTCGCTCTCTTCGCCATCGCGATCAATCCAATAATGGATTGCCTCCCAGCTGATGTATCAGGCTCCCTTTTCGTGGACGATTTTACCATCTATTGCAGCGCGCAGTGTACACGTGTCCTGGAGCGCTGTCTTCAGCGTTCTCTTGACCGTCTTTACTCCTGGAGTGTCGCCAATGGCTTCCGTTTTTCTGCCGAGAAGACGGTCTGTATTAACTTCTGGCGCTACAAAGAGTTTCTCCCACCGTCCTTACGACTCGGTCCCGTTGCTCTCCCAATCGTGGAGACAACCAAATTTTTAGGCCTTACATTTGACAGGAAACTTAGCTGGTCTCCACATGTCATATTTGGCCGCCCGTTGTACCCGTTCTTTAAATGTCCTCCGTGTTCTCAGTGGTATGTCGTGGGGAGCGGATCGAACCGTCCTACTTCGTCTATATCGGTCGATCGTCCGCTCCAAGCTGGATTATGGGAGCTTCGTATACTCCTCTGCACGGCCATCCATCTTACGCCGCCTCAACTCCATACAACATCGGGTTTTACGACTTGCGATCGGAGCATTTTATACCAGCCCCGGAGAGAGTCTTCATGCTGACGCTGGCGAATTGCCACTCACCTATCGGCGCGATATACTGCTTTGTCGGTATGCCTGTCGGCTACTGTCAATGCCTGACCATCCGTCTTATCGTTCCTTTTTTGACGACTCTCTTGACCGTCAATACGGGTTATATGTCTCTGCCCTGCTACCCCCTGGAGTTCGCTTTCGTCGCCTCCTTCAACGCCTTAATTTTTCACTCCCTGCAACCTTTCGAGTGGGCGAGAGCCGCACGCCACCTTGGCTCCAGGCTCAGGTCCGCGTTCACCTTGACCTCAGCTCGCTCCCAAAAGAGGTCACCCCCGGTTCGGTCTACCAGTCCCGTTTTTGGAACTTCGTTCGAAGTTCATCGACATGACTTTCATTTATACAGATGGCTCTAAGACCAATGACGGGGTCGGATGTTCCTTTATTGTCGAGGCACAAAGTTTCAAATACCGGCTCCATGGCCATTGTTCGGTCTTCACAGCTGAGCTCTTTGCCCTCTACCAGGCTGTTCTTTACATCTGCCGCCACCAACATTCTGCTTATGTCATCTGCTCAGATTCCCTGAGCGCCATCCAGAGCCTCAGTGATCCGTACCCGGTTCACCCTTTCGTACACCGGATCCAACGCTCTCTTCAGCAGCTGGTGGACGTCGGTTCTCCAGTTAGCTTTATGTGGGTTCCTGGCCATGTCGGTATCCCTGGGAACGAAGCTGCAGATGCCGCGGCCAAGGCTGCGGTCCTCCAGCCTCGGACAGCCTTTTGTTGCGTCCCTTCGTCCGATTTTAGCAGGGTGATTTGTCGGCGCATCTTATCTCTGTGGCATGCCGATTGGGCTGCACTTACCGACAACAAGCTTCGGGCCTTAAAACCTCTTCCCGTGGCTTGGACGTCCTCGTCACGCCCTTCTCGGCGGGAGGAGGTCGTTTTAGCCCGGTTAAGAATTGGACACTGCCGGTTCAGCCATCGCCATCTGCTGACGGCTGCGCCGGCGCTGTTCTGCCCATGTGGGCACTTGCTGACGGTTAGACACATTTTAATGTCCTGTCCAGATCTTAACACACTGCGCCTCGATCTTAACCTGCCAAATACTTTCGATGCCATTTTAGCGGATGACCCACGAGCAGCTGCTCGTGTTCTTCGTTTTATCAATTTGACAAACCTCGCTAAGGACATTTGATGATGCTGTTTTTTAATCCTATGCCTGTCAGTCTGTCTTTTATCGTGTTTTCCCTTTTAGTTGTTGTGGTCAACTTGTGCCTCGCGGTGTATTCTTAGAGTAGTCAGGGCGCTAATGACCATTGAAGTTGTGCGCCCTATAACCACAAAAAAAAAAAAAAAAAAAAAAAAAACCTCCTGCTGCAATCTGCTGAGGAGCTCAGGGCCAACCTGGAGCGCCGAGGCGTGCATTTCGTCCAGCGAGTCCAGCGCGGCCCCAAAGACGGTCGCATCGACACCGGGGCCTTTATCCTCACCTTCGAGGGGGACGTTCTCCTGGAGACGGTAAAGGTGATGTGCTACCGGTGCGACGTGCGACCTTACGTCCCACCTCCTATGCGCTGTTTTCGGTGTTTGCACTTTGGGCACATGTCGTCACGGTGTGAGGCTGATCCCCTTTGTGGCGATTGTGGATGTCCTCTTCGTGAGGAACATACATGCACCCCACCACCTTGGTGCACTAATTGTCCTGGCATCCACTCGCCTAGATCCTCAGACTGCCCCGCATATCAGAAGGTGAAGAAGATACAAGAAAAAATTTTTGGATCAGCTCTCTTATTCTGAGGCCAGGAAGAAGTATGACAGTCTCCATCTCATGCCGTTCACCACTTCGTTTGCCTCTGTTGTGTCCACTCCTTCTGCGGTATCCTCACCCCTATCCTGTCCCCCCTCTGCCTCCTCGCCCCATCCAGGGTCTCTGCCTCCGCCCCCCAAATCCCTCCCTTTCAAATCCTCCTCCCCCGTGGCCCCCGCCCCTGCCCCAGGGGCCACCCTTCCTCCTCCGCCCCCACCACCTGAGAAGCGATCCTCTTCTCAGGTGTCCATCAGGGAAACGTTCCAGACCCCAGCTTCCGAGGTCCGACGTTCCAAAACGGACCCCGCGCGTGAGGACCTTCTTCAGGTCCAGCCCACCATCCCTGTGCCTCCTCGGACTTGCAAGGAGGCCTCCAAGAAGTAGTGAAACGTCCCCTTTGAACAATTCTTACAAGACTGTCCTTAAACTGACATACAATATTTTTAGCGCAACGCAATCTGACTTTCAAAATTCCCTACAAAAGAATGGCCCTGACTAACATTAAACTATACCTTTCACAAATCACTTACCTCACAAAAATCTTCGCTGCTCAAGCTACTGCAATACAGCGAGCGCCACTACTGCCAGCTAAATAAAAGATTCAAACTATGGTAGGCACTAACTACTGATAGGGATAGTTAGCAAATGAAAGATATTAATAGAGAACGAACAATGTATTTACCTTGATATCATCACAAGTCATAATACATATATCAGTTCATGACAAATTACAAACCTCCGCCATCTCTCTCCCCACATCCACCACTGCTGGCGGCTCACCTCCAACTGTGCAACGCTACGCGCTGTTCACAGCCAGCTGCCTAACACTACAATGGCGAGTATTACAACAATGCAAAGCAGCCACAGACTGCACACAGCACAGCCAGTGATTTTCATATTGAGCGCTACGTAACGTTGCCAATAAGAAAACATAAACAGCCTACTTACATAGAGAAAACAAACAGCCTACTTACATAGAGAAAACATAAACAGCCTACTTACAGTAGTCTCTATCCCCCTCTCCACCCCAGCGTGTTTCGTCTGACGCTCCATCCGTGAGTCGCTGCTCCCTGCCGTCCTCAGTTTCGGCGGGACGCTCTGCTGCCAGGCGTTCAGCTGGCCTCTTGTCAGCAAATGACGCTGCCCCTCCTACACAACCAAGGACAGCGGCCGCAGCTGGCGACGACTCGATGGAACAGGATCCGCCTCCCACCGGTTGTAGCGTTGTTCCCTCGAAACCTGGCCCTCCGCGGCCGTCGAGGTGACCAGCTCTTCCTCCCGTCTCGTTCCCCCTCTTTTTTGATTAGCGATGGCCTTGTTACATTGGAACATAAGAGGTATTTTTTTTTTCGATCTGATCGGGAGGAATTACAACTGCTCCTCCGCCTGAACTGTCCGCTCGTCCTTGGTCTCCAGGAAACAAAGTAGCGCCCAACTGACCGTATTTCCTTTCCCCACTATACCTCGGAGCGGTATGACCTCACCCCTGTGGACGGTATCCCAGCTCATGGTGGGGTCATGTTGCTCGTTTGGGACGATGTCTATTACCATCCCATTCCATTGACCACCCCACTCCAAGCAATAGCTGTCCGTATACTCTTTCTGCTTTTACTTTTTCAGTTTGTACCATCTACACCCCATTGTCATGCGCTGTTAGTCAGTCTGACATGATTCACCTGATTGTTCAGCTTCCCCCGCCGTTTTTAGTGTTTGGCGACTTCAATGCCCATCATCCCCTTTGGGGCTATCCTGCATCCTGTCAAAGAGGCTCACTCTTGGCGGATGTCTTCAACCATCTCAATCTTGTCTGCCTCAATACTGGCGCCCTGACTTTCCTCTTGGACTCTACTCATACCTACTCCCACTTGGACCTCTCGGTCTGTTCTACCACTTCCCCTGTGTCGTTCGTCTCCTGCACCACACCCCATCCCCACGTCCTTTGAGCTGGAACATACTGAAAGCTGACTGGGGACTTTACTCCTCCCTGGCGACCTTTCTGGACCACGATTTTCTCAGTTGTGACAGACAAGTCGAATACCTCACGGCTGTTATCATCAATGCTGCCGAACGTTCCATTCCTCATACTACCTCTTCACGTCGCGTTTCCGTCCCTTGGTGGAACGAGGCTTGTAGAGACGCTATCCGTGCTCGACGACGTGCTTTACGCACCTTTCGCCGCCATCCTACGTTGGCGAATTGTATTGGATACAAATGACTCCGAGCGCAATGCTGTAGAGTCATCAAAGACAGCAAAAAAGCTTGTTGGGCCTCTTTCACCAGCTCTTCAACAGTTTTACTCCCTCTTCTGTCGTATGGGGTGGCCTGCGCCGGCTGTCGGGCATTAAGGCCCACTCCTCGGTACCTGGCCTGACCTCGGGTAATGAGGTCCTCGTTGATCCTGTGGCTGTCTCCAACGCCTTAGGCGGGTTTTTCGCGGAGGTTTCAAGCTCCGCGCATTACCACCCTGCCTTCCTTCCCAGGAAAGAGGCAGAAGAGGCTCGGCGACCTTCCTTCCACTCGCTGAATCTGGAAACTTACAATGCCCCCTTTACTACGCGGGAACTCGAACGTGCGCTTGCACTGTCCCAGTCCTCTGCTCCGGCGCCAGATGCCATTCACGTTCAGATGCTGGCACACCTTTCTCTGGTGGGCAAAAGCTTCCTTCTTCGTACCTACAATCGCGTCTGGACCTAAGGTCAAGTCCCCATGCGTTGGCATGACTCCGTCGTTGTTCCTATACCCAAACCCGGGAAGGATAGACACCTTCCTTCTAGTTACCGCCCCATTTCTCTTACAAGCTGTGTCTGTAAGGTGATGGAGCGCATGGTTCATGCTAGGTTAGTTGGGATTCTTGAATCTTGACGGCTACTTACCAATGTCCAATGCGGCTTTCGTCGCCGCCGCTCCGCTGTTGACCACCTTGTGACCTTGTCGACATTCATCATGAACAACTTTTTGCGAAGGCGCCAAACGGTAGCCGTGTTCTTCGATATGGAGAAGGCTTATGATACCTGTTGGAGAGGAGGTATCCTCCTCACTTTGCACAGGTGGGGCCTATGCAGTCGCCTGCCCGTTTTTGATTCCTTTTTAACGGATCGAAAGTTTAGGGTACGTGTGGGTTACGTATTGTCCGACGTCTTCCTCCAGGAGAACGGAGTGCCTCAGGGCTCAGTCTTGAGCGTAGCCCTTTTTGCCATCGCGATCAATCCAATTATGGATTGCATTCCACCTAATGTCTCAGGCTCTCTTTGTCGATGACTTCGCGATCTACTGCAGTGCCCAGAGAACATACCTCCTGGAGTGCTGCCTTCAGCGTTGTCTAGACAGCCTCCGTTGTTCTCCCATTCGTGGAAACAACTAAGTTTCTAGGGCTCACGTTGGACAGGAAACTGTGCTGGTCTCTGCATGTCTCTTATTTGGCGGCCCGTTGTACACGTTCCCTTAATGTCCTCAGAGTTCTTAGTGGTTCATCTTGGGGAGTGGATCACACTCTCCTGCTTCGCTTGTATCGGTCCATAGTCCGATCGAAGCTGGATTATGGGAGCTTCGTCTACTCGTCTGCTCAGGCATCCCTCTTACGCCGTCTCAACTCCATCCACCATCGGGGGTTACATCTTGCGACCGGAGCCTTCTACACTAGTCCTGTCGAGTCTTCATTCTGAAGCTGCCGAATTACCATTGACCTACCGGCTCGACATACTACTATGTTGGTATGCATGCCAGCTGTTGTCAATGTGCGACCACCCCTCTTATCAGTCCTTCTTCGCCGATTCTCTCGACCGTCAGTACGGCTTGTATGTGTCTGTCCTGCTGCCCCCCGGAGTCCGCTTCAGTCGCATGCTTCGACGATTGGATTTTGCCCTCCCTACCACCTTCAGAGAGGGTGAGAGCCCGACACCACCTTGGCTGCAGGCTCCAGTTCATATTTATCTCGACCTCGGCTCACTCCCGAAGGAGGGTACTCCGGCTGCCGTGTATTGCTCACGGTTTGTCGAACTTCGTGCTCGACTCGCCGGTCACACCTTTATTTACACCGATGGCTCCAAAACTGACGATGGTGTCGGCTGTGCCTTTGTCGTCGGGGCCGCCACCTTTAAATACCGGCTCCTCGACCAATGTTCCAGCTTTACAGCCGAGCTTTTTGCTCTCCATCAGGCCGTTCAGTATGCCCGCCGCCACCGCCATTCATCGTACGTACTCTGCTCAGACTCACTCAGTGCTCTTCAGAGCCTTGGAGCTCCCTATCCGGTGCATCCCTTGATTCAACGGATACAGCAGTCCCTCCATTCTTTCGCTGATAATGGTTCTTCTGTCAGCTTTCTGTGGGTTCCCGGACATGTAGGAGTGCCTGGGAATGAGGCTGCGGATGCTGCAGCCAAGGCTGCAGTCCTCCTGCCTCGGCCAGCCTCCCACTGTGTCCCGTCATCTGACGTTCGTGGGGATGTATGTAAGAGGCTTGTGTCGTTGTGGTGGGATGCTTGGTCATCCCTCCAAGGAAACAAGCTCCGGGCAGTAAAACCGCTCCCAACTGCTTGGGCAACCTCCTCCTGACCATCTCGGCGAGAGGAGGTCCTTTGGACCAGGTTGCGGTTTAGCCACCGCTACCTGCTCTCCAGTGACCCAACCCCGCAGTGCCCTTGTGGTCAGGCATTAGCAGTGCGCCATGTTTTATTGTTGTGTCCCCGTTGTAGTAAATCTCGTTGTCCTGTCCCTGCCATCTACTTAACCGGATATTTTAGCTGATGACACTCGAGCAGCTGCTCATATTCTGCGTTTTATAACTTTGACTGGCTTGTCCGACGACATCTAACTTTTTTACTTATTTTCTCTGCATCTTCGTCAAGCCTTTCTGGTGTCCCCCCTCCCTTCCAGTTTTACTAGATTCCATGTGCTCTAATGACTGTGACTGGGCGCTAATGACCTCAGTAGTTGAGCTCCCTTAAACCCCACCAAAAAAAACTATGTATCCAGTTACAAAGTAGCGTTGTTGTTGTGGTCCTCAGTAACGAGGCTGGTTTGATGCAGCTCTCCATGCTACTCAATCCTGTGCAAAGTTCATCTCCCAGTACCTACTGCAGCCTACATGCTACTGAATCTGCTTGTATTCATCTCTTGGTCTCCTTCTACGATTTTTACCCTCCACACTGCCCTCAAATACTAAATTGGTGATCCCTTGATGCCTTAGAACATGTCCTACCAACCGATCCCTTCTTCTAGTCAAGTTGTGCCACAAAGTCCTCTTCTCCCCAATCCTATTCAATACCTCATTAGTTATGTGGTGTACCCATCTAACCTTCAGCATTCTTCTATAGCACCAGATTTCAATTGCTTCTATTCTCTTCCTGTCCAAACTATTTATCGGTTATGTTTCACTTCCATACATGACCACACTCCATACAAATACTTTCAGAAACTACTTCCTTACAGTTAATTCTATACTCGAAGTTAACAAATTTCTCTTCTTCGGAAACTCTTTCCTTGCTATTGCCTGTCTACAATTTATATCATCTCTACTTCAACCATCATCAGTTATTTTGCTCCCCAAATAGCAAACCTCCTTTACTGCTTTAAGTGTCTCATTTCCTAATCTAATTCCCTCAGCATCACCCGACTTAATTCGACTACATTCCATAATCCTCGTTTTGCTTTTGTTGATGTTCATCTTATATCCTCCCTTCAAGACACTATCCATTCGGTTCAACTGCTCTTCCAAGTCCTTTGCTGTCTGACAGAATTACAATGTCTTTGATGGACCTCAAGGTTTTTATTTCCTCTCTATAGATTTTAATACCTATTCAGATTTTGCTTGCTCAATATATAGATTGAATAACATCGGGGAGAGGCTAAAACCCTGTCTCACTCCCTTCCCAACCACTGCTTCCCTTTAGAGCCCCTCGATTCTTACAACTGCCGTCTGGTTTCAGTAAAAATTGTAAATAGCGTTTCGCTCCCTGTATTTTACCCCTGCCACCTACAGAATTTGAAAGAGTGTTTCAGTCAACATTGTCAAAAGCTTTCTCTAGTTCTACAAATGCTAGAAACGTCGGTTTGCCTTTCCTTATTCTTCTAAGATACGTCGTAAGGTCAGCATTGCTTCAGTTGTCCCAATATTTCTACGGAATCCAAACTGATCTTCCCCGAGGTTGGGTTCTACCAGTTTTTCCATTCGTCTGTAAAGAATTCGCCCCCCCTGCGGGTCCGGGATTAGAATAGGCCCGAGGTATTCCTGCCTGTCGTAAGAGGCGACTAAAAGGAGTCCCATCCCCTCAAGGGGGTCGTTAGCGCCTGCGTCCGGAGACGGACGGTTCCACGACCTCTATTTGCGGTCATTTTGCTTTTTCACTTCTCGTTTCTTCCTTCCTTTGGTAGGTTCCTTTCTTTGCTCTTTTCCACCTCACTGTCTTCTTTACTCTTTCCTTGTCTTCTTCTCCTTGCCTTCTCATTGCCTCCTTCTCCTTGCCTTCTCATTGCCTTCTCATTGCCTTCTCCTTGCCTTCTCTGGTCTCCGCCTCGGCGTTTGAGACAGTCTGTCCTCTCTCTCCTTCTCTCCTCCTTTTCCTCTTCTTCCATCCTCCCTGTGCGTGCCTGAAGGCCGACCCACGCGTTCGCACGCATAGCCGGTGACGGGGTAACGCGTAATTCCCTGCCCTGGGTAGACATGTAAGGCACGCGCGTACCCCCTGGTAAAGGCCAGGCCCGGGGAGGGGTGATTGCCTGAGCTGATACCTTCTGACCATGCCGATTGGTCCCTCCGTCTGGTTCTCAGGAGGTGTGACCTGAGGTGTAAACATTCACCTAAGGCGGGAGTGCCCTCTGAGAGGGTCCCCACAAGGAAGGAGCGCACCATCGGAGACGCTGGCAATCGTGGGGGATTCCTCCGCAATGGATTTCACTCCATCTGTCTCGACTTCTGCCCACAAACGGAAACGTGACCAGCCATCAGTGACAAAAGTACTACCGCCTGCCCCACAGTTCCTCATCGTTTCTCGATCTGAGGACAGAAAGGATTTTTCCTCTGTCAACCCTTTCGTTATCCAGAAGGGTGTAGATGCCATAGCCGGATCTGTCAAATCTTGTACCAGGTAGCGTAACGGTACCTTATTACTAGAAACTGAGAGCGCCTTTCAGGCACAAAAACTGCTTCGGGCCACCCTCCTGTACACGTTCCCTGTGCGGGTGGAGGCTCACCGAACTTTGAATTCGTCTTGTGGTGTAGTCTATACTAGCTCCCTCGACGGACTGACTGACGAGGAGATTCAATCTTTCCTCGCTGAGCAGGGCGTGACGGCTGTCCATAGGGTCATGAAAAAGGTCAACAATGACCTTGTACCGACCCGGACACTTTTCTTGACCTTCGATAGTGTTAAGCTGCCATCGCGCATCAAGGCGGGCTACGAGGTTATTTCTGTTCGCCCCTATGTCCCAACACCTACGCGCTGTTACCAGTGTCAGCGTTTCAATCACACTCGACAGTCTTGTTCCAATGCGGCTAAATGTGTCACTTGCGGCAGGGATGCCCATGAGGGTGACTGTCCACCTCCGTCTCCTCGTTGTGTGAACTGTCAGGGTGACCATGCCGCATCCTCCCGCGACTGTCCTGTCTATAAGGAAGAACGCTGTATCCAAGAAATTCGGGTCAAAGAGAAAGTGTCCACCTCGGCTGCTCGCAAGCTATTGGCTAGTAGAAAGCCCACGCTGCTCCCAGCAGGGAAATACAGTACTGTTCTCGCCTCTCCTCGGACTACCAGGGAGGTGGCAACCCAGACATGCGATCTGACCTTCAGCACCACGGTCGTCCGTTCGGCCAGTGCTAAGATCGCGCGGTCGACGTCTCCTCTTCCTCCCATCACCCCTCAGACACAAGCACCTTCATCAGCTTCTGCCAAGACGAAGACCCAGAAGTCAGATGCATGGGCCTTTAAGAAGGAACCGTCCCGTGCAGACTTCCTACGTACCTCGACCTCCCAGCCTTCGACCGGTACTTCCACCAAACGTCCTTCCAAGAACGCTCCTAGGAAGCACAGTTCTCCTTCTCCGCCACGGCGCATTTCTTCTCCTGCGCCACCCAGCGGTTGCCGCCCCAGGCCGTCATCCGTTTCGCCTGGCCGCACCGCTGGTAGCCGAACATCTGGCCGTTCACCGGCGGAGGAAGCTCCCCCTCCTGGCCATCTTCCCAAGATGGCCGATGAACCTATAGACCACATGGACGATGACTGTCCGCCTACTGATAGCGGCGGCAGTGCTCGCTCGAAGCCAGGCCCTCTGCGGCCTTCGAGGTGACCCCTTCTTTCATCTTCCTTTTCTTACGATGGCACTTATTCACTGGAATATTCGCAGCATTCGCTCCAACCGAGAGGACTTGAAGTTGTTGCTCCGCTTGCACTGTCCGCTCGTCGTAGCCCTCCAGGAAACGAAGCTACGCCCATGCGATCAAATTGCCTTGGCACACTACACCTCTGTGCGTTTTGACCTATCCCCTGTGGTAGGTATCCCGGCTCATGGAGGGGTTATGTTGCTGGTCCGGGATGATATTTACTATGATCCCATCACGTTGCACACCGGCCTGCAGGCAGTTGCCATCCGCATTACTCTCCCCACTTTTACATTTTCCATTTGTCCGTTTACACTCCGTCATCTGCCGTTACCAGGGCAGACATGATGCAACTTATTGCTCAGCTACCTGCACCATTTTTGTTAACTGGAGACTTCAATGCCCACCATCCCCTTTGGGGCTCTCCAGCATCCTGCCCGAGGGGCTCCCTGTTAGCAGACCTTTTCAACCAGCTCAATCTTGTCTGCATCAATACTGGCGCCCCTACTTTTCTTTCGGACACATCTCACACCTATTCCCATTTAGACCTCTATATGTACTCCCCAACTTGCACGCCGGTTTGAGTGGTATGCACTTTCTGATACATATTCGAGCGACCACTTCCCGTGTGTTATCCATCTCCTGCAGCATACCCCCTCTCCATGCTCCTCTAGTTGGACCATCTCCAAGGCAGGCTGGGGCTCTTCTCTTCCAGGGCGACCTTTCAGGATCAAACCTTCACAAGCTGCGATCGTCAAGTCACACACCTCACGGAAGTCATTCTCGCTGCTGCTGAATATTCCATCCCTCACCCTACTTCTTCTCCACGTCGCGTACCGGTCCCCTGGTGGACTGCAGCATGTAGAGACGCTTTACGTGCTCGTCGACGTGCTTTACGCACCTTTAAACGCCACCCTACAGTGGCGAATTGTATCAATTATAAACGATTACATGCTCAGTGTCGTCGTGTTATTAAAGAAAGCAAGAAAGCCAGCTGGGCTGCTTTCATAAGCACCTTCAACAGCTTCACTCCTTCTGTTGTCTGGGGTAGCCTGCGCCGGCTATCTGGCACTAAGGTCCACTCACCAGTTTCTGGCTTGATGGTCGCGAATGACGTCCTTGTGGCCCCTGAGGATGTCCCCAATGCCTTCGGCCGCTTTTTCGCTGAGGTTTCGAGCTCCGCTAATTACCGCCCTTCCTTCCTCCCCCGCAAACAGGCAGAGGAGGCTAGGCCACCTAACTTCCGCTCCTCGAATCGTGAAAGTTATAATGCCCCATTCACCATGCGGGAACTCGAAAACGCACTTGGCCGATCACGGTCCTCCGCTCCAGGGCCTGATTCTATTCATATTCATATTCAGATGCTGAAGAACCTTTCTCCTGCGGGTAAAAGTTTTCTTCTTCGTACTTACAATCGCATCTGGATTGAGGGACATGTTCCCGCATGCTGGCGCGAGTCTATTGTTGTCCCGATTCCTAAGCCGGGGAAGGACAAGCACTTGCCATCCAGTTATCGACCCATCTCGCTTACCAGCTGTGTCTGTAAAGTGATGGAGCGAATGGTTAACTCTCGATTGGTTTGGTTGCTCGAGTCTCGACGCTTACTTACCAATGTACAATGTGGATTTCGTAGGCGCCGCTCTGCTGTCGACCATCTGGTTACCTTGTCGACCTTCATGATGAATAACTTCTTGCGGAAGCGCCCGATCGCGGCTGTGTTCTTTGATTTGGAGAAGGCTTACGACACCTGTTGGAGGGCGGGCATTCTCCGCACCATGCATACATGGGGCCTTCGCGGTCGCCTCCCTCTTTTTATTCGTTCCTTTTTAATGGGTCGACAGTTCAGGGTACGTGTGGGTTCTGTCCTGTCAGACACCTTTCACCAGGAGAATGGGGTGCCACAGGGCTCAGTTTTGAGCGTCGCTCTCTTCGCCATAGCGATCAATCCAATAATGGATTGCCTCCCAGCTGATGTATCAGGCTCCCTTTTCGTGGACGATTTTACCATCTATTGCAGCGCGCAGCGTACGTGTTTCCTGGAGCGCTGTCTTCAGCGTTCTCTTGACCGTCTTTACTCCTGGAGTGTCGCCAATGGCTTCCGTTTTTCTGCCGAGAAGACGGTCTGTATTAATTTCTGGCGCTACAAAGTTTCTCCCACCGTCCTTACGACTCGGTCCCGTTGCTCTCCCATTCGTGGAGACAACAAAATTTTTAGGTCTTACATTTGACAGGAAACTTAGCTGGTCTCCACATGTGTCATATTTGGCCGCCCGTTGTACCCGTTCTCTCAATGTCCTCCGTGTTCTCAGTGGTATGTCGTGGGAGCGGATCGAACCGTCCTGCTTCGTCTATATCGGCCGACCGTCCGCTCCAAGCTGGATTATGTGAGCTTCGTATACTCCTCTGCACGGCCATCCATCTTACGCCGCCTCAACTCCATACAACATCGGGGTTTACGACTTGCGATCGGAGCGTTTTATACTAGTCCCGTCGAGAGTCTTCATGCTGACGCTGGTGAATTGCCACTCACCTACCGGCGCGATATACTGCTTTGTCGGTATGCCTGTCGGCTACTGGCAATGCCCGACCACCCGTCTTATCGTTCCTTTTTTGATGACTCTCTCGACAGTCAATACGGGTTGTATGTCTCTGCCCTGCTACCCCCTGGAGTTCGCTTTCGTCGCCTCCTTCAACACCTTAATTTTTCACTCCCTGCAACCTTTCGAGTGGGCGAGAGCCACACGCCACCTTGGCTCCAGGCTCAGGTTCGCGTCCACCTTGACCTCTGCTCGCTCCCGAAGGAGGTTACCCCCGGTTCAGTCTACCACTCCCGTTTTATCGAACTTCGTTCGAAGTTCATTAATATGACCTTCATTTATACAGATGGCTCTAAGACCAATGACGGGGTTGGGTGTTCCATTATTGTCGGGGCACAAAGTTTCAAATACCGGCTCCATGGCCTTTGTTCGGTCTTCACAGCTGAGCTCTTTGCCCTCTACCAGGCTGTCCTTTACATCTGCTGCCACCGACATTCTGCATATGTCATCTGCTCAGATTCCCTGAGCGCTATCCAGAGCCTCAGTGATCCGTACCTGGTTCACCCTTTCGTGCACCGGATCCAACGCTCTCTTCAGCAGATGGTGGACGTCGGTTCTCCGGTTAGCTTTATGTGGGTTCCTGGCCATGTCGGTATCCCTGGGAACGAAGCTGCAGATGCCGTGGCCAAGGCTGCGGTCCTCCAGCCTCGGTCAGCATCTTGTTGTGTCCCTTCGTCAGTTTGTAGCAGGGTAATTTGTCGGCGCATTATATCGCAGTGGCATGCCGATTGGGCTGCACTTACAGACAACAAACTTCGGGCCCTGAAACCTCTTCCCGTGGTTTGGACGTCCTCCTCACGCCCTTCTCGGCGGGAGGAGGTCGTTTTGGCCCGGTTACGAATTGGCCACTGCCGGTTCAGCCATCGCCATCTCCTGACGGCTGCGCCGGCGCCGTTCTGCTCATGTGGGCAATTGCTGACGGTCTGCCACATTTTAACGGTCTGTCCGGATTTTAACACCCTGCGTCTTGATCTTGGCCTGCCATGTACTGTAGCAGCCATTTTAGCGGATGACCCACGAGCAGCTGCTCGCGTTCTTCATTTTATCAATTTGACAACCCTCTCAAAGGACATTTGATTCTGCTGTTTTCCTTTTTTAATCCTATGCCTGTCAGTCTGTCTTTTCCGTTTCGTTGCTGTTTTAAACTTGTGACTCGCGGTGCATTCCTCAAGTAGTCTGGGCGCTAATGACCATTGAAGTTGTGCGCCCTAAAACCACAAAAAAAAAATTCGCGTTAGTATTTTGCAACAGTGACTTATTAAACTGATAGTTCGGTAATTTTCACATCTGTCAACACCTGCTTTCTTTGGGATTGGAATTATTATATTGTTCTTGAAGTCTGAGGGTATTTCGCCTGTCTCATACATCTTGCTCACCAGATGGCAGAGTTTCGTCAGGACTGGCTCTCCCAACGCTCAGTAGTTCTAATGGAATATTGTCTACTCCCGGGGTCTTGTTTTGACCCCCCAGGGGGTCCACAAATCTTTTGTGGATACATGCATGGCGAGCACGGGGCCCCGAGCCATTGCAGCCTTCTTTCTCTCCCGGGCTCCATTTCCTTTCCCTTCCCCTCCTTTCCTCTCCATGCTCCTTTCCCCTCGCCCTCTCCTCTCCCTCTATTGGTGTCCTTCTGATGTTGGCCCCCGCTATCCTCCTGGTTCTGTTGGTTTTACACTCCGACTTAGTTGCTTAATTATCTCCTCCTTTTGGCATTCCATGGTCCCCCTCTGGGGTTTGACCTCCATTACAAAATTTCTTCTCCGTAGTGTGAGCCATTTGGGGAAGAGCACCTTTCCTAGTATCTCTGACGTGCGCTCTCCTAGAACATTCCACCTTTTCTTTCACGTCGTTGTTTGATGCTAGGGTGCATAGCCAGCATGGTAGCCAGCCCGTGTGGTGGGGTCGCTATGTACCCTTTTGGTTGAGCCCCGTGAACACACAGGGATCACACTTCTGATACCTGAGCTGTGACCTCCTCATGCATGCCTTGGAGTGGTTGCTTGTCATCCTGGAGCATCGGAACTCCCGGCAATGGCCGCCGTGCCAGACGGCCCTTGCTGTGGCTGGGTGGCACCCATGAGGAGAGCCCCTGTTCGGAGTGGGTGGTATCAGGGCGGATGCTATGCAGATGAAACGCATATGGGTCCTAAACTCTGGCCGTTCCTCTGCGGCTGTCTCTCTGCGTGGTACTGATTCCTCAAGTGCTGCTTCTCTTGCCCCTTCGGCCTTCCCTTCCATGGCTACCCCCTGGGAAGAGGGTCAGGCCCGTCGTCTACGGGCAAAACCTTTCCCCCGTTATTTAGTTTGCACCAGGACTGATGGAGATACTTTCACCAGTGTCAAACATTTATTCTTTGTGGAACACATTGAAGAAAAGTTTGGCAAAGTGGACTCCCTGAGCAAGATGCAGTCGGGTTCGTTGCTGATAAAAACTGCTTCAGCTGCCCAATCTGCAGCCCTTCGTGCCTGTACCTATCTTGGCACAATTCCTGTGTCAATTACCCCTCACCAGCCTCTAAATATGGTACAAGGTGTGATTTTTTTTTTTTACAGGGACCTCATCCTTCAAACTGATGAGGATCTTCGGGACAATCTCGGACGGCAGAGATGACTTTGTTCGGCGTGTTAAGAAGGGTCCTAAAGATAATCATATTGATACTGGTACCTTTATCCTGGCCTTCGAAGGGGATACCCTTCCTGAGAAAGTTAAGATTATGGTCTGTCGCTGTGATGTGAAGCCGTTCCCAGGACCCTCTCTTTGGTGACAGTGGACGTCCACTCCATGAGGGGAGTCCCTGTGTTCCCCCTCCTGTATGTGTAAATTGTCATGGTAGTCATTCTCCCCCCCTTCCCCCCCCTTCCCCCCCCCCTTCCCCCCCCTTCCCCCCCCCTTCCCCCCCCTTCCCCCCCCTTCCCCCCCTTCCCCCCCTTCCCCCCCCTTCCCCCCCTTCCCCCCCTTCCCCCCCTTCCCCCCCCTTCCACCCGTTCCCCCCCTTCCCCCCCTTCCCCCCCCTTCCCCCCCTTCCCCCCCTTCCCCCCCCTTCCCCCCCCTTCCCCCCCCCTTCCCCCCCTTCCCCCCCTTCCCCCCCTTCCCCCCCTTCCCCCCCTTCCCCCCCTTCCCCCCCTTCCCCCCCCTTCCCCCCCTTCCCCCCCTTCCCCCCCCTTCCCCCCCCTTCCCCCCCCTTCCCCCCCCTTCCCCCCCCCTTCCCCCCCCCCCTTCCCCCCCCCCCTTCCCCCCCCTTCCCCCCCCCCCCTTCCCCCCCCCCTTCCCCCCCCCCCCCTTCCCCCCCCCTTCCCCCCCCCCCTTCCCCCCCCCCTTCCCCCCCCCCCTTCCCCCCCCCCTTCCCCCCCACCCCTTCCCCCCCACCCCTTCCCCCCACCCCTTCCCCCACCCCTTCCCCCCACCCCTTCCCCCCACCCCTTCCCCCCACCCCTTCCCCCCACCCCTTCCCCCCACCCCTTCCCCCCACCCCTTCCCCCCACCCCTTCCCCCCACCCCTTCCCCCCCACCCCTTCCCCCCACCCCTTCCCCCCACCCCTTCCCCCCACCCTTCCCCCACCCCTTCCCCCCACCCCTTCCCCCCACCCCTTCCCCCCACCCCTTCCCCCCACCCCTTCCCCCCACCCCTTCCCCCCACCCCCTTCCCCCCACCCCTTCCCCCCACCCCTTCCCCCCACCCCTTCCCCCCACCCCTTCCCCCCACCCCTTCCCCCCACCCCTTCCCCCCACCCCTTCCCCCACCCCTTCCCCCCACCCCTTCCCCCCACCCCTTCCCCCCACCCCTTCCCCCCACCCCTTCCCCCACCCCTTCCCCCCACCCCTTCCCCCCACCCCTTCCCCCCACCCCTTCCCCCCACCCCTTCCCCCCACCCCTTCCCCCCACCCCTTCCCCCCACCCCTTCCCCCCCACCCCTTCCCCCCACCCCTTCCCCCCACCCCTTCCCCCCACCCCTTCCCCCCACCCCTTCCCCCCACCCCTTCCCCCCACCCCTTCCCCCCACCCCTTCCCCCCACCCCTTCCCCCCACCCCTTCCCCCCACCCCTTCCCCCCACCCCTTCCCCCCACCCCTTCCCCCCACCCCTTCCCCCCACCCCTTCCCCCCCACCCCTTCCCCCCACCCCTTCCCCCCACCCCTTCCCCCCACCCCTTCCCCCCACCCCTTCCCCCCACCCCTTCCCCCCACCCCTTCCCCCCACCCCTTCCCCCCACCCCTTCCCCCCACCCCTTCCCCCCACCCCTTCCCCCCACCCCTTCCCCCCACCCCTTCCCCCCACCCCTTCCCCCCACCCCTTCCCCCCACCCCTTCCCCCCACCCCTTCCCCCCACCCCTTCCCCCCACCCCTTCCCCCCACCCCTTCCCCCCACCCCTTCCCCCCCACCCCTTCCCCCCACCCCTTCCCCCCACCCCTTCCCCCCACCCCTTCCCCCCACCCCTTCCCCCCACCCCTTCCCCCCACCCCTTCCCCCCACCCCTTCCCCCCACCCCTTCCCCCCACCCCTTCCCCCCACCCCTTCCCCCCACCCCTTCCCCCACCCCTTCCCCCCACCCCTTCCCCCCACCCCTTCCCCCCACCCCTTCCCCCCACCCCTTCTCCCCACCCCTTCTCCCCACCCCTTCTCCCCACCCCTTCCCCCCACCCCTTCTCCCCACCCCTTTCCCCCCACCCCTTTCCCCCCACCCCTTTCCCCCCCTTTCCCCCCCCTTCCCCCCCCCTTCGCCCCCCTTTGTACGTTGGTCCGTACAGACATTGCTAGCACGTGGAGTCCTCTTCAAATTACATTGGAAGTGGTTGCTGTTAGGGTCCACTTAGACTCTGTGGTCACAGTTTGCAATCTTTATCTCCCTCCTGACGGGACTCTTACACCTGCTGCCTAAACTGCCTTTCTTCAGCAACTTCCTCCTCCCTTACTCCTCCTTGGGGATTTTAATGCTCATCATCCCTTGTGGGGCAGTGCTTTTCCATCTAGACGAGGTCTCCTTATAGACCACTTTATTGCAGACCACGACCTGTGCCTTGTTAATGATGGTTCCCCTACTCATTTCAGTGCTGGTCATGGTACGTTTTCTGCCATTGATCTTTCTTTCTTCTCCCCCTCTCCTCCATTACACGGGTAGCCTTGCTGTCCCGCGCTCATCTGGACCATTTCGTCGCCGGCAAGTCCCGTGGTGGAGTACGGCCATTACTATCCGTGATCGCCGTCGAGCTTTGCAACACATTAAGAGGCACCCATCCGTTGCCAGCCTTACTACCTTTAAACGCCTCCACGCTGAAGCCCGTTATTTAATCAAACAGAGCAAGCGGATATGTTGGGAACAATTCGTTTCTTCCCTTCGTTCCACTTTACCTCTGTCACGGGTATGGGCTACACTTCGCTGTCTCCAAGGTTGCCATCGGCAGTCCGCCCTCCCAGGCCTTCACCTCCCAGATGGCCTTTGTACAGATCCATTAGTTCTTGCAGAACATCTCGCGACCCATTTTGCAGTGGCATCAGCCGCCTATCCAGCTGCTTTCCTTCACCAGAAACAGCAGGCTGAAGCTTCCACCTTATGTTTTACCCCTTGTGAGTCAGAATCTTACAACGAACCTTTTACTGAATGGGAATTTCTTTCTGCTCCATCTTCTCATTATACGGCCCCTGGCCCAGATTCCATTCATAACCAACTGCTTCAACATCTCAGTGCTCCACAATGGCAACATCATCTTCGGGTGTTTAACCGTCCCTGGCTCCAGGGTGACGTCCCTTCTCAGTGGAGGGATAGCATTGTGGTTCCTGTCCTTAAGCCGGTTAAGAACCCACTATCTGTTGACAGCTATCGGCCAATTAGTTTGACCAATGTTGTTCGTAAATTACTTGAACGGATGGTAGCCCGTCGGCTCAATTGGGTCCTCGAATCTCGGGATCTATTGTCGCCTTACCAGTGTCCCTTTCGAGAGGGACGGTCTTCAATCGATCATTTACTTTGCTTGGAATCCGCAGTTCGGCAGGCTTTTTCCCAGCGCCGCCATTGGTTTAAGTGTTTTTTGACCTTCGCAAGACCTATGACACGGCCTGGCGCCATCACATCTTACTAACCCTTCATCTACATCTACATTTATACTCCGCAAGCCACCCAACGGTGTGTGGCGGAGGGCACTTTACGTGCCACTGTCATTACCTCCCTTTCCTGTTCCAGTCGCGTATGGTTCGCGGGAAGAACGACTGTCTGGAAGCCTCCGTGCGTGCTCTAATCTCTCTAATTTTACATTCGTGATCTCCTCGGGAGGTATAAGTAGGGGGAAGCAATATATTCGATACCTCATCCAGAAACGCACCCTCTCGAAACCTGGCGAGCAAGCTACACCGCGATGCAGAGCGCCTCTCTTGCAGAGTCTGCCACTTGAGTTTGCTAAACATCTCCGTAACGCTATCACGGTTACCAAATAACCCTGTGATGAAACGCGCCGCTCTTCTTTGGATCTTCTCTATCTCCTCTGTCAAACCGATCTGGTACGGATCCCACACTGATGAGCAATACTCAAGTATAGGTCGAACGAGTGTTTTGTAAGCCACCTCCTTTGTTGATGGACTACATTTTCTATGCACCCTCCCAATGAATCTCAACCTGGTACCTGCCTTACCAACAATTAATTTTATATGATCATTCTACTTCAAATCGTTCCGCATGCATACTGCCAGATATTTTACAGAAGTAACTGCTACCAGTGTTTGTTCCGCTATCATATAATCATACAATAAAGGACCCTTCTTTCTACATATTCGCAATACATTACATTTGTCTATGTCAAGGGTCAGTTGCCACTCCCTGCACCAAGTGCCTATCCGCCGCAGATCTTCCTGCATTTCGCTACAATTTTCTAATGCTGCAACTTCTCTGTATACTACAGCATCATCTGCGAAAAGCCGCATGGAAGTTCAGACATCAGTGGGGTCTTCGGGGCCCACTACCGATTTTTATCCGCCAGTTCCTGATCCATTAGTCATTCAGAGTTCGAGTTGGTACTGCTTTTAGTTCTCCACGGACCCAGGAGACGGGCATCCCACAGGGTTCTGTCTTGAGTGTCCTTTTCCTCTTGCTATCGATGGACTTGTGGCCTCTGTCGGTCCCGTGGTCGCCCCTGCCCTGTATGTGGATGATTTCTGCATTTAGGTTAGTTCCTCCTCGATGGCATCTGCAGAGCGGCAGCTCCAGGTAGCTATACGGCGTGCCTCTGCATGAATCCTCTCACACGGGTTTCAATTCTCTCCTTTAAAATCGCGAGTGGTCCACTTCCGTCGCCGTACTACGATCCACCCTGATCCAGAGCTCTATTTCGCTGCACGACGATTGCCTGTGGTCCCACAGCTTAGTTTCCTGGGTCGTCTTTTCGACAACAAACTCACTTGGCTGCCCCATATCACTCCTGAAGGTAGGATGTTTCCGTAAACTCGTGTCCTTCGCTTCCTTGCCCACTCCTCTTGGGGTGCGGACCATTCCCTCCTCCTCCGTCTTTATCGTGCTCTAGTTCTGTCACGTTTAGACTACGGTTGTCAAGTTTATGGTTCAGCTGCTCCTTCCACACTGCACGTGCTGGATCCAGTCCATCGTGGTATCCGTTTGGTCACCGGTGCCTTCCCTACTAGCCCTGTTGATAGTCTCCCGGTTGTAGCTGGGATCCCCCCCCCCCCTTTCTGTTCGGCGGTTCCAGCTTCTGGTGTCTTATGCACTCTCCCACTCATCATTCCTATTCTATCCTGTTCCCAGACCATGGACGTCGCCCACCTGACTCCCGCTCTCGGGCGGGTTTACCGGTTGGGCTGCGCCTTGCGTCGCTTTGCCGTGATTTTCAGCTTCCTTCTTTGTCCTGTCTTCCTCGCTCCCTCCCCTCTACCCCTCCTTGGTTAGTTCCTCGGCCTCGACTTCGGATGGATCTCCGCCGCGGTCCGAAAGATTCCATCCTCCCAGTGGTGTTCTGTTCCTTTTTCCGCCAAATTTTGTGGGAGTTTCGGGATGCTGTTGTTCTCTACACTGATGGCTCTAAATCTGCTGATCATGTTGGGTATGCCTTGACGTCCTCTGTTGGAACGGAAAGTCATCTGCTGCCACCTACGTGTGGGGTGTTTACTGCGGAATTGATGGCAATTTCCCAGGCCCTTACGTTTATTAAACAGTCCCAACACAACCGCGTTTTGTTATGCACGGACTCGACGAGTGGCCTTTTTGCTATTGACCGGTGTTTTACGCGCCATCCCTTGGTCTCTGCCATCCATTACCATCTCGCTGATATTCACTGTGCTGCTTGTTCTTTTGATTTCCTTTGGGTCCCTGGCCATGTGGGTATCCCGGGTAATTAGCTCGCTGATCGTTTGGCTGGGGGAGCAGTTACTTACCCCCCGTTTTTCGTAGCCCCTCCTGCAGCGGATTTACGGCTTCACATCAAATCCCACTTCGCACAGTCATGGACCAATTCTTGGGAGGCTACTCCCCTGTCTAATAAACTTCGTGCAATTAAGGTGACACCAGGCCCGTGGCGTTCTTCCTTCCGCATCTCCCGAAAGGACTCGACCACACTGTGTCGACTCCGCATTGGCCATACTCGGTTGACTCATGGTTTTCTTTTGCGTGATGAGCCACCCCCACTATGTGGTTGTGGAGCCTCCCAGTCAGTAGCCCACATTTTGGTTGAATGCCACCTTCTTTTGGGTCTGCGTGCTAAGTACAGGCTCCCCCACACTTTACCTATGATGTTGGCTGACGATTCCCGGATGGTCTCTCTGGTTCTCGGTTTCCTCTGGGAAAGTGGTTTTTATTCTCAGTTTTAAGGTTTTTAATCTCTCTGGTGTTGGGGCAGGGCGGTGAGTGTTTGGGTGCCTCCCACTGTAAGCAGTGTTCGGAGAATCCTGATTCACCTCCCTGACCGAATTCCTCTTCTCTTCCCCTTTTACTCTGTTTTTACCCCTTTCTGTTTTAAGGCTTGGTTAGTCTTTCTATTCCCATACGTACTTTCTGCATTATAGCAGTTGTGCCTTTTAAGTCACAGGTGGTCTTGCCTATGCTGCTTCCGCATAGTGTTGGGTTCGTTCTCTTGCCGACTTCCCTCATTTTGTTTTTTACCAATGACAACATGACTGCCTTTTTACGTTTTTTCCCTTCTTCCGTTTTATTGTTCTGACTTTACTGAGTTGTCCCATTAGCGGAATGGCGCATATTTGAAACAAGGGACTGATGACCTTGCTGTTTGGTCCCTTAAACCTCAAACAACCAACCAACCATATTGTTTCGGCTCAGGTCTTTCAGTGCTCTGTCAAACTCTTTACGCAGTATATCTCCCATTCCATCTTAATCTTCATCCTCTTCCATTTCCATACTATTGTCCTCAAGTACATCGCCCTTGTATAGACCCTCTATATACTCGTTCCACCATTCTGCTTTCCCTTCTTCGCTTAGAAATGGGTTTCCACCTTAGCTCTTGATATTCATACATGTGGCTCTGTGTTCTCTAAAGGTCTGTTTAATTTTCCTGTAGCGTGTGGATCGAAAAAGTTTCAGGACAATAAGGCCTCAAGTGACTGCCCTGCACATAGCTTCGGCTGAACCCAATTAAACACCTCTGAAATGAGTTAGAACAACTTTATGCCAGACTCGATCGTCCAACATCACTTTCTCATTTCGGCTCTTCAAAAAGAACGGATTGCCATTCCTGCAGACATACCAACACCTCACTGAAAGCCTCCCCAGCAGTCCAAGCAGTGAGAATGGGGGAATGATGGACGCATCTCCTATTAGTCCACTAACATGTTTCAGGACTCGTCAGGCGTGGTTAATTTCATATCACTCGTTGCGCGAAAAAATAAGGGCTTTTGACTGGTGTGATCTTTGACTCAGTACAGCAGGGAAAATACTTGGTGAGTATTGTCTTAGCTTTAAGCACGGTGTATGTAGAAACTACAAATTGTAGCTTCGATTCCACTTTTAAATAAACTGAGCAGAATTTTGAATATTGCTATTTACTTTCCTTGCAGAGCTATGGAATTATTACGTAGCACGCAATCATTCTTTCACACCGCGGACTAGTCGCTTCCAAACATGAGCGCTACTATTTATCTCTGGTATTTCTTTCGAGCCATACGTAAACACACATTTTGAGCTCATTGACTATCATTTACTTAACGTAATGTAAAAGTTCCCCGTTCTAGCTGCTGTTAGGCGACACTCAGCATATACGATCAGATACAAGTGGAGGTTGAAGCAGTCGGATAATGCTTAAGACAGTTATTCAGTAACTAATTAATCATTCATCACTTCTCTTCAGCAAAACTTGGTTCTCTGGGCCGTATTCAACAAATCATGCGCTGTAAGGGCGGCGGACACCGTGACTAGTATCCTAATCTTAATACCTTACTTGTCAGGAAAGGACGCTAGTTCTGCACAAAAGAACATTATTTTAAATTTTAAGGTAATGAATGTATTTTGACACAAACCAAGAAATTTTACTGACCTTGAAGTAAACATCACGCAAAATGTGCGTAGACTCCATTCAGCAGTACTAGCCACAAAGATCATTTTACCAAACAAAAATTAGTTACCTCGTTTTTGTAACTTTCTCTGAGATCAGGCACGCTACTCTGTATTCTTCGGTTCAGTTCACATTACGAATTGGAGAATTTTTAACGTGCATTTGTCTTCGCGAAAGTACACGTTTCTGACGGAGAATTAAAGCAAGTCCTAATTTTTAATTTTACATCGAAGAATGTTACTTCATACACTGTCAGCCTCACGTGTTAGTTGCGTGTGAAAATTTTTGTATTGTATGAAAACTGTAATTTGTTTCCAGTGATCCTATTTAAAGGTTGCTAAGGTTTTGAAATACTACGCAAGTAGACTATGTAGCATGAGAGAACTGATGCAAAAACTGTAACACCGGCATTTTGTTTGCAGTTGTACCCCCGGAGGAGAGGACGCCGGATAGCTCTGTGAGGAGACGGCGCCGCGCCCGCCCCCGCCGGCCGCCGCCCACGATGACGAAGCTGTGCCTGCGGTCGCTGCGAGTCAGCCGCCACATGCTCTCGACGCTGCTGCGGTGGTTCGCCGCGCGGCCGCTGGGCCAGCGCGCGCTCGAGGCCGTGGGGTACACGCTGACCACCGTCGAGCGCGCCACCATCTGGGCCGGGTCCGCCACGGATGGAGCTGCTGGTGAGACTCCACTCTGTACTGTTCACTTCATCAATCTTTTGACTGGTTTCTTGCGGCCCGCCGAGAATTCTTCTCACCTGCCAACATTATCTCGGTAGCAATTGCAACGTACATAGTTTTTGCCGTATATATTCAACTCTCTCCCTCGACAGTTCTTACCGTCTGCAGCTCCCTCTAATACCATGAAAGGTATTCCGTGATGCCTTTGCAGATGTTCAACCATTCTGTCCCTTTTTGTCGGTGTTCTCTGTTCCTCGCAGATTGTACGGAGAACCTCCTCATTCCTCACCTTAGCAGTCCACCCACATATACCCACAGCCCTTCTCACTACCATCCAATGCTGTGCTCTAAATGCACGTTCTGACGTTTCCTACCCACAGTAAAACCTGTTTGAATTACATTTCTCTTGGCCAGAAATGCCTTGTTAGCAAGTGCTGCTATGCTTTGTCTCAGCCTTGCTCCGTCAGTTACCGGTTATTTTGCTGTCTACGTAGAATGTCATCTACTTCCTGATCACCAGTTCCCATAAGTTTCATTTCTGCTAGTCATTGCTTCAGTCTTTGATTTTCTCTGTTAGTATCCTGTATTCATTATTCATTCTATTAAACAGATCCTACAATTCTTCAGCGAATCTAACCAATGATATGCTTTCACAATGAATTTTAATTCTTGAACCTATATTTTATTTCGTCATAGTGTCTTCGATGCACAGATTAAACAATAGGTACGAAAGACTACATTCCTGTCCCATACTCTTTTTAATCAGCTTTTTGTTCTTGGTCTTTCTCTTGTACCCTCATGGTTCTTGGGCTTGCTGTAAAATACCCGTGTCCCCCTATAGCTTACCCCTGTCTCGAACATCTCGCACCATTTTATATTGTCCAGCACTTCCTCCAGGTAGAAAAATCCTATGAACGTATATTTTATTCTTCAGTTTTGCTTCCATTATCAACCGCAATGACAGAACTGCCTCTGGTGTCTTTACCTTCCCTAAAGGCAAACTGATCACGCACCCTCAATTTTCTTCATTCTTCTGTGCGTTCTCGTCAGCCACGTAGATTGATGGGCTGTTAAGCTCATTGTCACAGTTCTCGCACTTTTCGTCTCTTGCAGTCTTCGGAACTGTGTGCATGATACTGCACTACGCATAGCGGGACATTGGTGAACTGAAACGTCTTCGCTAGTCAAATGCTAGATCTTCTTCAGTGAATTAGAGCATATGTGCTCGGTTTAGAATCTCGTGAAATACAGAAAGATATGAGATGCTGCTGAAAATTGGTGAGAATATACCGATAATTCGAAAACTTAGCTTGCATCTCAATTTACACAATGGAGATTCCGCATGACAAAGCGCCGCTCTTTACACTTTGTTTTCGCGACTACAAGGGAAAAGCATGGAGCTGGATCTGCCGAACTCGGTGACACGACGCTAGTTAGTCTTAATCACTTAACATATTAAATTGCTTTTTAGTATACTGCATCTCTTGTATTGTATTCCTGAAATCCCTGAGTACAAGATACGGTAGGACAACGAGAACGTGGAAGAGCAAACTCAAAACAGCGTTATTTGTCGACTGATTATAAACATTTAGTCGCATCATACCATGAATAAATAGATAAAATAACCACAAATAATTAGGAGATACAGGGTAAAACTAATGCGTTGATCACGCCAGTAATCTGATTTAACAAATGATCTAACTTCAACAAGCCGCAAAACTCAGTGCCAGTATAAACACAAACAAGTAAAATTTGTTGAAAACTTCCCTTATAAAACAAATCTCTCAAAGTGCAACAGCAAAAATCTCAAGATAATTTAATAAAAGGTGACAAATTCCTGAAAGGATTTTCGGGAAACTAAGTGAGAATGTCTTCTTAAATACACTACTAAAAATAAGCGTAAAATCCACTGCCAATTTTATCAAGTGACAAAACAGCAAAATGGTTTAAGGGTAGCCACACGTGATAAAAGTACCATGTCAAGTTAGGCTCACAGTGTTTATGGTTAAATGATTTACTCATTCCCATAACGCGATAGACAGAGCTTTAAGAAAAACTTAGCTACCCGGAATTCACAACATGTGCAATGCAACGTATTCCAAAGCAAACTCGAAACTCTAAATAAGGTTCCATAAATCAGAACTCCACATCTCCATCCGCAAGCCACAGTGCGGCGCGTGACGTTGGCTACCCTGCTCCAATACTTGTCGCTTTCTTTCCTGTCCACTTGGAAATAGTGAGGAAAAAGCTTTGTCTGGCTCCGTATGAGGCAAAACTTCTCGTATCTTCCTGGTCCTTACGCGCAATGTCTGTTGGCGGTAGCAGAATCTTTCGGCAGTCAGCTTCAAATGCCGGTTCTCTAAGTTTTCTCAATAGTGTTTCTCGAAAAAGAACTTTGCCCTACCTCCAGGTATTCCCATTTGAGTTCACGAAGCTTCTCCGTAAACACCGAGCGAGTTGGCGCAGTGGTTATACACGGGACTCGCATTCGGGAGGACGACGGTTCAATCCCGCGTCCGGCCATCCTGATTTAGGTTTTCCGTGATTTCCCTAAATCACTCCAGGCAAATGCCGGGATGGTTCCTCTGAAAGGGCACGGCCTACTTCCTTCCCCATCCTTCCCTAATCAGATGAGACCGATGACCTCGCTGTCTGGTCTCCTTCCCCAAACAACCCAACCCCAACCCCATCTCCGTAAAGTAATTGTTGTTCGAACCTACCGGTAACAAACCTAGCAGCCCGCCTCTGTACTGCATTCAACAAGCCCACGCGGCCACCAACTGCTGAAAAGCCGGCAGCGGGGATCAGAACACTACATAGGGCTGTTAAAAAACGTTACTTAGGTGAAACGTGGGTCTAACTAGGCAAATATTAATGGCCACTCTAGGGAAACCTTCAGCATAAGGGCTCTTCATCCGCCACAGAATTACAATTTTATCCTTAGACAAAATCTCCTATAGCATTAAGCAGAATAAAATTTGATAAAAGAAAACTTAATAAATGCTCAAAATAAGATCTGGCATGATTTAGCCAAACAACACGTCAAGAAACCTTGGGTGAAGCATACAACGAAAATGACAAGGTTACTCCAACGACGCGGTACCTTTAGATCGTACAAGAAATGCCTCTTGCCGTGGTATTCAAACATGTACATCTACAACAGTTGTAGTACATACATTAAATACAAGAAAATTTGTTAAACAAATACAAGATTACATGGAAAATTCTTAATGTATATGTTCAAATTCGCAAATTGGACTGCTCAGAAATATAATCTGAGACAGAGCCTTAGCTTAGATAATTACTGGACTGTTTAAGCAAGCCAGAAAGTGCAGGTAATAGAGGTGGGCGTATCGTAGTAAGAGAAACACTGACCATTAAGGTACGATGTGACAGATAATTGACAATTCTGGAAATATCCAGTGCGGCTCCCACCACCCAATCCCGCACAGCGTGGAATATCAAAACCGGATAAATCCACGGGGAGGACTCCGTACTCACCTCGGTGTCACAACAGCTTCACAAGTTAGTCTGAAAGTAAACAAAGCAAACGGTAGACTGACACTCTCTACATCTACATCTATACTCCGCGAGCCACCTTACAGTGTGTGGCGGAGGGTACTTATTGTACCACTATCTGATCCCCCCTTCCCTGTTCCATTCACGAATTGTGCGTGGGAAGAACGACTGCTTGTAAGTCTCCGTATTTGCTCTAATTTCTCGGATCTTTTCGTTGTGATCATTACGCGAGATATATGTGGGCGGTAGTAATGTGTTGGCCATCTCTTCCCGGAATGTGCTCTCTCGTAATTTCGATAATAAACCTCTCCGTATTGCGTAACGCCTTTCTTGAAGTGTCCGCCACTGGAGCTTGTTCAGCATCTCCGTAACGCTCTCGCGCTGACTAAATGTCCCCATGACGAATCGCGCTGCTTCTCGCTGGATCATGTCTCTCTCTTCTATTAATCCAACCTGGTAAGGGTCCCATACTGATGAGCAATACTCAAGAATCGGACGAACAAGCGTTTTGTAAGCTACTTCTTTCGTCGATGAGTCACATTTTCTTAGAATTCTTCCTATGAATCTCAACCTGGCGCCTGCTTTTCCCACTATTTGTTTTATGTGATCATTCCACTTCAGATCGCTCCGGATAGTAACTCCTAAGTATTTTACGGTCGTTACCGCTTCCAATGATTTACCACCTATGGCATAATCGTACTGGAATGGATTTCTGCCCCTATGTATGCGCATTATATTACATTTATCTACGTTTAGGGAAAGCTGCCAGCTGTCGCACCATGCATTAATCCTCTGCAGGTCCTCCTGGAGTACGTACGAGTCTTCTGATGCTGCTACTTTCTTGTAGACAACCGTGTCATCTGCAAATAGCCTCACGGAGCTACCGATGCTGTCAACTAAGTCATTTATGTATATTGTAAACAATAAAGGTCCTATCACGGTTCCCTGCGGTACTCCCGAAATTACCTCTACATCTGCAGATTTTGAACCGTTAAGAATGACATGTTGTGTTCTTTCTTCTAGGAAATCCTGAATCCAATCACAAACCTGGTCCGATATTCCGTAAGCTCGTATTTTTTTTACTAAACGTAAGTGCGGAACCGTATCAAATGCCTTCCTGAAGTCCAGGAATACGGCATCAATCTGCTCGCCAGTGTCTACGGCACTGTGAATTTCTTGGGCAAATACGGCGAGCTGAGTTTCACATAATCTCTGTTTGCGGAATCCATGTTGGTTATGATGAAGGAGATTTGTATTATCTAAGAACGTCATAATACGAGAACACAAAACATGTTCCATTATTCTACAACAGATTGACGTAAGCGAAATAGGCCTATAATTATTCGCATCTGATTTATGACCCTTCTTGAAAATGGGAACGACCTGCGCTTTCTTCCAGTCGCTAGGTACTTTACGTTCTTCCAGCGATCTACGATAAATTGCTGATAGAAAGGGGGCAAGTTCTTTAGCATAATCACTGTAGAATCTTAAGGGTATCTCGTCTGGTCCGGATGCTTTTCCGCTACTAAGTGTTAGCAGTTGTTTTTCAATTCCGATATCGTTTATTTCAATATTTTCCATTTTGGCGTCCGTGCGACGGCTGAAGTCAGGGACCGTGTTACGATTTTCCGCAGTGAAACAGTTTCGGAACACTGAATTCAGTATTTCTGCCTTTCTTCGGTCGTCCTCTGTTTCGGTGCCATCGTGGTCAACGAGTGACTGAATAGGGGATTTAGATCCGCTTACCGATTTTACATATGACCAAAACTTTTTAGGGTTCTTGTTTAGATTGTTTGCCAATGTTTTATGTTCGAATTCGTTGAATGCTTCTCTCATTGCTCTCTTTACGCTCTTTTTCGCTTCGTTCAGCTTTTCCTTATCAGCTATGATTCGACTACTCTTAAACCTATGATGAAGCTTTCTTTGTTTCCGTAGTACCTTTCGTACATGATTGTTATACCACGGTGGATCTTTCCCCTCGCTTTGGACCTTAGTCGGTACGAACTTATCTAAGGCGTACTGGACGATGTTTCTGAATTTTTTCCATTTTTGTTCCACATCCTCTTCCTCAGAAATGAACGTTTGATGGTGGTCACTCAGATATTCTGCGATTTGTGCCCTATCACTCTTGTTAAGCAAATATATTTTCCTTCCTTCCTTTCTTGGCATTTCTTATTACACTTGTAGTCATTGATGCAACCACTGACTTATGATCACTGATACCCTCTTCTACATTCACGGAGTCGAAAAGTTCCGGTCTATTTGTTGCTATGAGGTCTAAAACGTTAGCTTCACGAGTTGGTTCTCTATCTGCTCCAAGTAATTCTCAGACAAGGCAGTCAGGATAATGTCACAAGAGTCTCTGTCCCTGGCTCCAGTTCTGATTGTGTGACTATCCCATTCTATACCTGGTAGATTGAAGTCTCCCCCTATTACAATAGTATGATCACGAAACTTCTTCACGACGTTCTGCAGGTTCTCTCTGAGGCACTCAACTACTACGGTTGCTGATGCAGGTGGTCTATAGAAGCATCCGACTATCATATCTGACCCACCTTTGATACTTAACTTAACCCAGATTATTTCACATTCGCATTCGCTAATAACTTCACTGGATATTATTGAATTCTTTACTGCTATAAATACTCCTCCACCATTGGCGTTTATCCTATCCTTGCGGTATATATTCCATTCTGTGTCTAGGATTTCGTTACTGTTCACTTCCGGTTTTAACCAACTTTCCGTTCCTAATACTATATGCGCACTATTTCCTTCAATAAGAGATACTAATTCAGGAACCTTGCCCTGGATACTCCTGCAGTTTACCAATATTACGTTAACTTTTCCTGTTTTTGGTCTCTGAGGACGGACGTTCTTTATCAACGATGATAATGTCCTCTCTGGTAAGCCGTCAGGTATTTTATCGTTTCGCCCAAGGGGGGTCCCTCTAACCTAAAAAACCCCCGTTTGTACGCCACACGTACTCTGCTACCCTAGTAGCTGCTTCCGGTGTGTAGTGCACGCCTGACCTGTCTAGGGGGGCCCTACAGTTCTCCACCCAATAACGGAGGTCGATGAATTTGCAACCATTATAGTCGCAGAGTCGTCTGAGCCTCTGGTTTAGACCCTCCACACGGCTCCAAACCAGAGGACCGCGATCGACTCTGGGCACTATGCTGCAGATATTAAGCTCAGCTTGCACTCCGCGTGCGATGCTGGTTGTCTTCACCAAATCAGCCAGCCGCCGGAAGGAACCAAGGATGGCCTCAGAACCCAAGCGGCAGGCGTCATTCGTTCCGACATGTGCTACTATCTGCAGCCGGTCACACCCAGTGCGTTCAATAGCTGCCGGAAGGGCCTCCTCCACATTACGGACGAGACCCCCCGGCAAGCACACAGAGTGCACACTGGCATTCTTCCCCGACCTACCCGCTATTTTCCTGAGGGGCTCCATAACCCGCCTAACGTTGGAGCTCCCTATAACTAATAGGCCCGCCCTCTGTGACTGTCGGGACCTTGCCGGAGAATCGGCCACTGGCCCAACAGGCGAGGCATCCTGTGGTGGCTCGGAAATGATGTCATCACCACTAGGAAGCACCCCGTACCTGTTGGAAAGGGGTAAGGCAGCTGCCACGCGGCCAGATCCCACCTTCGCCTTTCGGCCAGGCACGCGCGAGCCCACCACTGTCCGCCATTCACCCTGGAGTGATGGCTGACCGGTAAGATGCTCACTGCCGGAAGACGCAGCGACATCAGGGGTTCCATGTGATTCCAAGGCCACCAAAGTAGGCATAGGTCTCACCACAGTTGCCCCAACGCCACTACGAGCCGATGCCTGCGCCTCGAGCTCGATGAGCCTAACAGACAAAGCCTCCATCTGCCCCCGAAGAGTGGCCAATTCTCCTTGCGTCCGCTCACAACAACCACAGTCCCTACACATGACTATGTTTACCCTACTCTATGCGGTGACAAATTCCCAAGATAATCTTCTGATGAGCTACTCTGATAATCAAGAAACACTCACTGAAATACGAGACGCGAAAACTACGCTAGGTTTTCCCAGAAAAACTATTTAAAAGCTAAGCGCAGCAAATAAGTACA